>NW_023494805.1:12556562-12864062 GCF_904425465.1 Colossoma macropomum
CCATAGGTCTTTACCATAAGAAGTATGTAAATCCCATTCTCCAAGTAAGATGTTGGCTTTTGTATCAAACATTGAACTGTACTAGGGCAAACATGTGAGACATGAAGTGAAGTGGGAGCACAAGGCTGCTGGTCATTTAACATTTGTTTTCATTGACTTGGCATCACTGTTGTGAGCACGATCACAATCCAAAATTGGTTAGTGGATTGACAAATCAGAATACTTAAGGATGTATAAAGGGTAAACATCTTCTCTTGTATTTGTAAAAGCTGATTGTTTGAGTAATGAAAAACAATGTAGTTCAAAATATACAGTTATTTGATCAAGTGGGTTTTAAGTACTGTCCCACTTTTACTGAACATGCTAACAAGTGGGGCACTTTAAAGTCATAGTGGCATGGTATGGTTATTTATTATTTATTAATCAAACAAATCATTTCAAGGCCTGTATATTGTAATGTTCACCACTATTAAAAAAGACAGCTTTGGAGAGCCTCAGAGATAGGAAGTCTCAGCTACAGTTCTTTGCCAGAGAGGAAGCCCACCTTTCAGTGGCATGTAGCCAGTATGTTTAACTATATTGAATAGTTTTAACACATTTACCTTTTGGAGGTTTGTCACAAAACTCACAAAAAAACCCAAAACACAAAAGATTCAAATATAGCAATTATGAGGGTCCCCCAGTGCACCAGAAAGTCTCACTTTTTTTTTTTTACATCTGCCTATGATAAACTGCAGTTTTGTATTTTCTTGTTTTAAAAAATTGAGAATTTACATTCATACACAATCATAAATATATTTTACATAATTTTACATACAATATTTTTGTATTTAATATCAGTCACAGTTTTAAAACTGTTTATGAATGGACACTGCTGGATTAGACCAATCTTTTCCGCAAAGGGCCACTGTGGCTGCAAGTTTTCATTCCAAACAAGCAGGAGCTCACCTGATTTCACTAGTTTAAACAATGGCTCAGCCATCAAACAAATGATCATGTGATCTCCTGCTCTGTTGGAATGAAAACCTGCAGCCACAATGGCCCTTTGTGGATAAGATTGGACACCCCTGGTCTAATCAGTTATCAGTAATAGTCAGCCTACTCACTCTATTTTCAAGGCCTAATTTGGTCAAGTGGATAACCAGTTTTCAGTGTTTGAGTAGTTTGTGGCAATTTGTGACACTCAACTAAAAGGGTGTTACAGAACGGATTCCCATAATGCTTTAATTACATTCAGAGGAAATATCTGACAACTTTGTTAAAGGACCACTGCTTGTGATAAACTGGAAGCAAATTGATTGGAGTGGCCTATTAGACTTTATCCAGTCAGCTGTGCAGTCCAGCCCTGGTTTGCCTCTACCAGTCATAAGGACATATACTCTTCAAAACGTTTCAAGCAGATATTTGGATGCTGTATAATTAAACTAATAAGTAATTCCCCATCACTCATTATGCATTAGGGAAATACTGTATGTGGTTATGCAGGCAACCCAGTCTTGTTACTGTGCCCTCCTTCAGAATGGTCACCCTTGGTATAGACTATCCTGTATGTTTTTGTCAGAGATATATTTTACTTTTCGATAAGTGGTGTGTGTGTGTGTGTGTGTGTGTATAAGAACTTTTGCTTTTGTGACATGGTGCATTATTATGGCTGAAATTAGCCATTAGGAGATGGGTGAATTGTAGCCATGAAGGGTTGCACATTCCTCACACTATTATGCCATCTCTACCAGCCTGGACTGTTGACACAAGGCAAATTGTTTCCAGGGATTCATGCTGATGGCACTGAATTCTTAACCTACTATCTGTGTGCCTCAGCAGAAATTGAGACCAGGCTATGTTTTTCCAGTCTTCAGCTGTCCAGTTTTTGCTGAGCCTGTGTCCACTGCAGCCTTAGCTTTTTGTTCTTGGATGACAGAAGTGGAACATGACATGGTCTTCTTCACCATCCTCCTCAAGGATCGGCATGTTGTGCATTCTGAGATGCTTCTCTTATCTGAGTTACCATAGCTTTTCTGTCTGCTCGAACAAGTCTGGCCATTCTCTGTTGACCTCTCTCATCAGCAAGGTGATTCTGTGTGCAGAGCTGACACTCAGTGTTTTTTCTTTATTGCACTATTCTAATTAAACTCTAGATGTTGTGTCTGAAAATGCAAGAACATTAGCAGTCCAGTCTGCATACAGTCAGCTTATTTTATACTCCTTGACTGTGGCAGACTGGACTGAGCCAGCTCCACTTTTCCAATGTTCAAGGTTATAAAGGGTGTTTAAAAATAAAGTAAACTGTAAAACAAAAAGTTGTTCACTTAGAAAAAAAGGAAAACTAAACAGGCTACCTGTTATAATGTAAAACACTGCCATCTTTTTATTTAACCCCGGATTAAAAAGATTAATATTGTAGTCTAGTTTGTTAGAAATAGCTAGTTTAGTAGGTCTAGCAGATTTATTTACTTCATTAAACCTAAAATTTTCATCCAAAGGCATATGTCCTTGTGTGTGACATACACTATATGGACAAAAGTATTGATTTCAGCCACACCTATTACTAACAGATGGATAAAATTAAGCAAATAGCCTTGCAGTCTCGATAGACAAACACTGGCAGTAGAATGGGAAATCTTAATGCTTCAGCATACCATACATTTTGGACAATTGTATGCTTCCAACTTTGTGGGAACAGTTTGGGGAAGGCCCTTTTCTGTTCCAGGATGATTGTGGCCCAGTACACAAAGCAAGGTCGATTAAGGGATGGTTGGGTGAATTTGGTATGGAAGTTGACTGGCCCACACAGAGCCCTGACCTGTATGGTTGACTCTAGTGGCTACACTTGCCTGTGTAGAGAGAGCAGATGTCTGTATGTGTACATGATAATGAAGAAAAGGAAGCCTCATATTAGAACTTTTTTGAGCATCAAAGTGGAAATGTAAGGAGGTGTTCAACACAGAAAAACAGTCAGATACTACTGTTCTTGGATAATCATCTTGGCATCTTCTTTTAATAAATACAGTGAGACTGCAATGCATGTAATGCTAACTAAGTTTCTATTGCTGAGATTGATGAATATTTTAATACAAAAATATGGTAGTAAAGTACAACACTGTTGAAATAAAACCTATTCTCACATAAGTGTGAGTCCAAACTTTAAATCTTTCTTGAAATTAGAATTCAACTAGAATTGTTTTGAACACACTAGTTTTATTTAATCATACCTTGTTTTCATCAAAGTTTTGATGTATTTATAGTAGCTCTTTGATAGTCTTTTGTTTTTTGTCTTTAACAGCTCAAGGTAGGATATTGACTAATATTGACTAATTGGCATATATAAATTTCACAGAAAACATTGTTCCTTACCAAATTATAGTTGCAACACCAAGCTTGTGGTAAATGCAGTGCCACTATAGCCATGCACCACTAAGCTGAACCAGCTTGAAGGAATGCCTGGAATAAAACAGTTCACTAGCTCTAAAACTATTGCAAAATGTCATGATTTCTGTTCTGAATGTTTATTTAAAAGGCTGGAAATTGGATGAAAAAAAAACATTTGACAGTGTGATGATGTCCTTTAATACTGGGAAGTTACTGGACATCAGAAATACCTTACAGTAATAGTAATTAATTGAGTAGCATTTATAGTTGCACCTAGAATAAGAATAGAGCTTGGTCACATTTTTCCAAGGAAATGTCTGGAACATAACGTGGGTATAAAAGAGCTAACCCTTGGATGAATGTGAGAGTTTCTGAGTTTCCACAATGTCCTATCCATACTTTACATTGGGGGCTGGGTAATTTTCTGATTAATCCTAACTCTAGAATATGGAAAAACACCTCCAAAGGTCACTGTTATTGTCTCATCAGACCATGGAATCAGGTTCCATTCAAAGTTTCAGGAAACTCCAGATTCTTAGTTTTGAGATTTTGTATTGTGTCTTGTGTGTCTGTGTGTGAGTATTTTGTCTGTGTGTTTTGTGTATTTTGTATGTTTAAGTATAAAGCTTTTATAAAATATGAAGCTTTATATAAAGTATTTGTTTATGAAAATTGTCTGATCTGTGTAATAAACAATTCTTTATACTCTAATTTTCCATTGGTTGATGAATAAGGACATTTGAGCTGCATGCCACATGATATTATCATAGAAATAATATTGTAGCATGTTTGTGAAATGTTATTCAGGTTAGTTTTAGGTTAATGTGTTATCTAGTATTTATTTACTGGGTTAGTCTGACAGGGACTCTTATTGTGTAGCTGTGGCCAACTACAGTCCTTTAATGAGGCAAAACAACTTGTGTATCCACTGTGCCTTCTTTAATAGTTATGAATGCTATAATATTTATGATTTTTCCTCACTGATTCCTCTCATAGTTTTAGTGTAAGATCAAGTTGATGAAGATATTTTAACAGTATGATTCTCTTTTCAAGTCTACTAATAATTGTGAAGGAAATTCTAACATGCCTTTTTAATTACAGTTGTAAAGAGAAACATCATAAATATGTATCCAGCCATGGAGCGAACAGACTACAAAGCTTGTTAAATGAATTCCAGCAGATGGTGGGGTGGGGGGGCACTGTGGAAGTCTACATGATTATCTCTTTAAAGTGGGGTTAATTCATTATTTTTAGAACAATGCAGAAAATCTTAAAATCAAACCAAATGTACCAGTAAAAGTAAAGTAAGAACTAATGTGACTTTTTCAGAGATCCTAAACAAGCAGCTGTGCTTTGAATAGTGAAGTACGACAGTGAAGATAAACTAACCAGATAACAAAATTGGTCTGATGCTTTTTTTTTTTTTGTCATACTTGGCTATGTGTCCCTTTGCTTTAAAAACAGCACTATTCCTGTCTGATAAAGATTGCAGCAGTCTGTTGAGATCCTGTCCATCCTATCAATTAGATTTTGTTCTTAAGGATTTCTAGGGTTGTCATTAAGTGTGAAAATGTGTTTTCTTCTTCTTCTCATTATTATTATTATTATTATTATTATTATTAGTAGTAGTAGTAGTAGTAGTAGTCGTAGTAGAAGTAGTTGTGGTATTTTTAAAAACAATTTTACCCCTGAAGGATTAGATTTTTTAGAGTTTACTAAGCCAGGTTAATTAATTCTGACTAGAGTTATATGTTTAGTACAAAGCAAAAGTAAGAAAGAGAGCTACACTAACCTGCTTGGAGTCCGCCTTTCCCTCAGAGTAATGGTTGTATTCTTTAGAAGGAGGAAGAAAACATTTTAAAACACATCAGTAGAGTGTCACTCAGTAACACTCAAGGCAAGCAGTTTCAGTGAACCCCAAGTCTGATACACCATTGGTTTGGCTTTCAAATTTAAAAAGGCCCAATTAGAAGGTACAAGGAAGACGTATGTGAAACTGATCAACGGAAGCGTTTAGCTTTACGTTCAGATTTTCAGCTAAAGGTTGAAAAATTCTACTAAATTCACTCATTTTTTAATGTGAAACTCATTTTTTCCATGTATGATGTCTGCACTAGCTCACCTAGCCACAGATTAACAGTTATAACTAAGAAGTGGTGAGTGTAACTGAAAATATCTTGTTCACTTAAATGTAAGCAATAATATCTCACTGTGTTCCCTGTCAGTCACCAGCTTTTTTCTGATAGTTATACTTTACCTGCTGGACCATCTTTTCCATGTGAGATTGTCTTTATACACACTTCACGTCATCGTCATATCAAACAAATAAGTAAGTAATAAGTAAGTAAGTAAGTAGGTAAGTAAATATATAAATAAAAGTAACACTATAACAGGGTCCTATAAATGGCAACTTAATCTTTATGTAGTACTTTGTTAACAATACATCAGCTTAGAATAATAAGGTTCTATCTTCATTCAGTGCTGTGTTCAGCAGAGGCATAGGCAAGGAGTGCGCAGGGGTGGGCACTGCCATCCTTGGGTGAAGCTTGGCCACCCCAGTTAAACAAAGTGAGACAGTCAACCATTATCAATTTGTCATCAGGAAAATTACCAGTCAGCTATAACAGTCTGATTATGCTGCATTCAATAATCAGTATAGCTCAGTGTGATAAACATCTGAGCAGACAGGCCAGAGCTCTAGTCTAACCCTAATGTTGGTTTTGTGCTTGTGCTTATAAAGGCAGGAAAAACTGTTTGAAACATCTAAATCAATTTCTATATAAATATACTATAAATCTAGTCTATATACATTCACCAAGCATTTTATTAGGAACACCTCATTGAATCTACACTCAGTGTCCATTTTATCAGTTCTTTACACTTTGTAGTCCATCCTTCTCTCTGCATACTTTGTTTCTCTTCTCAAGTCTACAAATAATTGTGAGGAAAACTGTAACGTCTCTTTTAGTTACAGTGGTAAAGAGACATCATAAATATGTATCCATTCATGGTGTGACAGACTACAAAGCATCTAGATCACATGAAAAATGTAGTGAAACCCATAGTTAAAATCAGCTTGTGAAGCCAGTTCCAGCAGCTGAGGCACTGAGAAAGGCTGCGGAAGTATGAAATGCACCGTTGGTATGGCTTTCATATTTAAAAAAGCCCCATGAGAAGGTATGAGGAAGACGTATGAGAAACTGATCATAGGAAACATTTAACCTAGGATGACTTTTTGAGCATTTAAAAGGATGACTACTTCAGAGATCCTAAACTAGCAGCTGTGCTTTGAATAGTGAAGTTTGAATGGGAATATAAACTGACCAGATAACAAAATTGGTCTGACACATTATTTTCTTTCTTATACTTGGCTGTGTGTCCATTTGCTTTAGTAACAACACTACTCCTGTAATGGATAATGATTATACCTATCCATCCTGTCAATTAGATTTTGTTCTTAAGAATTTCTAGGGTTGCCAGTAAGTGTGAAAATGTGTTTTCTTGTTGTTGTTCTTCTTCTTCTCATTATTATTATAATTATTATTAGTAGTACTAGTGTTTTTAAAATTAATTTTACCCCCTGAAAGATTTGATTATTTAGATTATTAGATTATTATTTAGATTATTTAGTAGAAAGCAAAAGCAAGAAAGAGAGGTACACTAACCTGCGAGCAATCTGCCTTTCCCTCAGAGTAGTGTTTGTAATCTTAAGGAGGAAGAAAACATTTAAAAACACATCAGTAGGGTGTCACTCACTATCTCTCAACGCAAGCAGTTTCAGTAAACCTCAGGTATTATTTACCATCAGTGCTACTTTCGAATTTAAAAAGCCCCATGAGAAGGTATGAGGAAGACATATGAAAAACTGATCAGGGGATCAGTTTTTAAAGCATTTAGCTTTACGTCCAGATATTCAGCTAGAGGTTGACAAATGATACTAAACTCACTCATTCTTTAAAGTGAATCTCATTTTTTCCATGTATAAAGCCTGCACTGGCTCAACAAGCCACATATTAACAGTTTTAACTAAAAAGTGGTGATTGCTGCTGTGAAAACGTGTTGTTCACTGCAACGTACACAATAATATCTCACTGCGTTCCCTGTCAGTCACCAGCTTTTTTCTCTGAAAGTTATACTTTACCTGTTAGACAGTTTTTTCTATGTCAGATCGCATTAAGTCTTTATGCACACCTCATGATCACGTGACCATCATATCAAGTAAATAAATATCAGTAAGACTGTAACAGTGACCTATACATAGCAACTTAATCTTTATATAATTGTTTGTTAACAATACATCAGTTTAGAATTATAAGTTTCTATATTCATTCAGCGCAGTGTTCAGCTAAGGCGTATGCTAGAGGTAGCCAGGGTGTGGGCACTTCCATCCTTGGGTGAAGCTTGGCCACCCTAATTAAACAAAGTGAGACGGTCAACCATCATCAGTCTGTCATCAGGGAAGTTACCAGTTAGCTGTAAGAGTCTGTTTGTGCTACATTCAATAATCAGTATAGCTCAGTGTGATAAGCATCTGAGCAAACAGGCCAGAATGCTGGTCTAACCCTAATGCTGGTTTTGTTCATTGTGCTAATGACAACAGCAAACATTGGTTTAATACATATTAGCAAAACAGTTTAAACATCTAAATCAGTTTCTATATAAATCTGATGCACTCACCGAGCATTTTATTAGGAACACCTCCCTGTAGCTACACTTACTGTCCATTTTATCAGATCTTTGCACTTTGTAGTCTGTTTCTCTGCATACTTTGTTTCTCTTCTTAAGCCTACTAATAATTGTGGAGGAAAGTCTAACGTTCTTTTAGTGGTGAAGAGGCATCATAAATATGTATCTATTCATGGTGTGACAGACTACAAAGCATCCAGATCTAGTGAAAAATGTAGTGAAACCCATAATAACATAATAATAGCTTGTTAAATCAGTTCCATTAGATTGGTGGAGGTGGGGGGGGGTGGGTTTACTGTGGAAGTCTGTGCAGTTTTCTCTTTTAAGTGAGCTTAATTCATTATTTTTAGAACAGTGCAGAAAATCTCAAAATCAAACCAACTGTACCAGTAAAAGTAAAGTAAGAACTTGAAAGACTAATTCAGAGATCTTAATCAAGCAGGTGTGCTTTGAATGGTGAAGTATGACTGGCAATATAAACTGACCAGATAACAAAATTGGTCTGATGCGTATTGTACTTGGCTATATGTCCCTTTGCTTTATATCAATCTGATTATATCAATCTGTTGAGATCCTGTCCATCCTGTTATTAAGAATTTCTAGGGTGAAAATGCATTTTGTTCTTCTTCTCATTATTATTATTATTATTATTATTATTAGTTGTAGTAGTAGTAGTAGTAGTAGTTGAAAGGAAATTGGGCTTGTAGGATTGGAGAAGGTCAGAGAGATAGGAAGGAGCAAGATTGTTGAGAGCTTTGTAAGTGAGAAGAAGGATCTTAAACTGCATACAGTAGTTTATGGGAAGCCAGTGGAGGTTTTGGAGAACAGGTGCAATGTGGTGATGTGACCAGGTGTAAGTGAGGAGACGAGCAGCAGAGTTTTGAACTGTATGAAGTTTACTAAGTAATGAGGAACTGATGTCTGCAAGAAGAGAATTGTAAAGAAAATGTTTTCTGTACAAAGCTGTTCTACAAGCATACCAAGTTTATTAAAGTAATGATCTTATGTCTGTATGTCAGAGCAGAGCGTCCTGACCTGCAAGTGCATTTTTTTGGCAATCAAAATGATACTCTGCATTTTGTTCTCAGAAATCTTGTTCATCTCTGTACTGGCCAACCACCAGTCATGTCTGCTTCTAAGTGTATAAAGATGCCCTCCTATTACAAAAATATGAGTGCATCTCCAAACATCGATGCACCCGTGTGTGAAGCTTCGGCAGAGAACAACCAGAAAGAGTGAGGTTAAGGTGGGATCAGAGAAAGGGACAAAGGAAACAGTAGTAGTAGTAATAAAAGTTATATTTTTAAAAACAATTTAACGCCCTGAAAGATTAGATTATTTAGATTTTATTAAGTGAGGTTAATTCATTCTGACTACAGTTACATATTTAGAAGAGTACAAAAGCAAGAAAGAGAGGTACACTAACCTGCAAGCAATCCACCTTTCCTTCTGAGTAGTGTTTGTATTGTTCAGAAGGAGGAAGAAAACATCTTAAAACATGTCAGTAGAGTGTCACTCTGTATGATGCAGCATTGGTTTGGCTTTCAAATGTAAAAAACCCCATGAGAAGCTATGAGGAAGAAGTATGAGAAACTGATCAGAGGAAGCATTTTTACATCATAACTGCTAAAAGAGGACATTAGTTAAGTAGTCAGGGGCCAGTATTGTCTCAGGTATCCATACAAAGAGATCAGTAGTCATGTCACAGCCTTTATTTCCAGGTGTCTTCCAATGGTCAGCAGACAGTTTATATGGAAGAAATGGAAGAAATATTTAATGCCAACCACTACTAACACCACGGGTACAGAAACATATTTACAAATATTATTTTAAAATGATCTAAGAATAGCATCATTCTTAGGGTCCATTTTTATACATTTAGAATAAGAAAATGTTGAATACAAATACATTAGTCAAGAATGTGTACAAGTAGACCTTGTATTACATATAAACTTATTGAAAATGAAATGTACAGCATTTAACACTGCATTGTAAGAAAGAAATTTATATGTTTTTCTATATAAATATCTGTCATAATGATTATACAAATGTCATGAAACCTTAATGTAGATAGCCATGATTTACTTCAAGATTTGTTTGCATTAATCCCCTTTAAAAGCAAACATAGTTGCTTTAAATGTAGTTGACCATTCATCTAAAATTTTCTCTTTAGTAATTGTGTGCCACAACATTGCTGTGTCTGATCGACTCATACCAGCACAACACACACTAACACACTACCACCACATCAGTATCACTGTAGTAGTAAGAATGATCCACCACCCAAATCATAGGGGGCAAAATGGATTCTTAGATGAATTGCAATGCGGACGTGGACATTTCTGAATCGATTCACAAATGTCAAAAATCAAATTTTAATTTATAATGCAATGTTGACGGAACGCAAAAGGCGGAACTTAGAAGTGCGGAAGTGCAGCGCCTGGACGCTCTGTGGCAGCACATCACAAAAACATAAATGGATGAGCGAGAAATCCAACCGGTGCCCTCTACATTAAAAGCAAGGTTAGGTCAGGAGTCAACAAACCAAATGTTAAGAAGAGCCATTTTGTTTCTCAAAAAAAATCAAACCACCTTGAGTACCTAAACATTTAATGTCCAATATGTCTCAGTATGTGCTAATGTCCTAGTATAGGTTCAAAAATATAAATGAAAACGCAGACTTACTTTGCTCTGCTTTATGCTTTAGCTGTAGCCGCTTTCCTCCCATCTCCAACAGGAAACTTTTCCTCAAATGTAGATCAGTTTTTTGTAAAATGCCTCTCAACGTTTGAGGCTGAAGTCGCTTCTCATTCGCCAGCTTTTTGTTCAAATTTTCCTGTTCCACCTTAAATTCTGCCTGAGACGCCAAAATTCCGGATGGAACAGGAAAATTAGAAAGAGAAGCTGATTTCAGCTTCACAGCTTTTTAGTGTTTGACAGTTTCTCGTTGCAGATTTAATGAATCAGGAAACCAACTGCAGTGCTTATAAATGTAAGTCCTTTCGTCTCCAAATGTTCATCTTAAATCTTTCTCTTTGCCGTTTCGTTAGCTAACGTTACTAGCTAGACGAGATCGCGTTGCTATGTGCCCTGCAGTCTGCATGCCGGCCTTCAGGGTTATAGGGTGGTGAATTAGCAGCATTTAAGACCATCTATTGTTGAAACAATGTTAGACCGATCAGGACAGCTTTATTTTACTGCAAAGGAGGATTATTTTGTTTTTATCTAAAAATATAGTTCTGCAGTGGAGTAAAAGAGCCGTATGTTGCTGACGCCTGAGCTAGCATATGTAAGCACTTTGGCTTCTATGGAGTTGAAGGGAAAGCGATGTCAAAGCTTCCGTCCAAATCTGAAGCAAATTACAAATGTTATCGCAACTTTTATTGCCAAGGATTTGCATCCATACTCAGTCGTTGAGAACCAGGGCTTTCGCGCTATGTTGTCCACTTTGGAGCTGAGATACAGCAGCCCGTCTCAAAGATATTTTACTGACACAGTGATCCCCCCCACTCTCTACAACAAGACCAAAACCGAAGTTATGGAATCACTGAAGAAAATGGGTAGGATAGCTGTAACACATTATGCATGGACATCCATTGCCACAGAATCTTATGTCACCATAACTGCGCATTTTATCACAGATGAGTGGCAGCCTGTGTCTCATGTGCTCCAAACAAGAGAAAGAGAGCCTTCCAGTTGACTTGCCTCATCGCTTCCATTTGTTTTATTAATTAAAGATATTGAAAGTAAATTTACTATGGATCATTACAAATATTTTGCTTTAAAAGTACCAGGTTGTCACACATCCTGTATGGAAAAAAAGATGCATCAAGATGCATCGATAATCATTTTATAATCGCATCGCAGCCCTCTGAATCGTAATCGAATCAAATAGTCTTGACCGTTGAAGAACAGGGTAAAAGGGCTTAACAAAGTATACAGAGAAATAGCTAAACTACAATCTGTAATTGTAGAACTACAAAGTGCATCTATACGGTAAGTGGTGCTGATAAAATGTGTTTCATTCTGTTCTGTCCGCTCTATAAAAGCTCTTCAGAATGGATGGTTAAAGCTTTAAACTTGCTTCCTTTTAATCACATTTGGTGTTCTAACGTGCAGTTTCGCAAGTGCATCAGCTCTCTTGGCCTGTGTTGCAGCAAACACATATAACAAAGGTTCCTCTTGCCACATCCTTTTTTTGTCATCAGTGTTTATGTTTCTATCTGAGACCCAATCAGGTGGGTCAGATCCAACAGTCTGCCTATGACTGGGGACCACCGACTGTTTGGGATTGTACACTCGGGTACTCTCACTGCCTCCACAACCCTGCCCTTTCTCCAGAAGGTGTGAGGTTCAACTGGTTGTATTCTCACACAGACGCCCTGCTGTAGCATGTTCAGATCTCTGGGAGATCTACTGTAGTAGAGTCTTTGGTGTTGCTGATTGTGTTTAAGTTCCTGGAGTACATTTAGACTTCTGGTTGTAGTAAGCTGATTTTTGTGGGTAAAAGTGTTCTTGTGTGACATCTAAGCAGCCTCTGAGCTGGGCTTTTTTGCAACCCTAGTGTTGGTGTATTGTGATGGTCCAACAATGCCAGGTAGGGGTCCTGTCTTGCAGCTTTTGTGTGTGCATGTGCCTCTTGACTGTTTACACAACCAATTCTGCCTTGCCATTGCTCTGCGGATAGCCCGGCAATGAGGTCTTATGACTGAAGTCCCAGAGTTAGTTAAATTTTCTAAATTCCTGGGATATAAATTGAAGACCACTGTCTGAAAGTGTCAGGAATACCTTGGGCAAAATGGGCTTTTAGCTTTCTAATAACAATACTGGACTTTGTGTTTGGAAGATAGTCTGCTTCCAAAAAAGTCCATTGTGATAAGGTAATCCTTACCATCATATGTAAACAAATCAGAGCATATCTTTGCCCATGGTCTGCTTGGTATTTCATGTGGGGGAATGTTTCCTTCCACTGCCTGTTGTTGACTGACCGACAGATGCTGCATTTCAATATGTATGACTTGACTTGGTCATTCATACGTTGCCAGTACACACATTCCCTGGCCCTCCTAAGGCAGCCTTCAACACTCAAATGATTGAGTGATTGAGTGATCTTCCCTCTGAGTGTGTGAGGAATAACCACATGTTTACCCCTAAAGACAATTCCAACTTGATAGCTTAACTCCTCCTGGAATGCATAGTAATACATTATTTCAAGGGGGTACATCGGCTTTTGACCTTGGCCATCCCTTTAGAATGGTTTTCGTGGACATTTGCAACAGTTTGTCTTCCTTTGTAGCAGAATGAATCCTGTGGAGCTGGTCCATTGACACCCTTGAATGAGTGCAGCGCCTAGTCCTGTGTTTGAAGCGTCACAATAGACAGTCAGCTCTTCCTCTGGATTGTAGTACTTTAGAACTGGTGCATTTGAAATAGTCTGTTTCACCTAGAGTAATGCTTCATTATGCTCAGCTGTCCATTTGCAAGTACTATCATGATGGGTCAGTATTAAAGTATTAAAAATGACAGTTAAATTTCTGATTATGATAGTTTGTCTGATTGCTTCTGAGCCCCTTAAATGGGGGTTCAGTTAGTAGTGGCTACCATAACTGTCAATTCTCATAATTTACCCTTTAGAGTCATATTCTGTTTTTCCTTCACTGAGGGCTCATAGCTGTGAATGTAAATCTCATGGCACTGCACTTGAGACATGTACAAGGATTTAAGCTGGTTTGAGATTAATAATGAGTTCAGTGATCAAGATCTGTATCAGCTGACTGTAAAAGTGTCTGAAAGTGCCACTTGACTTGTTCTTTTTAATGCTGTTTATATTATGCCTACAAGTACAAGTTTAATAAATAGGAAATTATTGAATTCCTATTTTACCAGTGTTTTCAATGAAAATAACAGTTTTATTCATTTTTTTAGTATTGAGTGACTAGTGACTAGTGAGTATAAACAATGCCATGATATTGGCAATGTGGCAGAGCCTGCAAACTTGAATGAATTAATTTTAAAATAAAAATATCTTCACTGTAAACTTTTAGACTTGTAGTAGTATTCTCTGAAACAAGACAATGGTTCATGTATTTTATGTTTAAAAGTTAAAAGTGTCTGTTTTCTGATGCTTGAACTGTACACCTTTTTGAGTAATATTCACAGAATATGACATATGGTCAAAAATGTTTAATGTAAATCACCATCAGATTAGCACTAACAAACTACTAGAATCCCATAGGGACACTAATAGAAGTTAAAATTTTCATAGAGGTGTTTTTCCCTCACATTTTAACTACATTTTGATATTTATGACTTTTAAAGGCCTAGCTCTATATAAATACATAAAGTGACTGTGCAGGTACATTTTTAATTCATCAAAGTACAAACAATGAAAAATTACCCTTAAAGGTACAACAGTAGTTTTAAGGTCCAATTTTGTAACTTAAAGAACCAATTTTGACTTAAAGAAGTCAACACAGGTGCAAAGTTTGTATTTGTAGCTTTTCATAACCTAATGTTTTAAAACAGAAAAATATACCAAAAAGCCTGGAGACGAGACGGGGTGTATGGAGTCAATATAACTTAGAAAATATAATTTCAATGAATTATGGTACAATTATGTTCCCTGACTAAAGGTACTGTGATGTACCCTTGAGGGAACCACCTAAGTGACAAAAGGGGTACTGCCCCAGTGACAGTTTCGTACCTTTTTTCTGAGAGTGTAGAAGAGAGGCCAGAAGAATATAACCAGGAATATATAGCTCAGAAAAGATAACCAGGCCACGCATGAACATGTGTTCATATGCCAGTGCATGAAACTCGCGCTTTGCAGCCACAGCCTATGTGGAGATCAAACCAATCCAGGAAGTATAGGGGTCTGATGGCTCACTCCTCATAGAAGCACATAATTTTAAAATAAGACAGTGATTATCTAGTCTCGCAGTCTAGGTCTAGTTGCAACTCTGGACTATTGCAAACTGGAAAGCAATGGATTGACTATTGATACATTGACTATTGATTAAATATTGAATATAAAATGTTGATTAGCTGGGCATACTGGGCAATATGAATGCACATCTCTCAGTAAATAATAACCATCAAGTATTCTGCCAAGCAATAGTATAAACAGTATTTTATAACAAAAACATTATTTATAATGATTGACTTTAGGCTACCTTTTTGCTTTCATCTTCAACAGTGTGCACACAGGGATATAGCCTTAGCACATGAACACAGACTGAAAGAAGAAACCACAGAGATACTTAATTCAATTAAAATAGAGAGAGAATACGAGCAGCTGTGGTTATTTGAACATGTGGTTGTCCAGACATATCATGTTAAAATAATATTAAATCTAGTGTGGAAAAGTAAATGTTTGATAGCACAAATTTCCATATGCTAATGTTCCAAATTCCATTTGTGGAAATTTACCAAGAGGGTGTCTGCTACAGGTGGGGACAGCATTTATCATACACATTTTTGCGTGTGTATGTGTGTGTGTGTGTGTGTAAATCCCTTCATTAGTCAGTTTTTATTTATCACAGTTATTTCACTGTCCCCCATTTTCTCAAAATGAACTACTTTTCAATCTGTCAGCTCTATCTGATAATCTACTACACTCACTATGAGCAAATAACAGTCTTGATGTGATTCATGGTAAAAAATTTCTTCATGTGTTTTACTGTTTACTTTCCCAGTTTCTCATGTGAATATTTACATGTAAGACCCCTGGCTGAAACGAGGGTCCCAGGTGTTGCTTGCTGTTGGCAGCTTTTTTTGTGAGCCTGAGGCTTATTGTAGCACAGCGCAAACCTTTTGCCACACCTGTTGGCATCGCCGCACTAGCAGACAGGGACTTCAGCCTCCGCCTCCTGCTCAGGGAACATGGATGGAGGATACCCAAACCGGCATTCAAAGGGAGACATCCCCAGCAAGGAGTGCCATAACTCTGCCCAAAACAGGTGCTCAGACCACACAGATGGTCTAGAGGACTCTAGACACCGAGTGTCCACTCTAGGTCCTGATTAACCCTCTCAGTCTGCCCATTAGACTAAGGATGGAAACCTGAGGAAAGATTCACCGAAGCCCCCGGCATTTGACAAAAAGCCTTCCAGAACCGACTGGTGAACCACAGTCGGACACCACATCGAGTATGCTGCCTCTTTGGCTGACGGTAGTCCAGGTACAGCAATAAATTTGCAGACCTTGAAAAACCGGTCAACCACAACCATAATAGTCCTTCTCCATCCTAGGCCACCAGAAACGTCTCCTTAAGAACTCAGGTGTGTAAGTTGCCCCTGGATGTCACGTAAAAGGGGATGTGTGTCCCCACTCAATAACTTTAGCTCAGACAGAAGACAGAATGTACTGCCGACCTGGGTCCCCCCCCAGGATCTGGGTTGGTCCAAAGTGCCCCCTGGATGGCGGTGTCCAGCCCCCAGTGCAATGGGGCAACGACCCGGGTGCCAGAAATAATGAGCTCTGGAGACTGGTCTGGAGAGCATGTCGGGCTTGCGATATTTTGAGCCCAGCTGATACGATAGCAAGAAACTGAATTCGCTAAAAAACATCACCCTCCTGGCCTTTAGTGGACGCCAAGCTCTTGTGATCTGTCCAGACCAGGAGGGCTCCATGCCATCCAGCCAGTGCCTCCACTCCTTGAGCACCAGTTATACCACCAGGAGTTCATGTTTCCCAACGTCATAATTACGGTCCATGGGGGTTAGGCAATGAGAAAAGAATGTGCAGAGATTGAGTTTGTGATAGGACTCGGAGCACTGGGACAAGACCGTTTCTTCTCCATCAGACACGTCAACCTCTACTATGAATGGTAGAGTGGGGTCAGGGAGCCGCAGAACTGACGCAGAGGTCAGGCAACACTTCAATTCTTTGACAGCTTTCTGGGCTTCAGGGGTCCACTGGAAGTTCCAGATAAACTGGTGAAAGAAATTAGCAAAGCCCAGAAAGCTTTGGGTGGAATTTAGGGAGGTGAGGCATGGCCATTCCATAACAGCCTTTATCTTGGCTGGGTCCAAGGCCTTTAGATATCACAAACCCCAAAAAGGTGACCAATTGAGCTTGGAAGAGGGATTTCTCCAGCTTCAGGTCATTCTCAAGCAGAAGCTGGAGAACCTGCTGGACATGAACCATGTGTTCGTCTACTGAATTGCTGTAAATGAGAATGTCATCAACACATAATGGTTTAGAGCCTCACGCAAAACTTTATTAATAAGGTGTTATAAGACCTTGGGGGCATTCATGAGCCTGAACGGCATTACGAGGTACTCGTAATGCCCAGATGGCGTAATAAAAATGGTCTTCCATTCATCCCCTTGCCGCATCCTAATGGGGTTATAGGCATTGCGCCAGTCCAGCTTAGTAAAAACTGTGGCCTGCTGCAGTGCCTCAAATGCTGAGGTCATTAATGGCAAGGGGTAGTGGTCTTTAATGGTAGTTTTATTGAGGTCCTGGTAATCAGTGCAGGGTCTAAGGCCACTTTCCTTCTTTCCCACAAAGAAAAACCCGGCCCCTGCGGGTGAGGTGGATGGCAGGATGAAGCCCAGGGCCAGTGCCTCCTTGATATACTCCTCCATGACTGTTTGTTCGGGGCCCGAAAGAGAAAACAGCCTCCCTCAGGGAGGGGTAGTGCCAAGGAGGAGGTTTATGGAACAGTCACAAGACCTGTGAGGAGGGAGGACTTGGGCTTGGTGTTTAATAAAGCCCTCCATTAGATATTGGTAGTCAGCCGGGACCTGGGATAGGTCAGGACTGACAGATGGAGCCACGAACTGATTGGAGGTCACAGTGGGTGCATCGATGCATCGATGGCACTGTGGCCATCAGCCCACCACTGACTGGGTCAGCCAATCCAGGCAAGGATTGTGCCATTTCAGCCAGGGGAACCCTAAGAATTGGGGGGACAGTAATTGTAGTGATTGTTTTTGCAGAAGCAAGATGCTCAGCCTAAATTTGTATTTAATTAAGATTATACACAGAGTTGCTAGTTTATCAGGTACAAAATGAAGAAGAAATGCCTGGTGTACATGTTGCTTTATTTTCTGCTGTTTTTTCTTATCACAGCACTTTGCAAGGTTCTCAGCTTCTCAATTGCAAATGGGCCTACGTCATAATTTTACACACAGTGAGAATCTTTTTTGTGAACAGTAAAATAAAATGTTCCATAGCCAGAGAAGTACAAATATTGTCACCATCAAAACAAACTGAAATTAAACACAAGAAATGGAATACATAACTAAATATGAATGGCTAAAATGTAACAGAGTAAAAAGATTCATTACTCACTTTAGTATAAGTAAAAGTAATATGATTTGAAAACACTCAGGAGAGTAACAATCAATCAGCATTTTAGTTAAGTACATGTACTTGAGTACATGAAACTACAACCCCATTTCCAAAAAAGTTGGGATGCTGTGCAGAATGTAAATAAATGCAATGATACGCAAATCACGTAAACCATATTTTTAAAGGAAAATACTACAAAGCCAACATATAAAATGTTGAAACTGAGAAAGTTTATTGTTTTTCGAAAAATATGTGCCCATTTTTAAGTTGAAGCTAACAACACATTTCAAAAAAGTTGGGACATGGCATGTTTACCACTGTGTTTTATCACCTCTTCTTTTAATAACATTCAGTAAGTGTTTGAGAACAGAGGAGACCAACTGCTGTAGTTTAGAAAGTGAAGTGTTTTCTCGTTCTTGTTTGATATGGGATTTCATCTGCTCATCAGTTCAGGGTTTCCTGAACTACAGGCAGGTCAGTTTAGCACCCGGACTCCTTTAATACAGAGCAATACTGTTGTATTACATGCACAATGTGGTTTTGTCATTGTCTTGCTGACATAAGCGACTATATGTGAGTCGCTCTGTACAGTTATATTGGTGTCTGTACTCTCTCTTCTGTGTAAGTTTCCAGATTAAAGAAGCACCTCAGTTTACCTCAGTTCTTTTCTCATTTCATCAGAAGAGAACTCTGCATTTAGTGTAATGGTCTAAGAGTTGTATACCAACAGAAAGACTGAAAGCAGGGTAAGAGCCAAGAGCAGTTTTATTCTGGATGAGTCAAACAACAGAAAAGAACTCAATTCTGACAGTCAAAACAAATCAAAATAAAGCATCCGCATAATGGCTTAATTACACTCTGGAGACGAGCAGTATTTCACAGAGAGTCCAGGTAGAGAACAGAGTTTAAACAACAGGTAGTCAATCAACAACAGATGTTAATAATGATTAGAGGCCAACAGTTAGAGACTGTGATAAGACTAACACCTGGAAAACAGGAGCCTCTGGTGGCGACTCCTAGAATCTCCCTGTGCAGACATAGAATAGCCTTCTTGTGACATTCTGAACATTTACAGCTTAGAAAAACAATAGGTTGTGTTTTTGTTTTTCAGTTTTCAGTTCATGGATTCTAACTGTCCACTGAGATGGTTTAAGCTTTTTTAAGCTTTGATATAATAGGTTTGTATCACATTGCAGTGATTTTTACAGAAAGGAAATTGGGCCAGATTCATAAAACACAGTGCCAGATTTAGTGTGGTGTCAGGAGCGAATGGCATGGCGGTAACTTGTTTACTGATTCATAAGGGAGTATTACCAGTGAATTTCACTGCTTGTGTGATGGTGTAGCCGTGCTATTTATATAATATCTAATATTTAAAGGTAATATCTAATATTTAAATATGGCGGTAGCGATTCATAACATGACATAGCCCCACAGAAAAAACAACTGAACAACTTTGACTGTAATTTGCCCTGGTAAAAAAGCCAGTGTGAGTGGCAAATGTGTTTTTTACATTATGCAACTTAGGTGCAATTTAGTTTTATGTAAGTTTCAAGCAACTAAAGTTTATTAAATTATTTGATTTGGCCATTTTTAGAAATCTCTTTAAAAACAACAACATTATGTTGATTCTATATTGATTTCTCTTTACTAATTGCTAAGAGTATTTAGAGTAAATATAAGTCATTTTCATGTTCCTACAACCACCTTCATTCTAGGGTGATTTCTTGTTAATGGACCTCAAACGAAGAGTGAAGTTGTTTGGCAGTCCTTCGTCTATCAACTTCCCTTTGAGCTGTAGAGACACATGGACATAGCTGTGTTATTCAGTGTAATATACAGTCTGCAGCTGCTTTAGTAGGCACATCTATCTACTATACAACTTCCCTGGCTTTACAAACAATAATAGCGTGAAATCCACACATTTTTGGTACCACTGTTGAGTTCAGAATTCAGCAAGTGACTGTAGTTTTATAATCTTACAGTGACCTCTTTCATGAGTGATCTGGTCTTGACCAAAGGGCAGGTGTTACTCAGACGTTTGTAAATAGTGTAATAAAAACATTGATAATGCTAAAGCATAAACTCAGTCTGAGTGGCCAATTGATGAAGCATGTCTCCGCCAGTTTGTGATTCTGATAACATTTATGTATCACTTATGTAAACTTTTTGACCCAAGGATGCAAATGAGAGCATTGATGCCAAACATTGATCCAATCAGAAATCTGTTACTGCACTAAGTTTAGGAAATAGCTCAGCGAGTTTCCAGGTTAACAGTATTTATCTTATTGATGTAGAGATAGAAAAAACTATTAGTGCCACTCATTTTTTAACCTATTAACCTATTTTCCTAGTTTGACCCTTCAAACTGTCTGCAGTAGTGCAGACTGAAGCCCATCTGTAGTTCCCCTGTTCAAATACAGTTTTAAACGGCTTTAAAGTGAAATTTTCAGCAGACTACACTGGACAGTGCTTGAGAGAGACCTGTGTATAAATAACAAGCAGCAAACAAAAGCAACGGCAAAGCAGAAAGTTCCCCATGAGAGCTTCCACTGTAACAAGAATCCCTGAACTATATGAAGGAGAATGAGAGGCTACAATGGAGGAGAAGTTAGATCATTGACTGTATATATATGATACACATGATATACACATCAATTGGCCACTTTATCAAGGTTACCTTCTTATTCATTAAGGTAACTACACTCTTTTTTCATTTTATCAGCTCCACTTACCTTATAGGTGCACTTTGTAGTTCTACAATTACAGACTGTAGTTCATTGGTCTCTGCATACTTGTTAGCCCCTTTTCCCCTGTTCCCCCATAGTCTGGGTGGTGGATCACTCTCAGCACTGTATTGACACTGACATGGTGGTGGCCTGATAGTGTGTGATACGCTAGTATGAGTGGAACAGGCACAGCAGCGCTGCTGGAGTTTAAACACTGTGTCCACTCATTGTCCACTCTATAAGACACACCCACCTTGTTGGTCCATCTTTTAGATGTAAAATCAGAGACAATAGCTTATCTGTTGCTGCACAGTTTGCATTGGTCATCCTCTAGTCCTTCATCAGTGGTCACAGCACACTGCACACAGGATGCTGGTGGCTGGATATTTTTGTTTGGTGGATTATTCTTAGTTCAGCAGTGACACTGAGGTGTTTAAAAACTCCACTTGTACCAGCGCAGCACACACTAGCACACCATCACCACGTCAGTGTCACTGCAGTGCTGAAAATGGGCCACCACCCAAATAATACCTGCAAGGTGAAGTATGCGGAGAAACAGATGGACTACAGAACTACAGTCTGTAATTATAGAATTACAAGTGACCTGATATAATAAGTGGAGCTGATCAAATTCACAGTAAGTGCAGAAACAAGGAGGTGTATTCACTGAAGTGGCTGGTTGGTGTACACTCATTGGTTACAACATGCTACCATTAGTAACAGTGTTCATATGAAATCATATGATTTCCACATTCAGGTTCATCTCTGTGTTCACACAATGAAAATATTATTGAATTGTTGAAAGTAATAAACGCATTCTAATCAAGCTTATTTTGTCCACTCATATAGCTATAACAAAATACACTGCATGTCAAATGAAACTAAATATCTTTCTTCAGGGTCAAATTTGAGCAAAATGTGACAAATGTGATTAAATGTGATTAACTGCACATATTAATGCAATTAATTACAACTAATCATTTTAATAGTTTGTTAGCTGTACTACAGAAAGAAAGCATATTCTGGAGAAATATTATACATACAGTTTCCAGAAGCTGGAATTGACTTGAAAGCAGTTAATAATGAAAAGCTTGTCTCTTATATGGAAGACAAATGGTATGGATTCAGCATAAGTGAAGAAAGTGAGGAACACAATAGCATTAGGATGATTTTTTGTATGCTACCTGTTGGAGGAGCAGCTGTGAACTGTTGGATGCCGCCAAGTCTTTATTTGAAATCACTTTGAGTCGCAGGACCATCACATTCCCTGCGGAGAACCATGGAGCAATTTACTGTACAATCAACTTAATGACTTTACTGAAACACTTCAAGAAGACAATCAGTGACCACAATGAATACAACTATCATTTATATTAGAGTCTATTTATACTTTTTTTTTAAGCATTTATTTTCATTTTAAAATAAGTAACAAATAACATCAAAGGTGCAGGAGGGTTACATCGTACAGGAGGAGAGAAAAAAAAAAGGACTTACAATCCAGGGTGTTAGCTTTCAAACATACAATTACATACAACAGGTATCTCACAAGTTGAACCAGGTTAGTCTTGGTCCTTTTCGAAATAGGCAAACAGAGGACCCCATATTTTATCAAACAGCTCTAACTGTTCGTTGTTTAAAAATCACAGCTTCTCCAAATGTAATACATTGATTAGTTCCTTTATCCACATTTCATATGTTGGTACTGACTCTTGTTTCCACATTTGTAGTATTTTTTTTGTAATAACCATACTAAAAAGAATGGCCTGGCGTTCATGCTTCTCCACGGTTACCGAGTCATTAGTTGTTCCCAACACAGCCTAAAGTGGATTAGGTTTCCAGTCCCTTCCAAATGCTTTTGACAGGCAATTAAATATACTGCCCCAAAATGTCTGTACCTTGCTACATGCCCATAACGAATGTATCAGTGTACCTTCCATAGCATTACATTTGTTACATATGGGGGAAATATTTGGAAAAACCTTGTGAAGATTAGTTTTACAGAGGTATATCCTATGCAGGTTTTTAAACTGCACTACATTATGTCTTACATTTATTGAGCAATTATGTATATTCTTCAGACAGATCTCCTATACATCATTTTCTATTTCCATTCGTAACTCATTTTCCCACAGAAGCTTAATTGACTCTGTACTAGTGTTCATATGTCTTAATAATATTCGAGACTGCCTTCTGGTCCAAATGATTAAATCGGTTAATTTCTTCAAGTGTATTATGTATAGAAATGGTCTGAAAGTTAGTCAGATGTGACCTTGCAAAATCCCGGACTTGTAAATATCTAAAGAAGTGTGAGACAGGGAGTTTGCACATTCTTTGAAGTTCAGCAAATGATGCAAACTTACCATCTTTATATAAGTCCCTAATACATTTTATCCCACTGTCCTTCCATTGAGTGAACACAATATCATTTAAAGCAGGGGGAAAGGCATGGTTTCTACATATGGGGCTATCCAGGTATGTATCTGGATTACCTATATGTGTTTTGATCTGCTTCCATATCTTAAGAGCACTGCTTATGATAAAATGCCCATCATACAATGATTTATTCACTTTATTAGGGCTGTTAAGTATGGCAGGTAGTGTGGTTTTATTGCAGAGAGACCTTTCTATTGACAACAATGCAGGACAGTTAGCTGTAAAGTCTGTTGGGCCTTGTTTCCACCATGAGAAAATATTTAAGTTTGCTGCCTAATAGTACCGTTTAAAATTAGGTAGACCAAAACCACCTTCTTCTTTTAGTTTACATAAATGTTTTTTATATATCCTTGGTATTTTATAATTCCACAGGAATGGTGTTATCAGCGAGTCTAATTGTTTGAACAAATTGAGTGGGATAAAACATGGGATGGTCTGAAAAACATACAAAAACCGTGGGAGCACCATCATCTTAACTGCATTAATTCTTCCAGCCAGTGACATGGGTAAAGTCTTCCAATAGTCAATATTTTGTTTTAATTGCTCTATTTTTCCCTCCCAATTTACCCTTAGCAAGTTTACTGATTTTTTTGTTACCCTAATACCAAGATATGTAAAACTGTGGTAAGCTATTTTAAATGGGGTAGACTGTAAAAACTGCACATTCACGTTTTGTGTAATGGGCATCAATTCACTTTTTTCCCAATTAATTGTAAATCCAGAGAATGATCCAACAGTATTTATCAGCAAAAGAAGTGGAGGAATGGACACTGAAGGGTTTTAGAAATACAACAATATATCATCAGCATACAGATATATATATTGCAGACTTCCCTTTATCTTGATAGGCATTATTTCTGTATGCAGACGTATGCTTATAGCAAGTGGCTCTATAAGAATAGCAAACAAATATGGGGAAAGACAACAGCCTTGACGAGTTCCTCTGTATACTGGGAAAGGAGAAGAAATATTTTGATTGGAAATAACTGATGCGGTTGGTTGTTTATACATAATTTGTATCCACTGCAGGAAAATAGGTCCAAACCCAAATTTCTCAAAGACATACATCATGTATGGCCACTCAATCTGATCAAAAGCACGTTGTGCATCGAGAGAGATGACAACAGCTTTCGTCTCATGTTTGGCTTATAGAATGTTAACCAGGCGACGGAGATTGAAGAAAGTATGTCTACCTGGCATGAAACCTGACTGGTCAGGATGTACAATTGAGCCTATGTGATCTTTTAACCTATTCGCAAGTATTTTCCCTAGCAATTTGGTCTCTATAGGTATTAATGAAATGGGTCGATAGGATGAGACTAATAAAGGGTCCCGACCTGGTTTTGCGATCAGAGCAATATTGGCTCTGTACAATGTTGGAGTAAGATTAGATGTTTCCAATGAATGCCGAAACATGCGAAGTAGTAGTGGACAAACTTCTTTGCTATATTTTTTTTTATAAAATTCTATACTAAATCCATCTGGGCCTGGGGCTTTATTGTTTGGAAATGAAAAAATGGCTGCATGTATCTCCTCCAGCGTTATGTCTGCATCTAAAAATTCTACAGACCCTTCACTCAGTTTTGGAATGCTAAATTTGGAGAAAAAACTGTTCATGTCACTTAGTCCACCTTTGCACTGTGATTTATAAATTTCTGTATTGCTTTAGGGTCTGTCAAGATGGAGCCATTGCTTGATTTTATGCGATGTATGGCTTGTGCAGCTTGGGTTTTCCTCAACTGGTGGGCTAATAGTTTATGAGGTTTGTCGCCTATTTCGAAGTGTCAGATTACAGATCACTTTTGTGTTGCATTATGGAATGCATCGTGCATTTTTGAATGCAACTACGAGCAGAACACTGTCTGCGTAGCTGGAAGCATCAGGTAGGGCAAGAGGAAACAAACGCACAGCGATTGCTCTGATGTTCATGTTAGGTTAAGTGTGACTGAAACATCCATGGCTCAGCTAAAGAGGTTTATGCTAGAATGTTTTGCACTTTTTGTACATTGCGTTATCTTTGTTTATTTGTGACATATTGGTATAAAAGTTATAAAAAAATCATACCTGAGGAAGAATTACAACTAGTTTACAGGGTAAACCAGAATACTGCCCACTAGTAGTTGTGGTGGTGGTGTTATGTTGCTTTCAAGCGAAGTGGGGTGGTGGTTTTCTGAGAGGAGGAACTTATTCATCCTACATCCTGCATGTTTATGCGGTTTATGTGAGAGGTTGTGAATAACTTTATGTCCAGTAAAATTGCAGCTGTTGAGTTTTGAAAATCTTACACTTTTAAATCGCGATTTTAAAATTATTTATAATATTGTACTACTGCAAGCACCGCATGCAAAACCATAACAATTATCTGCAATCAGTACTTATTTCCATGAATATACTCCTAAACTCCATGTTTCCTGAGAATAACAACATTTCTCTTACAAAAATGTTCAAAATACCAGCTGAAGTTGGATCATTGTTTGCAGCTTTCATATCAGAGCATATAATGTAGATTACGTAATGTAACTTGTAACATTTGTCAACTGCTGTATTAACCAAAATAAATTACTGTTTCTCAGTGTAATGTCCCATACAACATCCCAAACAATACAGAGTCCCTTTGGTGTCTACAACAATGACAACACTCACAGAAAGATGATTAGTGATCCACACAATTATTACAACACTGCTGTATACAGGGTCAAACCATGTCAGACTTTGTGAGATTCATTGCTGGATGTGAGCTTGTTTCTACTGGGCTTATGCAGTTCAATGATCATCCAGAGAATTATAGAGCATGGGGAGCATCATTTATAAATGCTATCAGAGATCTTAATCTCTCAGCTAGTGAGGAAATGGATTTGCTTGTGAAATGGCTTGGCAGTGAGTCAGCAGATCATGCAAAAAGGATAAGAGCTGTGCATATCAATCATCCTCAGCAAGGACTCAAAGTTATATGGGATAGACTGAATGAATATTATGGTTCAGCAGAAGTTATAGAGAGTTCCTTGTTTAAGAGGTTAGAGAATGTTCCAAAGATCTCACACAAGGACAACCAAAAGTTAAGGGAGCTTGGAGACCTTCTCCTGGAACTTCAAGCAGCAAAGGCTGATGGTGATCTGCTTGGTCTTTCTCACCTCAACACACCCCTTGGTATGAACCCAGTGGCTCACACTTGGTTCCAAGTACAAAGAGGAGCATAACGTGTCTTATCCTCCATTCAACTATTTTATGGAATTTGTATGTCATCAAGCAAAAATGTGCAATGACCCGAGCTTTAGTCTCCTGGCGGTCCAAGAAGAACCATTAGGGCAGAACAAAAGGGCACACAAACATGATCATCAAAGGATTGTTGCTGTTCACAAGACAGAAATTTCTTCTAATAGCCTGTTGAATCAAAATCCAAAAGGAAAGTAGATCCAGCAAAGCACTGTCTCCTGCACAACAAACCTTACCCTTTGCCTAAATGCCATGGGTTCAGGGAGAAACCTATTGAAGAAAGAAAGGTGTTTCAAAAGCTGCAAGGAATTTGTTACAAGTGCTGCAGATCTTTAGTGCACATGGCAAAGAACTGTGACAATGACGTCAAGTGTGTGGAATGTGGAAGTGACACTCACATTTCGGCACTTCACTGCTCCTCTAGAGCAAGGCGGGGAGGAAGCTGACAGCCCTGTAGACAGTGCTGTGTCCTCAGCATGTACCAAGATCTGTGGAAGGGGCATCTCAGGATAGTCATGCTCAAAAATCTGCCTTGTCAAAGTGTATCCAGCGGGCCATCCAGGAAAGGCAGTACGATTATATGCTGTATTAGATGACCAGAGTAACAGGTCTCTGGTACGGTCAGAGTTTTTTGGCCTTTTCGATGTCATAGGTTACAGCTCTCCATACTCCCTTAAGACGTGCTGGAACCAGAGGTGTAAATAATGAATTATATTTACTCTCGTTACTGTAATTGAGTACAGTTTTCCCTGTAACGGTATTTTATGGAGTAGAATTCAATCATAGTACTTTTACTCTTACTTGAGTCAATTTTCAGCGCATCCAAACGGTCATGTGTATTCATTTAACATGAACTAAAGAAAACGGCGTTACTATCAGCGGCCAAACACAAAACTCGCTGAGATCCGCTCTCACAACTCGATTCCAGCCTGAGGGAGCATTAGCCGAGCTAGCTGATCCGAGCTAAACAGGTGCCGTGTTTGAGGGGTTTTCTTCTTTCTTTTATAATGATTCCGTTTATTACGCTGGAAATCTGCTGCGTATATTTTATTACAAGTGTCTGTCAGCTACTTTAGTTAACAGGTGTCGCCCACAGCCTACAGTTTACCTGATTATACAGCCTAGTTTAGCTGCTGTTTTGGAGATAAACGGTTGTGAACTATCCTAAGAAACCATCTCAGATCAGAGTTGTTTTTGACACAAGCACTCAACACAAAGGCAGGTCATTGAACCAAATCCACCTAAGGACCAGATCCTAATAACAGCCATACTGGGGTCCTCCTTCGGTTCCGAAGAGATGCCATTGCCTTCACTGTGGACATACAGCAAATGTTCCACTGTTTCATGGTTCGGCCTGAAGATAAAAACTTTCTGAGGTTCCTCTGGTTCCAAGACAATGACCCAGAGAAAGAAGTGGTGGAATATCGTATGAAGGTACACGTTTTTGGAAACAGTCCATCCCCAGCGGTAGCTATTTACTGCTTCAGAAGAGCAGCTCAGGAAGGCCAGAAGGAGTTCAGAGAGGATGTCAGAGAGGATGATGGGTTAAAGTCTTTGCCTACAGCAGATGCAGTGACTGACTTGCTCAGGAGGACACAGGAATCATTGGCTTGCTCTAACCTCAGACTACACAAACTAGCCTCAAACATCAAAGAGGTCATGGATGCGTTCCCACCCGAAGATTGTGCCAGTGACCTGAAAGACCTTGATCTACATTCTGAAAATCATCTAATACAGCGCAGCCTTGGCCTTCTGTGGGACTTAAACTCAGACTGCTTTATGTTTCGTGTTCTTGGTGAAGAAAGGCCATTCACTCTATGTGGAGTGTTGCCAACGGTGAACAGTCTATACAACCCATTTGGATTCGTAGCCCCTGTGACAATACCGGGAAATCACCATAGACTCCTCAGATTGGGATGCTCCATTGCCCCCTGACAAGGAGCAGCTGTGGCGAAAATGGAGACATTCTCTACAAGAATTAAAATGCATACAGATCCCGAGGTCATACTCTGCCATGTCGCCAACAGAAGCCAAGTTCAGAGAGCTCTGCATTTTCTCTGACACTTCAGAGAAGGCAATAGCTGCTGCTGCATGTCTTAAGTTGTGGACAAACATGGAAATTGCCATACAGGATTTGTCTCAGGCAAAGCAAGACTAGCCCCGCATCCAGAACAGACCATACCCTGCTTGGAGCTTTGTGCGGCAGTAATGGCAGTGAACATGGCTGAAACCATCACCCCTGAAATAGACATCAAGATTGATGCAGTCACCTTTTACACTGATAGTAAGGTTGTATTCAGGTACATTTACAACGAGAAAAGGAGATTTTATGTCTGTCAATAACAGAGATCAGAGGATCAGAAGAAGCACACTCCCAGGGCAGTGGCATTATGTGCACACCAAGCATAATCTTGCAGACATTGCAACAAGGCCAATACCCACAGTCCATCTGAAGGATACCATCTGGTTCACTGGTCCTAAGTTTCTGTTTTAGGCAGATGAGCCTTCTGCTAAGGAGAACAAGTGGAATCAGCACAAGCGTCCACAGCAGTTTCTATGCACCTGGGATCCCACCGCTTTGGACACTTCTCAAGCTGGAGTTCTCTCATCAGAGCTGTCGGTGTTCTGATCCATATCATTCAGTGTTTCAACTCATTATAGAGCAGTGTAAAGGATGGCACCATTGCAGTTCATTGCAGTTCAGGCTGCACATGTGCTCACTCAGAGTACAGCTGTTATTATCCACACAGTTCAGCAGGAAGTCTATACTGAGGAGCTGGAATGCCTCAGATCCGACAGTGGACTCCCCAAAAGCAGTTCACTATGTACTCTAAACCCCCGCATTAACCAAGATGGCCTTCTGAGAGTCGGACAGGCAGATCTTGGACATGATGAGAAAAGGTTGGCACTTTGCAGAGGGTGCTATCCGGTCTGCTGGCTATTGGATAGTTGGGGGAAAGCAGTGTGTAACCAGCCTCATTTTTAAGTGTGTGAGGTTGTAAGCCCCCTTTCACTCACGTGGGCTTAGGTGTTTGGACCCTGGTCTGTATCTGCACACAGGACAAGGACTGCTGAAATTAAGCAGTGGGCTGGAAGAGTCGCTGGAAGAGAGTGAATGGTCCAAAAAAAAACAAAAAAAAAAACGTAACAGGTAATGCAGTTGCTTTACAAAAAATGTCAGTTTTTTCAAGACATTTATCTCATACATGCAGAACATACACTCGTGCCTCCAACTGTCAGAAACTGCTGAAGTTTGGAAAATATTCCATTCATTCAAGCTATCAGTACCAGTCTCACAAGTAAGGCCCCAATTGTCTGCATTGTCTGCATTGTCTAACGCTGCTGACCAAGTTAGGCCAGAAACAACGCAAGTACATGAACGCAAAATACAGCGCTCGGCCAACGCATTGCAAACACTCTGTCCCTCTGTACAAACTTACAGTGCATTTTAAGTTGCTGTGGTGGTTAAAACTTTCAGTACTGAAGGGGGCGATAGAGGACAAATTAGAGAGGGATCTACTGTTATTCCAACAGCCTCAAAATCTTAACTTTGAGCTCTACCTCTTCTGTGCTCTACCTCTTCTGTTGGACCAGAAAGGCGATAATGCATCATATTTAATGTTTATGTAAGCCATTTTTGTGTGAGACTCAACTGCTCGTCTGCTATGGCAGTTCAGGAAGCATGCTGGCGGTATAAGACTGCTTAGACAGGCTGGTTGTCATTATAGAGCCCCTTGCTGTAATGTTCAGAATGCAGCTCGCGTTTGCGTTATGAAATCCGTGGTGACACATTTTTGAATGCAACTACGGGCGAAACACCATCTGCATAGCTGGAAGCATCTGTGTTCGTGCCCTTGCGTGAAGTACATTTCGGGCATTTGGCTGCGTTTCAGGTATTACAAGAGGAAACAAACACACAGCAATTGGTCTGATGTTCATGTTAGGTTAAGCTAAGGCTAAGGCCAGAAGACCGGCCATTCCTTAATGTCCGCTGCTTTGGAAACAGAGCAGACTACTTCAGATGCAAGGGAGTAGACAGCAGGAGGTGATTGAGGGAGCACTGCTTTTTCATTTGAAATGTGACTGAAAGCAGCGAAATCCAAACTGGGACCAACCATTCTGTCATTCTGCATTTTTAAGTGAATAAGTGAAAACACACACACACACACACACACACACACAAATATGTATGAATTTAATGAATTTAAAAATGACAAAATTACATGAGTGCAGCCTGAAATTCATGTATACTGGATTGAATTCCATGTCATTATCATAGCACAACTACCTACACAGCATTTCAGCAGTAGTTCAGTAATGCACACACAAGAGTGCATTAGCTGTCTAGCTATCTTCTCAGCTAGCATGTTAAATAAATAATGATAGCTTCACTGGAGTTGGCTTTATTCATCAATTAATGTTCCCTTCTTCTGAACCACAGTTAAATCATCTCTGTACTTTTTTCAGCTTTAAACACTGTACAGTAACCGGTGCTAAAAACATTTCTCTTCTCCACAGCATGCCGGTATGTCTGTATTTCAAATTTATAGCTCCAGCTGTGGTCAAAAGATGCGCTTAGATGTTTAAGACTGAGACAGCAACAGAGTATAGTATGTTGTTTTCTACCCATTTACAAAGGCAAAAACAAATTTACAAAACAGTTTCAGTTTGTGTTTAAAAAATTGCTGCATCTTTGGTCTGTAAATTTGGTACTTGCAATGCTTTTTTACTACAAAAGCTAAAATGGTTATGTCAAAATATCGGACATCTCCTTCTTTGCATAAAGTCGTCAAACGAGGGATATAAATGGTCCATAAACATTTTTTATGCCCACTGTGACAGTAAGCTTTTGCCTAGGATGCTTACCAGGTTCAGTTGTTGAAGGAACAGTAGTTGAGGGAACAGTGGTCAAGGGAACAGCAGTTGAGGGAACAGCAGTTGAGGGAACAGTTGTGGAGGGAACAGTTGTTGTGGTGATTGTTTCTGTAGAACAAAAAAATATAAATGATATATAATGTAGATAAACATGTCAGCTTGTTTTAACAGTGGCCCTCATATCTGTTTGAAGGAATAAATATGTGCTTGTGTTCATCTTAAATAGGACAAAGACTTGTTTTGGTGAGTTTTTATAAAAGACTTAAGTTATTTTAGAAATTTCATATATTTAGTGTTTCCTATTGAATTCTGTGCTGATTGTGTGTTTGAACAGGCTGGTTGTGATGGGGCTCGGTTGCTTTTGTGCTGTATATCTTTATAATGATGTGCTTAATGCTGATAATATACTCTCTCCAGCTGGTTTGTTTCATGTTTTCATCGTGTGCACCTCATTGGCTTGTAATTTACACTCACAGTTCAGCAGGCTGAAGGTTCTCCACAAAGAAGAGCTATTAGCACTCAAGTAGCTTTTGTGCTCATCAATAGATAGAAGAGTTATTATTTTCATTTTCTATATACAATGTGTGGCTTTGTTGATATTTCTTCTAAAACTCAAAAGGAGATATTTGAGATTACTGAGTTTTTACTCAGGAGAAATCTGTGCAGTAGGAAACTTAAGTTAAATTCTCTTTTCCATCTTTCCATCTGATCTCAATGTTGTTTATGAGAAACTGCAGAGATATTTGTAATAAATAGATCTCTTTTCAGATTTTTCTTTCTTGTGAGTATCCCTATTGTATTTTTTTCCTGAAGTAGTGTAAAACTGTTACAAACAGTACAAAGTGAAGATTACATTTCTGGAATGCTTATTACACTTTACATGTCTGTACTGAAGCTAGATGTTAGCAGTATTTAGCATTATATAGTTGGAGCTAAGATTTCTATTGTTAGTGTGCATGTTAAACATCAAAATTACATGGCTGACATGGACAGAGGGCTACCACCTGTCATCCATTGTGCATACAGACTTCTTCTTATCCAAGCTCAACCTTAAATTTTCCTTTCCTCTTTAAATGAAGCAGTGTTTATATTCTGGCACCTTTACATGTACCTGAATGTAACTGCTGCACTATTTAAGATGGAATGGGAAAATCGAATAAGTCAACTTCAGATTTGTCAAAATTTTCAAGTAATTTGTCTCATATGTGCAACCCATACACCCGTGTCTCCGACCGTAATAAACTGCTGGAATTTGGAAAAACATCCAGGCATTCAAGCTATCAGTACCAGCTGATCCACAGCATGTCTCACAAGTAAGGCCCCAACCGCATTGTCTGCATTGTTTGTGTTGTCTAATGCTGCTGACTGAGTTAGGCCAGAAACATACTCAACGGAAGTACATGAACGCAAAGGACCGCGCGGATAACGCGTTGTAAACGCTCTGTCCTTCTTTACAAACTCACAGTGCATTCTTATGTTACTGGGGCGGTTATAACACACAGTACTAGAGGACAAATCAGAGAGGGAACTACTGTTATTCCAACAGCCTCAACAGCTAAATGTGGACAAGTAGAGGAGAGTGAGCTGCTTTACCTCTTCTGTTGGACCAAAAAGGCGATAATGTATCATATTTTAAGTTTACGTAAGCCAGTTTTGCATGAGACTCAACTACTTATGTGCTGTGGCAGTTCAGGAAGCACACTGGCGGTACAAGACAGGCTGGTTGCCATTATAGTGCTGTAACGCTTAGAATGCAGCTTGAGCTTGCATTACATTATGGAATGTGTCGTGACACATTTTTGAACGCTATTATGCGCAAAACACCGTCTACGTAGTTTGAAGTATCTGTGTTTGTGTCCTTGTATGAAGTTTCAGTCCTTTGGCTGCTTCCCAGGTAGTACAAGAGGAAACAAACGCACAGCGACTAGTAGTTGTGGTGGTGGGGTTATGTTGCTTTCAAGCGAAGTGAGGTGGTGGTTTTTCTCAGAGGAGGAACTTATTCATCCTACGTGCATGTTTATGTGGTTTATGTGAGAGGTTGTGAAATGGCTCATATGAACCAGAAATAAAAATGGGTTAACAGTACATGTTTAAAATGTACTCTACTAGTATCACTAATTATAATTACAATTATAATTTTATATATATAAAATAAAAAAGAAATACGTTAACTGATTACTTTCCGTTGTTTGACTGTTCACTTCTATTTTCCGCCATGATGAAACTATCATTGGCCTCACAACCCATCCAATTTGCCAAAATGCGTGTTTGGTAGTTTGGTTGCTACTGATGGTCAAACTTATCCACAGGCAGTTCACAGCTTGTTATTAGGCTAAATTTGCCCTCTTAGCACTTAAAGTGCAAAGAAACAAATCTGTTTTTCCTATTATGACCACACAATATATATCCACTGTAAACGAAGTAAGCTCTTTGAACAACTTTCTTATGTCCAGTAAAATTGCAGCTCTTCAGTTTTGAAAATGATACTCACTTAAATCAAGATTTTAAAATTATTTTTCATGTTCCCCTCCTACAAACACTGCATGCAAACCATGCAACTTTGCATACGAAACTATAACAATTATCTGCAGTCAGTAATGATTACTATAAATATGCTGCTAAATTCCATACCTCCTAAAAATAACAATATTTATCTTACAAAGTGTTTGTAATACCAGCTGAAGTTGGATCATTGTTTGCAGCTTTCATATCAGAGTATATAATGTAGATTATGTAATGCAACATGTAACATTGGTCAACTGCTGTATTAACCAAAATAAATTAGTGTTTCTCAGTTTTCAACATACTTACTGGCGCACACTGATGGGAAAAGTGAGTTACAGGTTACATCATTCCAGTTCACTAAAGACATAAAGAGAGGCAAAGAAACATAATTAAATGGAATAAATAAGAGGTCTGAAAGTGTGAAAATGCTATATTACCACTTCAGTAAAGACAGTGAGGACAGTGTTTTTAATTTGCAAAACAGAAACTTAAGAAATTAATCTTGAAGGAAATGATACCTGGAAAATTCATCTCCATACAGTTCTCTGCAGATCCAGCATTATCAGGTTGTCCAGTAGACCAGTTAATGTAATCGAATGCTGAGCCATCTGTCCACACCCACACTCCCTCCTGCAAAGAGAAAGATGTAAATAGTGAAAAACTTAACAGTTAATGCAGTTGCTTTACAAAAAATAGTAAGATTATAACTTGTCCTACAAACCTGTACAGCATCAGTCGCTCCTAGCCATGTTCGTGAATTTGATGAAGTTACATTCAGCACTAAAGCCCGGATGAAAGTGTACTCTTCACTGCTGTGCACAGATGCAAGATGTCCTCCCATGTTCACACAGTTTTGCTAAAAGAAATCAAATCATATGTATTGATGTTGTGTAACTACTAATCTTCTATTCTGTTCATGGCTTGAAATCAACACTAAAACAGCTTAATTGTAGTAGAGCATATAAAATTGTACCTCAGAGGCTAACCAGTTAGCTGATGTTGTGAAGACACTAAAGCAGCGAGATCCAAACTGGGACCAACCATTCTGGCATTCTGCATTTTAAGTGGATAAGTGAAAACACAAAGATATGCAAATCACGTAAAGCATTTTTCTAAAGGAAAATACTACAAACACAGCACATCAAATGTTGAAACTGAGAAATTTTATTGTTTTTTGAAAAATATGTGCCCATTTTGAATTCGATGCCAACAACAACAGGAGCATGTTTACCACTGTGTTTCATCACTTCTTCTTTTAACAACACTCTGTAAGTGTTTGGGAACTAAGGAGACCAACTGCTGTAGTTTTGAAAGTGAAATGTTTTCCCATTCTTGATTGATATAGGATTTCAGCTGCTCAACAGTTCATGGTCTCTTTTGTCATATTTTTAATTTTATAATGCGCCAAATGTTATCAGTATCTGACAGTTCTGGATTGCAGGCAGGTCAGTTTAGCACCCGGACTCTTTTAATACGTCTTGCTAAAATAAGTAAGGTCTTCCCTGAAAAAGACGTCTGGGTGGCAGCATATGTTGCCACAACATATCTATATCGTTCAGCATAAATGGTGCCTTCACAGATGTGCCAGTCACAGATGTCCCTATCCCCCCTCTGTAGACATTATAATTCTGTTCTTGCACCTGTTTCAGCCACTCCAGACCTTCAATTTTCCTGCACCTGCTCTCCCTTTGCGCTCCTTTGTAGCCAGTTTGCCAGTTCTGAACCATGTCTTGTCAAAAGTATATGTCTCTCTCCTGTAGTGACTGATTTCAGAACTCTCATTGAATGCTGTCAGCAGTTCATGCGGACATGTTTTAGATTACCTACTTGCCTTCTAGGTCCTTCTCTGTGAGCGTTGTATACACTCTTGATGGTCCCTGTACTCCTATCTATCATCCCGGATATGCTCGGATATCATCTCGGGTTCCTGCTACTCTGCTCCCTGTTGCTCCTGTTTGTTTCTGGTTGCTCCCTACAGTTCCTGCTCCCTATTGCTGCTGAAGCTTTTGTATGTCTGGTGGTTGTTGTTGCTGTTGTTCCAGTGGTTTCTGCTGCATCTCTCTCTGCCACCCCAGTAGACCCTGTTCTTCTGGCCTCCATCTCCTTAGTGGCCTCTACTTCTATGGCCTCTGTTGCCCATGATCCATCAAGGATTGGTCTTACTCAGCTCTGACTCTACCAATGATCCTCCCTGTCATCATTGTTTCCACCTGTGTGTCTCCATAGTTACACCAGTTTTTTTGGCTTTGCTGAGTGTTGCCATTTTTTGAGGATTTCTGAGCCTATCCTAGTTCTAAGCTTGGATACTGGAATTCTTTAGTTTTCCTTGTTTCTTGTTTTTCTCCGGGCTCTCACGTTGCTTTCATGTGTTTTAATTCATGCATATATTGATGACCATGCACTTATAGCACACTTGCCTCCTGCCTTCACCTCACCCAGGTTACTTACTGGGTAACTTATCATGAGATCCTTACTTTTGTATCCATGCAGGTAATCTTTAAAGACAAGCTTGAAGCCCTTCATGGAAATGAAAACTGCTTCATCAAATGAACATTTTTTTTGTGTAAAAATGAGGTAAATATTTTAATAAGGATGTAAAAATATGTCATTCATAAATGGCGCCAATGTTTCCCTATCAGTCTGATGCCACCAAAAGTGGAAGTGTGAGTGTTATTTCCAAGGATTTAGCCGAGCTATACGTGTACTTATGTAAATATTCACTACAGTAGCAGTATGCTTGTTTAGGCATGACATTTCTGTTCTCTGTCCACTCCTGCTGTCTAATAAGAAACACTTACAAAAAGTCAACTTACGACTTAGTGTGAAGGGAAGAGCACAAAGTCCTGTAAGACAAATATTATATTTGTAAAAATCTATGTCACAGTGCTGTTGGGCATGTATACTGTTCAGACATTTATGAATAATATGACCAAACATAACATTATACAGTGCTGTGAAAAAATATTCACCCCAATTTCTTCTATTTTTGCACATTTGTCACACAGATCTTCAAACAAACATAAGACAGAAACAAAAACATTGTAGTGAGAGCAGAAACATAATATAGTTTTTAAATGATCATTTAATTTATTGAAAGTAAGAAATTTCATCCGTCAGAAAACTAGCCATGTATGAAAAGTATTTACCCTCTTATTTACTCAATTACATACATTTAGTTGATAATTAGGAAAAATTCAACCTTGACACACCCAGGGTTGATTAGTGCCAGGCTTGTTGAATGTGAAGTAGACTAAAATACTTAGATCAAAAGAAATTGTGGAAGTAATGATTGTAATGAAGCAATAAAAAGGACTATTGAAATATTATTGAAATTATTCAAATATATCTGTCTGGAAAAGGTTATGATTCTAAGGCTCTAGGACTCCAGTGAACCACTGTGAGAACAATTATCTCCAAATCCAACATCTAAGGAGCTGCAGACCTCATTCACCACAGGTGATCCTACCATTAGAAAGAGACTTGGCAAAAATGGTATCCACAGGAGAGTTGCAAGGTGAAAACCACTGCTGAACAAAAGGAACATAAAGGTTCCTCTTACATTTCCAAAAAAGCCCCTTGTTGACCCCCAAGCTTTCTGCACTAATGTTCTGTGGTCTGAATAAAGAATTCCACAGTAATAATAGCATACTAACAGTCAAACGTGGTGGTCGTGGTGTGATTGTGTGGGGATGTTGTGGTGCTTCAGGGCCTGGGTGAATTGCCATAACTGACAGAACCATGAATTCAGTTTTCTACCAGAAAATCCCACAGGAGAATAAACAGTAAAGACAGAGACCTAAAGCACAAGAGCGAGTCCACCTCTGAATTGGTCAAAAGAAACAAAATCAAGGTTTTGGAATGGCCTAGTCAAAGTCTTGACTTCAACCCCATAGAGATGCTGTGGTTTGTGATTTGTGTTTCTTCATGTTCTTCTTATCTTGTATTACATGATGTATGAGGACTATTTAGTGTGACAATATGCAAAAACAGAAGAAATCAAATAGTTTTTCACAGATCTCTGCATAGTTCAAAGTATCAAAGTATGAGGTGGATACTGACCTGAAAAGATCAGGAAAATAAGCATGACTGAAATCTGTAAAGCAGAAGAGAACAGGTATTTAATAAGAATTGTGGCCCTGATAAAGCCAGATTTTAAATGTTTAAGAGAACTTGGTCTTTTCTAAAAACTGGTGCACTAGCTAGCTATAGGGCACTGTTTATAAGGCTACATGACACCTACATAAGCGCTTCATGACAACTGACACAAACATAAATGAACATTTATAAATACTTATTCCAAAAGGTGTCAGCTGTTATAAAGACTGTTTTTGTCAACTTTGATGTCAACTTGACATAACATCTATGTCAAGAGACATAGATTTTTGGTGACATTAGGTTGTGTCATGACATTTTCTGAGGTGAAATGACATAGCATGTTATGACAACTGTAGCTCTTTTTCTTTTTTTTTTGATATGTCAAGGTGACACAGTGCTGGTCATGCGAAACAGCTTAACAAAATGAGGCAGCTGGTAAAACTGAACAAAAGAGGGGTCGTCCTGATATTACAGAGTGAGACGTGGCCCTGGGTCAACAGGGGAGGTGCTTAAATTGAATTTGTTCAACCAATCACAAAGTTCACGCTATGGCATCACCACATGCGACCGGGTCTTTCTTTTTTTTCTATTTTTAACTGACACTGAGTGAGTTTAGAAGTTCCTTGTTTTACATCATCCATGCTCAATAATATAGTCCTGGTTTTACTTACACAACATTACTTAAACATTTATTGTAGGTGGCTTTAGTTTGGTTAGTTAATGTCTGACACCTATTGCTAATGCTAATGCTAGATATTTAAGCTATCTGGCTAGCCTAACGGTAAGCCTGAATACTTATTTAATGCCCTTCTTTCACTGTTAAAGATCAGCTTGGAACAATTTCTTCCAGCATTTTTTCATACACTTAAAGTAACAAAGTGGAGCTTTTAGCTTGTTTTCAGCTGCTTAGCTAGCTAAGAGTTAGCATAGTTAGACCTTTACAGTTCAAGGAAAATCATGGCTAATATTTCCTTGGGAACATCATATAAGAAAGCTCAGTTAACCCAGAAACAGCTAATTTTATTTTAAAAGTAGTAGCTGAAGTTCTGGAACAGACCTTTTAGTTTTCTCACCTCAATAAGGTAGTTTGCATGTTATGTAGTCCCAGGAACATCATCCAGTCTTAATCCGGGGGCATAATACAGCTGTGTTGGCCCAGGGATTTTATCATTTTATGTTAGCCCAAGAGCAGTATGTTTAAGAATAATGGTTTTTCAAAGACATAAGGCTGTAATTTTAGATATTCATGCATATGATTGTTAAACAGTATTTTCATGCCTTTTTTTGCAGTGAAGACAATTGAAGGGGACATACAATGCTACAAGCTGGCAATGAAGTCCTACAGAAGATGTGGCTCCAGAGGGCCTTTGAAAAGCAAAATGTCGAAAGAAACACGATTGCACGCACTGCTCCTATTACAGAGCTTTACATAGCATTTAAATAGATAAAATATTTGTGATTCAAAGGCATCTGAACATGTAATGTAAATGTGTTGTTTATGTTTGTGCTCATTTTGTTTTGTTCAACTGAAAAAAATCTTGTGTGCTGTGTTTAAGTAGGATGTTTTGAGCTTTGGAGTACTTTGGTATTAATATGGTTGTTACAAAGCAAGTTTAATTCATATTTACTACAGTCAGTTTGTAGTGCAGCCAGCTAATATGTCTGTGCTTTTCAGATGAAGTCATTAGGTGACTGAACAACCTGCCTATTAATCACAAATATTAAAAAAATAAAAAAAAAACTTTGTACACAGAAAGCATGATCTTTTTCTCAGTAACAGTGCTTAATGTAATTTTGTTTCCACATTTTGATTTATTGCTGCCATTAGACGTTAACAGCAAGCATGAACAGTTTTCTTACTAGTTTACAAATGTTTGTTTATTGGGTAGCATGTCAAACAGCCCCTTAGAAACTGTTAAATGAAACTCACTTAAAGTAAGGATAAGGCTTACTTAAGAAAATATACATAACAGCATTATTACAGTGTCATGGTACTTGAATAAGGATTCATAAAAATGATTTTACTCAACACCCACATTATTTAGTCCTTTAGCATATTCTCTTAAATGTGCAAACAGTGGAAGCAAAAGCAAAGCAAACAGAAAACTATAGATTGAGACCTCATATAAATATATATAGTGCCCTACAGTAAAGTGTTACTGAAGTATTTAAGTGCCATTCTCCAAGTGAGATGTTGGATTTTGTGATATTCAAACACTGCTAACAGTATTAGGGCAAACAAATGGGACATCAGGTGAAGTGGGAGCACAAGGCTGCTGGTCATTTAACATTTGTTTTCATTGACTTGGCATCATTGTTGTGAGCACAATCACGAACTGGTTAGTGGACGAACTGGTTAGTGAACTGGTCATAGCGGCATGTTACAGTCATTTATTATTTATTAATCACACATATCATTTCATGGCTTGTATATTGTAGAGTTCACCACTATTAAAAAAGACACAGCTTCAGAGGGAGTGCAGAATGTAATTTTATGGATGAATACATAGATCAGATTGAGTCAGGGAGGAAGTTTCAACTGCACTTAAGCCAAACATGCTTTTATGGACCTTGCTTTGTGCACTGGGGCACAGTCATGCTGTTCCCACAAAGTGTTCATTTTGATCTTAAGCTTGTGTGTAGCTGTTTGGCCATGGAAACCCATTTCATGAAGCTCCTAATGTGCAGTTCTTTTGCTGATGTTGCTTCCAGACGCAGTTTGGAACTCTTTAGTGAGTGATTTTACAGACTTGCTTGGTGGCCCCACTCTGTGAGTTTGTGTGGTTTACCGCTTTGTGGCTAAGCTGTTGTTGCCCTAAGCTATGAGCTTAATGCTATCCACCTGTTAGCAATGGGTGTGGCTGAAATCAGTAATTAAAAGGGGTATCCCAATACATATGTCCAAATAGTGTCATTTATATATTCTCCCTTTGCTCTCAGAGCAGCCGCACTTCTTAATGGCATGGATTCTACAAGATGTTGGAAACATTCCTTTGAGATTCTGGTCCATGTTGACAAGATTGCATCATACAATTCCTGCAGATTTTTTGCATGCTGCAAATCTCAATTTTACCACATGTCCAAAGGTGTTCTATTGGATTCAGATCAAGTAACTGGGAAGATCACTGAAGAACACTAACCTCAGAATAATATTCATAGGCGGTGGCACTCAAGCGATACCAATTAATTGGTGTTAATTGTCCCAAAGTGTGACAAAAAACATTCCTCACACCATTACACCACCTCCACCAGCCTGACACGAGGCAGATTGTTTCCAGGGATTCATGCTGTTGGCACTGAATTCTGACCATACCATCTGTGTGCCTCAGCAGAAATCAAGATTCTTCAGACCAGGCTATGTTTTCATAGTCTTAAACTGTCCAGTTTTGGTGAGCCTGTGCCCACTGCAGCCTCAGCTTTCTGTTCTTGGATGACAGAAGTGGAACATGACATGATTTTCTTCACCAACCTCCTCAAGGATTGGCATGTTGTGCATTCTGAGATGCTTCTCTTATCTGAGTTACTGTAGCCTTTCTGTCAGCTCTAGCCATTCTCTGTTGACCTCTCTCATCAACAAGGCGTTTCTGTCTGCAGAACTGCCACTTCCTGACTGTTTTTTCTTTATTGCACCATTCTAATTAAACTCTAGATGTTATGTGGGAAAATCCAAGAAATCAGCAGTCCAGTCAGCAGTACAGTCAGCTTCTTTCATGTTCATTTACTGTAGCAGACTGAGCCAGCTCCACTTTTCTCGGGTTCTTAAGGATGTTTAAAAATAATTTTAGGTAAACTACCTTCACAAAAAAGGTAAACTAAACAGGCTACCTGAAGCTGAAGTCAGCTTCCTATTTGCCAGCTTCTTGTTCAGATTTTCCCATTACTTCCACTACAAGTGGCACAGCAGTTATTATTGTAACCATTTAAGGTGGAACAGGAAAATTTGAACAAGAAGCTGGCAAATGCCTTTATTGAAATATGTTACCAGCATTAAAAGAATAATCAGGATATTTGATAGCCTAAATCAGCTTATAAGGATGGTAAGCAGTAACATTAAGCTGACTCTGAAGTAAATTAGCCTGCGTGCACATAACATTAAGCTTGTAAAGCTTGTCAAAGCAAGCTGTGAACAGAAGGGAAAGACCTGTTTTGTTTCAGTGAGCAGATGAAGAACAGATAACTGCATTGTAACTTGACCAGGAAACCTGTTAGAACTTCTTTTTATGTAACCTCAGTCTGTGCTTGGAAATATACTATCACACTGACAAAGCATGCTGGTTTGCTCATTTTTTCAAGGAGGCTGCATGTCTAATGATGTCAATTCAGTGAGCAGTAGCATTAGCTTACATGTAGCAATATTCATATTTCAACTCTTTAACAGACTCATAATTTAGAGGATCCAGTGATATTTGAGAGAAATTGGTTATAGGGCAAAACGTACCAGCTTTGGAATATTTTTGACTTCCCCAGGATGTGACATAGGCAGTTTTCAGAAACTCCATTCATACTTTTCATAGAGAAATTCCTTTTAGATCCAGAGTTTCTTATGTGGGCATAAGAGCATGGCACCAACTACAAAAATGATGACACAGTGGTCTATAGAGCTTGCTTTCCTCTTTCTCTAGCAGCACATACAGCCAGCATAATCTACCTGTTTTAACTCTCATTTTCTCTCTTATCGCTTCTTCAGCACAAGCTGCCATCAAACAGTAGCTAGGATATGCATTTGATTTTGGCTTATAGATTGCAGAGTGTATGGCTGAGCATCAGCGACCTGAGTGGCTAAACTTAAATTGGTAAACCAATGGCAAAGAAGCAGATATAAAGTAAGGTTTATTGTGACAATGCTAATCTAAAAGCCTGGTGAGAGGAGTGTGGGTTTGGCTATTACAAATAAATCACAAAAACCCTCAAAATTAAAGATGCATCACGAGACCAAATAATTTCTTTTGGGGGAAGCCAGTGAAATATTTTATGCAAAAATCTGATGGACTGTAACTCCTAATCACAGTCCACATCTACCTCATACATTTTTATTCTTTCCTCCCTTCTCTTTTTTATCACTGCAAACTTTTTTTTAATTTATGTAACAAACGGTATTTTCTTTAATTTATGTAACAAAACTGCAAATGTTGGTTTTTGTGATTCAACTGAAATGGATGATCTGATCTTTTTCGGGCCCTAATTCTCAGTTTTTTTGTGTCAACACCTAAAAAAGAAAAAGCAAATTTCATTATAAATCGTTAATTTTAGTTTTCCTGTGGGGTACTAGGCTTTGTGGGCCAGCATGAACAAACTTCACTGTTAACCAGCATATTGTCAGCACAGTATCATGTAATATCATTCCGGTTCATCAGATACATTTGGCTTTGTTATGTCTAGTTAACTGAATGTCTTCCTTCCCGTTAGCTGGGGTTTGGTTCTTAATGTATGCTTTTTCAGTAATCTGTGAGGTCAGAGAATGAAGTAAGTAAAAGAAAAATGCACAGAAACTGAGAAAGCTAGGGATAAATGAAATAAAATCAACTGACTTAGTATATATAGGTTTCAGCATGTATTTTCCGCTGAAAATAAATTAGTAAATAAATAGTTAAATGATTAATTAAATGAAATTCTATAGGGTAACTGGGTATAGCAGTTTACGGAAGACTGGAGTGATGGGAATGGAATAAAGTAAAGCTGCATGACATATGAGTCAGGTAAAAAAGGAGTAGTCCTTGCTAAAACACTGAAGAAAAAACTACAGTTGTTGTAATACACATATTTGGCAGTTTATTGCACTTTTCTGCAAAATAGACCTAAAAAAATGTTGATACTAGTTACTGGTGAATGGAGCTACCTGAGTTAACCAAGTGTGTGGAGCTTTCAGGCTGCATGTCACATGATATCATCATGGGGATAATATTGTAGCGTGTTTGGGAAATGTTATTCACGTTAGTTTTAGGTTAATGTGTTCCCTAGGATAGTCTGACAAGGATTCCTATTGTGAAAGTGGGGCTAGCCTGCTGCCTGTGTTCATGTAGAACAGGAAAAACTAGTTCAGTCAGAGCTGAGTGCTGATAGACTGCAAACGAGAGTTTAACGTTGGTGGCAGAGGAAGCAAAATGTAGAAATGTTTACAACAAATTGTTAGACAAAACTCTGTGTATTGTGTAGCTGTGGCCAACTACAGCCCTTTACTAAAGCACAATGACTTGCGCATCAGCTGTGCCTTCTTTAAAAGCGGTGAATGCTACAGTGTTTTATAATTTTTCCTTTCTGATTCCTCACATAGTTTTAGTGTAAGAATAAGTTGATTAAAGATATTTTTCATAGCATGATTCCTCTTTCTCTTCTCAAGTCTACTTATAACTTTGGAGAAAATTCTAACGTCCCTTTTAGTTACAGTTGTGAAGAGACATCAGAAATATATATCCATTCATGGAGTTAACAGACTACATTGCATCCAGATGTAGTGAAAAATGCTGTGAAACCCATAATTAAAATCAGCTTGTTGAATCAGTGCCAGTAGATTAGGAGGGGTGTCCACTGTGGAAGTCTGCGCAATTATCTCTTGTAAATGGCGTTAATTTATTGTTTTTAGAACAATGCAGAAAAACCTCAATCAAATCAAATATACTTGTGAAAGTAAAGTAAGAACTTGGATGACTTTCAGAGATCCTAAACAAGCAGGTGTGCTTTGAAAAGTATAGTATGAATGGGAATATAAACTGACCAGATAACAAAATTGGTCTGATGCATTATGTTCTTTCTTATACTTGGCTGTGTGTCCCTTTGCTTTAATAACAGCACTATTCCTGTCTGATAAAGATTATAGCAGTCTGTTAAGATCCTGTCCATCCTGTCAAATAGATTTTGTTCTTAAGAATTTCTAGGGCTGCACATTAAATGTGAAAATGTGCTCTTTTTATTATTATTATTATTGTTGTTGTTGTTGTTGTTGTTGTTGTTGTTATTATTATTATTATAAATAAAAGTTATATTTTTAAAAACAATTTAATCCCCTGAAAGATTAGATTATTTAGATTTTATTAAGTGAGGTTAATTCATTCTGACTACAGTTACATATTTAGCAGAGTACAAAAGCAAGAAAGAGAGCCACACTGACCTGCCAGCAATCTGCCTTTCCCTCGGAGACGTGTTTGTACAAACAAAAACAAAAAAGCCCCTGAGAAGGTATGAGGAAGAAGTATAAGAAAATCACTGCTTATCATAACTGCTAAAGGAGGACATAAGTGAAGACGTTGGGACGGTATTATCTGTAATGTCCATACAAAGAGATCAGCAATTACATCACAGCCTTTATTTCCGGGCATCTGCCAATGATCAGCAGACAATGTGTACCAGTGGAAGAAACATTTCATGCCAAACACTACAAACACCACTGGCACAGAGACATATTTACAAATATTATTTTAAAATGATCTAAGAATAGCATCATTCTTAAGCTCAAAAACATTTTTATAATTTTACAATAAGGAAATATTGTTGAATACAAATAAATTAGGCAGAAATATGTACATGTAGCACTTACATTACATATTAACTTATTGAAATTGAAATTACACACCATTTCTTACTGTTGGCACTGTTGTTAGAACGAGATTTATGTTTTGTAAATATGATGTACAAATATCTGTCAATCATTATACAATTGTCATGGAACCTTAATGTAGATAGCCATGATTTACTTCAAGATTTGTTTGAATTAATCTCCTTTAAGAGCAATCAAATCATTTGAATTCACTGTGGTTGACTATTTATTTGAAATTTTCTCTTCAGTAATTGTTTTCTACAAGACTGCTGTGTCTGACCCACTCATGTTCACAACACACAATAACACACTACCACCACATCAGTATCAATGCAGTCTTAAAAATGATCCACCATCCAAATAATTCCTGCTCTGTGGTGGTCATGTGGGTGTCTAGAGAGTGAAAGGAGGTTAACAAAGTATGCAGAGAAAGAGATGGACTACAGTCTGTAATTGTAGAACTACAAAGTGCTCCTATATGGTAAGTGGTGCTGATAAAATGGGCAATAAGCGTAGAAACAAGAAGGTGATTTTAATGTTGTGGCTGGTCAGTGTAGTTGGCCAGATAAAGAACATCATCCAGGAGGAAGGTGTATCTTTGTCAAAGTATATTAACGAGAGAAGACTTTACCACAAGATGTAAACCATTGGTAATGCTCAAAAACAGGAAGACCAGATGAGAGTTTGCCAAAAAAAAAAATACAAAAGCCTGTACAGTTCTTGAGCAATATCTCATGGACAGATGAGGCAAAACAAAAATGATGGGAAAGAAGAGTATGGAGAACAGAAGGAACTGCTCATGATCCAAAGCACATACCACCTTATCTGACAAGCATGGTGGATGTAGTGTAGACAGTGTAGAGGACTATATTAGTGCAGAAGACTGCTCAGGTTTCAGCAAAATTCTTTAGAACTCATTGGATGATACTTCACCATGTAAATGGACAGTGACCACACTGTGAAAGCAACCCAAGACTGTTTTCTTTTTAGACAAATAAGTGGAATTTTCTGCAGTAGCCAAGTTAATCACCTGACCTCAATCCAAAGTAAGCAATTACTTACTGAAGGCAAAGCTGAATGTAAAACACCCTAAGAACAAGCAGGAACTGAAGACAGCTGCAGTTAAGGCCTGCAGACCATCACCAGGAAAGAAACAACGTCTGGTGATGTCTATGGGCTCCAGACTTCAGGCAGAATTTTCAACGAAAGTATTAAAAATGACAGTTAAATTTCTGATTATGATAGTTTGTCTAATTGCTTTTGAGCACCTTAAATAGGGGGTTCAGTAAGTAGTGGCTACCATAGCAGTTAAGTCTTGTTTACCCTTTAGAGTCATGTTCTGTTTTTCCTTCACTGAGGGCTCATAGCTGTGAATGTAAATCTCATGGCACTGCACTCGAGACATGTACAGAGTTCAGTGATCAAGATCTGTATCAGCTGGCTGTAAACGTGTCTGAAAGTGCCACTGTTTTTTTCTACTGTTTATAACATGCCTACAAGTGAACTCATTAAAATATGCAATTATTAAATTCCTGTTTTTCCAATGCTTTCAATAAAAATATCAGTTTCATTTAGTTTTCAGCTGTAATGGGACAGAATTAGTCAGACGCATGCAGGTAAAAATTCCAGAGGAGACTTCACTAGTTTGAACATGATTCATAGTCGTGGTCAAAAAACAGGCGAAGGTCAGATCCAATACAAGCCAAACACAAAAATAGACATGCACAAAGAAAGTCAGATCCAGGCAAACACAGTCCAAAAAGTAAGAAAAACACAGACAAAGAGGCCGAAACACAAGACAGCAACTAAACACAAGAATGAACGCTCAGTACCTCTGTAGAAAGAAGCAATAACTCACACTGAACTAATCCAAAGCCTGAGCTATTATACTAACTAAACAAGTCACACGATGAAAGAAACAGGTGAGGCAGATCTCTGATGTGTAGAAAGCTGTGATGTCATAGTTATGTGTTCTCTCAGAGGGTTTTGAGTCCACCAAAGAGTCAGGGATGCATGACACTAGCAGACGAAGTGAGTGAGTATAAACAATGTCATGATATTGGCAATACGGCAGAGCCTGTAAACTTGTATAAATTCATTTTTAAATAGATTTTTAGACTCCCAGTGGTATTCTCTGAAACACGACAATGGTTTATGTATTTTCCAATATGCCCTAAAGTTAAAAGTATAATCTGTTTTCTGATGCTTAAACTGTACACATTTTTGACTAATATTCACAGAATATGACATTTTCCTATACTTTCAGAAAAAAAAGGTACAAAACTGTCACTGGGGCAGTACTACTCTTGTCTCTGGGGTGGTACCTTCAAGGGTACATCTCAGTACCTTTAGTCAGGGAACGTAATAGTAACATATACCATTGAAATTATATTTTCTAAGTTGTATTGACTCCACACACTCTATCTCATCTCCAGGCTTATTTTTTTGCTCTGTTTTGAAACGTTAGGTTATGAGATGGTACAAATACATACTTTTCACCTTAGTTAAGGTACACAGTTGAGCCTTAAAACCGCTGTTGTACCTTTAAGGGTAAATATACATTGTTTGTATTCTGATGAACCAAAAATGTACCTGCACAGAACCTTCACTTCTAACAGTTTCTAACAGTCTAACAAGACATGTTGCTACAAATCAGCCCTGAAGAGTTAAGACAGATGTGGATCCATGAAATAGGCCTTTTTTTAGTTCAGAAAAAAGACAGCACAGTCTGCTCACATAAGTGCCAAATAAAATATACATAACACTGTCATTTCAGTGTTATGGTATTACCCTGTGACTATGGCTATTTGAGCTAGGCCTTATAAATGTAAAAATTTAGTCAAAATGTGAGGGAAAAACACCTCTATGAAAATTCTAACTTCTGTCAGCGTCCCTATGAAATTCTTGTAGTTTGTTAGTGCTAATCTAATGGTGATGTACGTTAACATTTTTTGGCCATAGTAGATTAACCCCTTAACTCCCCAGGCTTATTACATACTAAGGCTTATTATTCTGAAACTACAGGTACTTGAATGCAAATTGATTGAGCTATTCGTAGGCATACTGGCAGGCCCATGGCCATATAAGAGTTAAACACAGACATTTGAAGCTTCTTAAAGACATGTTATTTTTGAAGCTTATGACAGATACATTAGCATATATTTTACCTTGTGGCAGTTTCACAGTGACTGTTTCAGTAGTGAGGCCTGTTGTAGAGCTGCTTCCCATTTCTAACAACCCACTGGTTAGGCGGAATAATATTCACCGTCAGTGCCTTTTTTTCAGTGGCTTCCAGAAGATGCGTTAGGATTTCTCTTGGGCTCTTTGAGTTTTAAACAATAGGAGAGCTTGTTTACCTATGTCTACCTAGATATTTCTAGATAATTCTTAAATTCTTGATCATTTCTAACTTGCTAATTTGCATTCAGCATTTATAGAATTTAGCCTTTACCCTTTTGTTTCCGTTTAGAACTCCATTTGCTTTTGTTCAGCACTAATAATTTGCCGTTAGCTCTGCCATAAACTGGTCAGCCAACTTTAATGAGAGCAGAATAGTCCGATTACAGAGAATATATAATAGACCAGTAAAGACTCGTTTTGCCAGACTGCCATCGTCTGCACAGCATTTGTCACACAAGTGTCAATGACATTTCAACAGTGGGCAGGCAGACATTCATGTAGGGTGCAAAAGATATAACTTTTCCTTCTTATTAGAAGTCTTCCTCTCATCTCTGCAGCTGTTGCTAGCTAACATTAGCTTTATTGAAATGCGATTAGCAAAGAACATGCATTTATGTAATTAAATGGTGTAATGGTTGAAATATACACCTCACAGAGGTCAAGAGTCCAGTCCCTTCTTCTTTCCGACCCTAAAAAACCAGTCGCCCCAAGTGATGATATTGAGACTTACCTTTTCCCTTTTGAGACACAAAAAAGACAATAAGCAGGAATTTTTTCCATATTTCCTATAGGACAGGCCAGGTTAGCATGTTACTTTCTCCCCTACAAGTTCTATAAGTCTGGGGGCCCTTGTTGACAGGAAATGGGCCCGTTGCTCCACGTAACCCAGCACTGGTTACTGCCCGAGCCCTAAGAGGCAGAGAAAGTAGACGAGAAAGTGGCCATGGACAACTTCTTGCACACCCTCCCATTCTTGATGTGTAGTTGAGGTTCCCAACAGATATTTTAACAGACCAAGTAACTTTTTTTGTATCTCATGATCTTTGCCAGTTTTTGTGGGTCAAACAGATTCACACAACCATGTATCACCCCCAAGCTGATGGTAAAAGTATTCAGCCAAACGATAAAAGGAATGGTTTGCTTTGTGATTGCAGAGGATGGAAAAGACTCCTGTCTAGATTAACCCAGTACGAGATTTACCAAGTTTATCACATAAATTTGTTGAAACAATTGACGAAACCTAACCCAGTTCTCCCAGCTCTGGCTGGCATCAACAAGCCTCCTGCCAGATCCATCCCAGAACAAGAGGAATCACATGTACACAGAATTTAAACATCGCTTACACTGTTGAGGCAAGGGGACAAAGCCAGGTCATTTTGGCTATTAAAATATGAAGAGTTTAAAGCTGCATGAATCAAAATTGAAGACCTAGCAGTTAAATAGGTCAACTACAACACTGGGATGTTTTTTTTAACCCTTTGGATAAACATAGCCAAAGATTTGTCAGTGCCCACCATCAAGTTCATGCAGAGTTTGGCAGCATTACCAGGCTTTGTCATCCTTTCACTTTCTAAGGATATTGCACTACTTGCTTGTTTAAATATTGATGGTAAAAGTATGGCATTATGCTAACATTGCTTGAGAAGAGATCAAAATACTCAAAATACAGCCTACGTCTCAATAGAGCACATGTGAGTGTGGTCCTTTCAATAGACAAAATAATTTACAAGATGTTATTTTATAAGATGCCATAGCCTAATTTATCTAAGGGTGGTTGTGCATCTTTTCAGGAACCTAGCTAAAAGATACAAGCATCAAGAGAGGGCTACAGTACTGGTCTCCCCCTCGCAAAGTGTTTATTTATTCCACTTGGTAAATTACGATGACATAACATTACATTTCACTTACTTAGAGAGACTTTTCATCTGATCATGCTGTTCAAGTGCTCTTGAAATACTTCTTTATATAGCTGCAGTGTTTGACAAGACTGAGCATCAAACTCTCGTGTCTCTTTTGTCCAGGGGATTGTGCAGTGACAAGCCTATTAACACTTAACATTCAGTTCATGCTGATTTGCTGCTCAAGAATGTTTGGGTGTTTTTTCTGTCCTGTTTTTCTTTGTAATGAGGTCCCACAAGTTTGTTAGTGAACTGTGACTACCAAGCAAAATTCACCTCTGCAGCAGCACTGAAAATTTGGTTTGATGCAGTTGACTAATATGCTAAAGATTTATCTGTTGGATTTTTTATGTAAAGTCAGTCATTCATATGGTTCTGCTCTTTATATATATATATATGTCCAGATGGACCATACCTGATTTTTTATCCAATCTTATCACATTTACATGCAATAATTCCATCTTTGAAAAGTGCTTCCAGTGTTGACTCTTGATGTAGTATGGTTCTAAAGGTCGTTAAGGTTTTTGGCAGCAGAGCATGTTTTTTCCCAAACTGGATTCCGCCCGGTTTTCTTAGCTGAACAGATGAAGAAAGGGGCAGAGTAATGCAGTGTAGGGGAGAGTCTTATAAAATCAGTTTAAACTCAGACAGTGTTTCTCAGGCACAACATCCATAGTAGTAGTCTATGTTAATGCCATCTTAAATATGAATACTTCATGAATGTTGATTCGAACATCAATGAATGTTATGAAGTGTTACATAAGATATTCTAAATGCGTTATGTAGACACGCTTCACCTTGTTTGGCCTGTTTGGTCAGGAGGAGTTCCTTACTCTGTGCAGTTATATTAGTGTCTGTTTTCTCTCTCGAGTGTATGTTTCCAAATTGAGGCAGGTAAGATCCAAGTGCAGACTTTTAGTCACAACAATAAACCAAAGAATTAAATAAGAGCAGTCTTTCACAGAAAGTCCACAACAGATGGAAATAATGATTAGAGGCCAACCATTAAAGACTGTGATCAAACAAACATTGGGAAAATAGGAGCCTCTGGTGGTGACTCATAGAATCTCCCTGTGCAGACATTATAAAATAGCCTTGTTATCAGATTATGAAAGTTTATATCTGAGAAATGCAATATTGAGTCTTTTTGATTCTCAGTTTTCAGTTCATAGCTTGTAACTCACACTGGTGTGGTTCATGCTTTTTTTAGCTTTGGTTCCCAGGTTGTTTTTATTTGCAGTGACAGAAAATTAAATGCAGTGAAGATTTCAGAACAGACAATGTGTTTCAGATACAAGTCATTCAGTTCCCTTTTCTTTATATGTGGTGTATGCAACCATTCAGACTTTCAGCCCTTCGTACACTCTGTTAAATCCGGTCATCACTGTGGAACTCATGACTAGTGGGTTCTACATTAAGATCTTACATAATTACTATGCACATGTCTAATAGAACCTTAATTCAGAAGGTAATATTTGAATTGGCATTGTTAAAAATCTCCTAAAAGTGGCAAGATCACATTAATTCACACCCACTGTAGATTTGTACTGATTTCTTTTTTGCTAGTTGTTAGAGTCCCTCAAACATAAGCAATGAATCATTTTAATGCTCCTATAACCACCTTCATTCTAGGGTGATTTCTTGTTAATGGACCTAAAACGAAGTGTGAAGTTGCTTGGCAGTCCTCCATCTATCAACTTCCCTTTGAGCTGTAGGGACACATGGACATAGATGTTATTCAGTATAATATATGGTCTGCAGCATCTTTAGTAGGTACATCTACCTACCATACAGCTTCCCTGACTTTACAAACATTTATAAATTCAGAATTCAGTTGACAGACTATAGTCTTGTAATCTGTGTCAACCTATTATGACCAGTGTTGGCCAAATGGCAGATGTTGCTCGGATGTTTTACATATAAATTTATGAATGCATGTGAACATAGTATTAACGGAAACACTGAAATAAATAACTAAAAATAAACTCAGTCTGAGTGGGCCCTTCATGAAGTTTGTCTCCCCTAGATGGCTATATTCAGCAATGCACAAAAGACAAAAGTCAATTTGTGTTTCCGATAACAATACGAACTAATTTTATATTGACTTATGCTTTGTTTTAATGTTTAATTAGTGTACCTTATTTAGCAAACAATTGGCACAGATTCAGCAGGAGTCAACAACACAAAGACATAAGAGTGCTTTTTGTACACTACCTGTTGGAGAAACAGCTGTGAACTGTCAGATGTCATCAAGTCTTTACTTGAATTCACTTTAAGTCGCATGACCATCACATTCTCTGTGGAGAACCATAGAGAAAATATAATTAATAATAATTACTAATAATTACTAACTGCTAATAAGCAGTTCAACACCACTGAAACATGACATTTTATATAAAAGTCTAGTTCTGTTCTTTAATGACCGATATATTGTCTACACAGTGGGGTCCAAAACTCTGAGACCACTATCGAAAATGCTTCTATTTTGCTAATTGAATACAAAGTTGTTCATTACAGGTTATATTATCTCTATAACAATGTGAGTGAAATGTAGAATCTTTGAAATATTTACATGAAGTTCAGAATTTCTTAGTATGTATTATGTCCCTCTGTTGCTGTAATGACCACAAGTACTGACATGAGCTTTGTTCAGACTGCAGGCAAATCGAATTTGTTTCTCAAATCAGATCTTTTGAGATGACTGTTTGCAGTGTTATTTGCAATTGATCAGATCGGACTTGTGTGTTCAGACATCACCAACCTATCTACATGGGTTGCTCTGGTAACAACATAGACATTAGTAACTACATAGATACACTGGTGATGCAGATTTAAAATGCTGATGCAGGAAAGATGGAGGTTTGTCATCTCGCCCTTCAACTTCTTTAAAATTCATAAGCATAAATCTGTGGTGCTCTTCTTGAATTGCAGCACTTCTGTCACTCTGGATTTTACATTGTTGTTGTTTGTTGCATTGCGAGTGATGCAAAAGACTTTGAATTCCAACTGAGATGCATCTATGAACATCCAATTGGAATCACATTTCAAACCACCTCTGAATGTGCTTTGTATCCTATTTGCAGAAACTGGATTTCCTGTGTTTTTGCTGTCCAGACTGTCAAAAATCACTCTGGATACAATATAGATATGCCAGAAATCAGCTTTGGGCTGACATTCAGCCATGGACTCCACAAGTTTGTGCAGAAGCCTCCGATGAGTAGATCAAATCCAGCTGAGAGTCCTCTAAACGTGTGAAAAAATCGTACCTTCTCGTACAAAGGCCTTAACAAATTGTTGTTTATTTCCAGGTTTAAATGAAAAACCAAATCCCAGATTTTCTTTGTGGTCTCAGACCTTTAAACCCTACTGTATTAAACAGACCATAAAAAACACACATATGCTGACCTGGTGTAGGTGGACCAGAGGTTGTGACAGTCATAGTTGAAGGGACGGTAGTTGAGGGAACAGTAGTTGTAGTGATTGTTTCTGCAGAAGCAAGAAGTTGCACCCAAAGCTGTATTTAATCAAGATTATCCATAGAGTTGCCAAATTATCAGGTACAAAATGAAAAAGAAATGCCTGGTGTACACCATGCTTTATTTTATGCTGGAGCATTTTCACAGCTCCTAGTAAAGGTCATTGCTAGCAGGGTTCTCAGCTCTAGTTCTAATGGCAGATAGGCCTAACAATTACACAATCAGACAAATTAATGAGAAATGAGACATTTAAAATAACTAAGGGAAACAGCAGAACTTATTTTAACTCTATTTTGCAAATTGTTCCAGCTTAATGGTAAAACCAGTTTGCCCAAAATCAGTTACGTAGTTGAAAGTTCAGAGCTGTAGGACAATGTTGTGTTACTCTAACCAACATTAAATAATAAATCAAAACCTTTAAAATACTCACTGGCACAGACTGATGGAAGCACATTGTCACAATATGCATCATTCCAACTCACTAAAAAGAATGAAAAAGCATAATTATGTTGAGGTCTGCAAGTGTACAAACATTCTATTAGCATTTCATTGATCAAGAGCCATTTCATAGTAGATCAGTGATGTAAAATTATCATTATAGAAGTCCTGCTGAAAATCATGCTGAAAGAAATAATACCTGGGAAATTCATCATTAAACAGTTCTCGCTATACCAATATCCATTATCAGGTTGTCCATAAGACCAGTTATTGTAATTGAATGCTGACCCATCTGTCCATGCCCACACCCCCTCCTATAAAAAGAAAGATGCAAATGGTAAAAAAAGAAAAAAAAAACAGTTAATACAGTGCATTCACAAATATTACTGGAATTATATTGGATCATCCAAACCTGTGCAGCATCAGTTCCACCTAACCATGTTTGTGAGTTTGAATTAGTTGCGTTCAGCACTAATTCCTGGATGAAAGTGTACTCTTCACTGCTGTGCACAGATGCAAGATGTCCTCCCATATTCACACAGTTTTGCTGAAAGTAATAAATAATATATATTATTATAATATATGTGAAATGAAGAGGTGAAGCAACACAAAGGTAAACATGTCCCTGTCCCTACTTTTTTGAAACATGTTGCTGGCATATATACTTCAAAAAACAGTTTCAGCATTTTTTTGTATTATTTTTAAACAAATATAGGGTTTACATGACTTGAACATCATTGCATTCTGTTTTCATTTACATTTTGCAGAGCATCCCAACTTTTTGAAAATGGAATTGTAGATAGAAAAACACTGAAGTATTCCTTCAAATATAATAAAGCATTTCAAACTGCACCTCAGCATAACTCCAGGTTACTGCTGCAGTGTAGATCCTGAAGCAGCGAGATCCAAACTGGTACCAACCATTCTGGCACTCTGTATTTTTAAGTGACATTACATGAATGGATGAGAATGATTATGATTCTGTGAACATGTCCCAGAAAAGCTTTATTTGCAGTCCTGAACACCCCAGAAAATGAACTGAAAATTATTAAAGCAGTCCCAGTCCTGGAAACCCCATGCTCTGAACATTTCTGTGTTTTCTATACTCCACCACCTGAGGCAACAAGGCACTTGTTGATTGGAAACATCTGGACTAAAGACTGTTGATTTCACTGCTACTGAAGCCTTTGCCACTATTAAAGAAGCTACAGCTGATGCACAAGTCGTTGTGCTTTATTAAAGGGCTGTAGTTGGCCACAGCCACGCCACGCCTCTGCCGTTAGTGTTAGACTCCTAGTACTTCCTAATCTAACAGAACACAACAAATGAGCTAGCCCTGCCTTTACACTTAGAGCGCTTATAGAATAACCAGTAAATAAATGCTGCAAATTACTCCAAAATTAACATGCAGAACATTTTGAACACGCTGCAATACTTACTGGCACACACTGATGGCAATAGTGCAGTACAGTCTACGTTATTCCAATACACTAAGGAAAGAAAGGAGGAGATGTATAATTATGTGCAGTCTTTAAGTGGTCTGCAAGCATTTCAGAGCATTTCCATAGTATATTCTTAAAATGAATGGCGCCATAAAGGGTTCTCTTTTATAAGATGTGATGAGCCTTAATGTACAAAGTGTAAACAGTTTACTTGAACCCTGCTTCAGAACACTGATATGATAAACAGGTCATAGGAGATGTCTCCTGCTGTCATAAATTGACATGACAGATTTTGTTCAATAATTAGCTGTGTCATGTTCTCATTAGCTGTAAAAGTCATGACACCTGCAGTAAAGTTTGATGCCTTGACAGCTTATGTCACATACTAATTTTGCTGTGTACTGCAGTTAGCTGTCAGAACATCAAACATTATGTAATCTGTCTTGATATAGTCACACAACAGTGTTATAGTACTAACAAAATATGTCATGACAACTAATGAGAGCATAAAACAGCGTCTATGATATGTTTATGACATGATTATGTCAATGTAATGTAGCAGTGTTCTATTAAAGTGTTACTGAAAAACATAAGAAACATAAGAAACTTTTAGATTATGTGAAGATTCTTTAAAGCTTTAAAGGGTATTTTTGCATTCACAAATCTCTTTTTCAAGTATGCTTCTTTAGGGAACCAAAAGTGCTTCTTTGATGATGCCTTTTTTAAGAGTGTAGATCAACTGAATGGAATCATTATAGAAATCATTTTCATAGAAGAAGCTCAAAAACTGACTGAAGGAAATGATACCTGGAACATTCATCTCTATACAGTTCTCAAAGCCAAGATAATCAGGTCGTCCAGGAGACCAGTTAATGTAATCGAATGCTGAGCCATCTGTCCACACCCACACTCCCTCCTATGAAAAGAAATGTGAATGCTCAACAGTTAATGCAATGACTTTATAAAGCATACTGATATATGTATATGTATATATATATATATATATATATATATATATATATATAATATATAAAGATACTTGTCCTACAAACCTGTGCAGCATCAGTTCCACCTAACCATGTTGAGTTTGAATTAGTTGCGTTCAGCATTAAGTCCTGGATGAAAGTGTACTCTTCACTGCTGTGCACAGATGCAAGATGTCCTCCCATGTTCACACAGTTTTGCTGAAAGTATTGAATCACATGGTCATCCTGTGTAATGATTAGCTTTCATTTTCATTCTTGACCTGCAGTCAAGAGTAAAATAATTCAACTGTAAAAATGTAGTGTAAAAAATTGCACCTCAGAGTCATTCCAGGTTGCTGCTGTTGTAAAGACCCTGAAGCAGCGAGATCCATATTGCAACCAACCATCCTGGCACTCTGCATTTTTGAAGTGATAATATGTACAGTTGTATTTAAAAGTTTGGCCGCCGCTGGTCAGATGACATGTTTTGTCAGTTGTCAAAGTGAAAATAACGTAATAAGTCCTTTACAGAGAACACTTCTGTACATTTAAATGCACAGTTAATGTTTATTTGCTAACTTAACATATTAGGAAAAAATATAAAATATTGCCTGTGCAAAAGTTATGGCATGTCTGTGTTGTAACATTTTATATTTATTGTTTTCTATATGTCAAACTCAAAATAAAATATATCAAAATAGGGCGTTAACATTAGAAGAAAAATGTGATATTGAAGTGTGTGCTCTGTAGAGGATGTGTTAACTTATTTTCACTAACAAAATCAACAAAACTAGTAATTTGACCATGAGTGTTCAAAATTTTGCATACTGTTTATATACTGGTATATAGTGTATATACTATATACATGATTCCTTATCATTTTATGACCCAGAAAGTACTCAGAAAATTAATTGTGTGTATGAACTGAAAAAGTCTAAACAAAGTTATAAAATTTCTCTCCTCATAACTAATCAATCTGTTTAAAACAAGTTGACACCTAAATTGAATCTTCTTGTAATCCGTTTGACATTCAGTTTCTATGCAGTACACCAACTGAATTCCTTCTATATTTCATAAATATTTTTTATACATTGACATTTTTATTTCTATGGATGTACCAACCAATTAAAAATATACTCTGACCTGATGAAGTTGGAGCAGATGTGGTACCTATCACAACATCTGATGAAACGGTTGTAAAAAGGGAAAATGGAATTTCTGCAAAATTTGGCAAAAATGTAAACATGTCAAAAATCAAAAATAATCAAAAAGTTTAGTTCACTTACATGGTTACCATATAAGTGAACACAGTGCACAGTTTTCAAGCCAACATTTGAAAAAACTCTCTATCTGACAATGACTAAAAGCTCTGCTCACCACAGAACATTCTGGCTTACTAAGGCACTGACACAATTTTTTACCGCAGTATCCTTATTACCGTTATGCGTAATACCTAACCAACCAATAATTGAAAATTCTAATAACCTTTGTATTTTATATTTCTAATTTTGTACTTTGAATATTATTAGAAATATTAATTTTAAGGGTTATTATTCAAAGTATAATTTGAATAATATTTTGGAATTTTGGAAAACAAAGAAAAATTCAAAAAATAACTTTGGACAATAATTTCTCTCTTAATTACCACATATAACCACCAATTATTCATATATTATTGTACTTTGACTTTTTATTGTAGCTCAATGTAGTAAAGCCATTTTCTAATTGTACTTTTAGTCTTTGGTCCAACAGGGTTACTCTTTTTGTAAATTTTGCACACTCAAATTTTGCTGAAAAATGAATGATCTGTTTATTGCAATTGTATAATTTCTTATGAAGTGATAAAAGGGCAAAAATATTAATAGATCAACATTTTAATTACCACCTCACACATTCAAACACACAAAGAATGTGTGTTATCTAGGAGAATTCAGTACATTTCCAAAGGAGGTCACTCTGCATTAGAACAACTGAGAACAACTAGAACACACACACACACACATAGATATTCATTTCAAGCAGAACATCTTTACTATATTCATTGTGTGTGTGTGTGTGTGTGTGTGTGTGTGTGTGTATGTGTGTGTGTGTAAGGTGGTAATTAAAATGTCAATAATGATTTTATCACTTCACAAGATATTATCAAATTGTGATAAACGTTTTCAGGTTTGTGCTCGTGGAGCCCTAAGAACCGCTGTAGTTAAGGAAATGTTAAAAATTCCTGTATGGACATAAATGGGTTAAGCAGCATTTATATATCTATGTTGGTTAAACTATATACATAGCAGTCATTGCCACTTTATACATGGTTTCCAGAACCAACTTCTCTTCAGTGAAGCTTTAGTATTGGCACACATATAGCAGACACATAGTGCAGTTTTTCAAGAAAAACAGGAATGGTGTATCAGAAAAGCCTCATTGTTCAGGGCTCCTCATATCCAATATCTCTGCTGATCTGTGTTTATATAGGGTGAGCAGCCTGCAGGTCATACGCTGCAGGGGCCTGAACATTAAAAACATGCACATATACACGTAAAACGCACCGTGCATCTGGGTGGTGAACAAAAATGCACCTGTGGTATTTAATCATGTCCAGATGTTAGGCTGCCATAAGTTTGAAATTAGTGACTGAGTTTATAGCTTCTCCAGTTTAAAATAAAAAATGAAAATATGTCAGTGGTGGTGGCAGTGCACATAAAGCAATACTTTAACATGAAAACAAATATGTCCATATTTTTTCCTATCTTACATCAAGGAAAGCAGATGCTACAGCCAACAAGGGGACAGATATGTCTGCAGATATGTTGGGTAATTTGAAAGATATTGTGAAAGATTTCAATCAGAAAAATGCAAGAAAAAAAGGAGCATTTGTTCATTGGTTGACCAATATGTTACAATTTTCCCACTCCCACTCAAAATGGTATAAAATCACATGGTGATTTTTTTCCCTCTTTATCTCTTAGAACTAAACAAGCTGCTGTTGTTACTGTGCCTTTATGACTCATATATGTAAATGCCGTCTGTTCTGATTGGCTGACCATGTACTGTGCCTTATTCAAGAAGTAGTCTGAAACACTAATCTGGACTAAACTGTTGTAGGCTGAATAGGTGGATGTATAACATCATGAAAACAATGAATTCAAAACAGACTGTTTTTGCAGCTTTGTTTCCATGGACTGCACATACTGTGGAGTGAACAGCATGTTTTGAAACGTTTACATACCATTTCAAACTCTTTTATTTAAAAAAAAAAAGTGGCCACAGAATACAACATAATAATTTTCAGAAAAATATGAAATCTTTATTAATAATACCACAATAACCAACATAACTTATTAACTACTGAATATAAAATTCTATCAATGCATGCTTGAAGCGTGATTTTAGAACAGATTAGATCAGATGTTAGAATAAGAACTGTCCTTTTATAATTGTTTGTTAGCAGCCCTGAATTCAGATCAGTGCAGAAGCTGTATTCCCACCAAGGTCAGCTGCAGGTGTTCTTATCCACTGCCAACACTGAAATATGTAAAAATAAGCTATTGATGCTGCTTCGATTACATGCAGGTGAGAGGATGCACATCCCTGAGGGGGAAACTGTTTGTTATTAGATTGTAATAAAATTAATCACATCATCCTGGTTTCCCGCAAGTGAAATTGTTAATCTGTGGAAATCCCTGATTGAATTAAACTCAAAAACAGTGGGTATTTGTGAGCACTACCTACTGCAGCAAAACAGATTTTGTAATGACTGTATAGACAAAATGTACAAAAAATCCACTTACCACTGAATGTGCAGGGAAGCATGCAGAGTCCTGTAAGAAAAACAAAAGTATATAAAATATAGCATCATAGAGAGTCGAATATCAAAGGTAAATGTACAAACAAATGGTGAAACATCGCATGGCTCAAAATAAGTCAATCATTACTGACCTGAAAAGAGCAGAAAGAAAAGCATGACTGAATCTGATCTGAAATGCAGAAGAGAATATGTATTTGATGATTGTGATCCGGAAGATGTTAATATTCAGGTCACAAAGATTGCAGGCAATTAGTTGACACATTTGCAGCTAATGCGCAGTGTATGTTATGATGGTTAGCTTTAAAGATGCATTGTCTAGCTATAGTAACCAGTGTAGAAGCTTAGCTTTCCTGGTGTTTAAGAAGTGGTTGCGGAAAAACATGCTTTTCCACAAAAATCCATACAATGCCTTGATGTCAAATGCCAACAATACTATAATATGATCTGATACTGTTTTGTAGTATCATTTTTCATTAAGACTAAATATCAACCAGCAAACGGTTGGTGAACATCAGTCTAAGTACTATGTTCCAAACCCTGAACTGGTCTAGCTAATTGCTTGCCTTTTAATCCAGTGAGTGGTGTTTTTGCTTTGCGATGTAGGTCTCCTCAAAATCTCGACTAATATCTTTTTCCCTGAAAAAAGAAACATTTGGCTAGTTTGTAATTGTGAGTCTATTTGCCTCACACAACTAAAAGGATGTTACAGAGTTGATGTGCATATTGCACGTGTATTTGCACATTGAGAATATGTTTCATCTTTTTAGAGGGAGATTCCTTATGATGAGGGATCAGCTTGGGCAATGAGACTTTTTCCCCCAGCTGTGCATTACAGCATATTTGATTTAATCTAATAATTATTTTTTATTTATTTCATTTTACCATTTATTTAATTACACTAACTATAAGGAGACACAGTGTTATAAGGATTTAAACAATTATTTGGATGCTTATATTGGAACTAATAAGGAATGGAATTTTAGATGCCCAGCACTCCTTGTACGTTGAGGGAATATGTAATCAGGTATGCAGTCTTGTTACTGTGTCCTCCAGAATTATTGACATCTTTGAAAAAGATTGAACAATTATATTCTGTATATCTTTATTTTATGATGAACACTTGACAATATGCTGTAATGTCTGTAATGTCCAGCTTCAACCCTGTCTACTGGAATTAACAGAAGTGCATGGTGCTGTGTATGTGCTAATTCATTTCCAGGGTCTTTGGATTTAAAAAAACCTCACATCACTGCCACTTCAGAGTAGGGCTTAGCTTCTTTTCTGCATAACCTTTACTCTTCTATGACAAACCTTCCCAAGGAAAGCTCTGTTTTTGTATCATCTGATCATAGAAGGAGATTTTATTCAAAGTTCCATTGAACATTAAACTCCAAGCACTTCTGTTTGTGGTTTGACAGTCACAGGGGTTTCTTCTGGCAAGCTTTCCAAATAATGTGTTGGTATGAAGTTGCTGTCCAGTTTGGAAGTGTAGAAATGTGTGTAGTTTTGGACACTTGGTCACTGCAAGTCCTAAACCTGTGCAAATCTTTCAGAAAAAGTTTTGCCTCTCAAGCCTCCTCACTGTGTGTGGGCAAAATAGGTTTGTGTCCATTTCCAAGCAGGTTTGTATTGGCAAAGAAATGTTTCTCATCTCAGTGGTGTATTTTCTGATGCATTCTATTTGCACATTTGTTACCTCAATTACAGTCAGTTGAAATCTATTATAAAACATATCATTCTGGTCCTAAAATCTGATTGGCTAAGCCAGTTTGAAGGTTTCACACACCTGTGACTGCCTCACAACAACTGATTCATATATTACTACACCAAGGCACAAAACCTTGTGCTGTTAATGGAATCATTTTTTAATCCAATGCTGCTCGCATGGACCACCGAGTATATTGATGATGTAGGAACCCATTTTCTGTTTAAACTGAAGGGCTAGCGACTTATGTTCTGAACTAGAGCTAGGCTGGTCAACTAGCTAACAGGCTAAAAGACAGCTAACTGCCTAAATAACTCCATCATGAAAATCACAGGCTTGAATTAAAGTACTTACGGTATGATTCACTGTAAAAAAGTAAAAAAAGTAAAAAAAGCTTAAAAAATGTCACTTGAATGAATTACACACTTCAGATCTTTGTGTTTCAGTCAGGAGTAGCGTCAAACCCAGGCTGAATCCCAAACGGCTCCATATTGCCTAAATAGTGCGCTATGGAAGTTTAGAAATTCTAGCCTGTACAGCCAAATAGTGCATCATTCATATGAGTATGAATGTGGCTGAATCCCAAATTACTATTTCTTAGCTATATTTTGCATCATTGGGGTGCAGAATCCAGTATTTAAATTCCGACATAGTGCACTATGTAGGGAGCAGAGAGCCATTTGAGATTCAGCCCCAGCACGAGAAGAGGGGTGTCGCTGGATTGGTGTTATATAAGACTTGCAGTGATAATCTGGTGACCAAAAAGTACTTAGAAAACAAGTTTTTGCATTAAACAGTGCTGTGGTATTATATGTTCATTATTATACAACAAAAAGTTAAAAAGTTCATGAAATGACCGCAGTATACAGTGATGGGCAACTGAGTGTTCTCTTCATTCAGAGGTCCATGGTTGCTTGGCAACGATACCACATACACTAAAGGAACTTCATTTCTTGACAGAATACTTGTTTATGTCGATTATTTTTAATAAAATTATTTTCTGAAAAGTAGTGTATTTTATGATATGTTGGCTGCCAGTTTGTAAAAGCAATAAGCCACTTTTGTCAGGTTTTATTCTTAGCAGGGAACACCCATCCCATGATAAAATTGCAGTAACACACTGCAGTAACACAACATGGCTTATTGCTTTTATAATTTAAGTGTTTTGAAAGGTGAAATTAGTCTCAGAGTTTCAATAAGTAAACATTTATTTGTATAGCACTTTTTTAAAAATACACTACACAGTGCTTTACAACAATATAACACATCATGACCCACAGAAACAAAATGAGCAGTGTCTAATCACAAAAGCTAAAGCATAAAGATGTGCCTTAAGCGTTTTTTTAAACAGCTTTTGGACCCAGTAAGTCTAATATCTAAGCGCAAATTATTCCATAGCGTAGGAGCACAAACCACAAACGCACAATTGCCCTTTTTCCGCTCAGTCCTAGGGATTACTAAGAATCCTTGGCTGGAGGACCTCAGTACCCAAGCATTTGAATACAATACCGACAACTCAGAAATATATTCTGGTCCTTGTAGTACATGACCAGCAGCATTTTGGATCTGTTGGTGCCTGTCATAGCTCCTTGACTAAGACATGTAAATAAAATATTATAATAATTTAACCATGGCAGTATAAAAACATGAGTGATTATCTCTGTCATTTGCTGTCATTTTTTTTATTTTAGCTCTCAATTAAAAATTAAACAGAAAATATTAAAAAATAACAGACATGTACAAGCTTTTTTATATACATTGACAAATTTCTTTAAGAAACAAAAATGATGCCCATTCTAGAATAAGAATTTAGTGAATATCAAGTTGATAAACAACAAAGACCTTTTCATAACATTTTTTGTTTATTACCAGTAATTGTAGAGAAAATTGTAACTACCCTCAGAGAGGAACAGACATCAAAATCATATGTCAAGTCATTAGTCAACAGACCACAAAACATTTAGATCAACTGGCCATTAGCATTCTTATGTTTTATAGTATTTTTTGCTAATGTTTACCAAGACTGCCAGTGTTTTCTTGTAAGTACTTCCCATGCAGTCTCAGTGGAGAACAGATCGCCATAAAGATCAGATCAGAAAGATCAGAAAATTCCTTTTACAATCCACATCAAAACTTTATCAAATCAATATGACAACAGGCCACCAAACATCCAGACCAACTATCATCAATCTTAAAAATATCTAGTCAGTCCCATAACTGAAATCAGTTTGAATCCGTCAGCAGAGGTGGGCACTGCTGAAATCTGAAATCAAAAATTATTTTTCTCTCTTAGGTGAGTTTAATTTATTCTGACTACTGCTTAAGTAGAATACAGAAAACCTCAAGAACAGGTTTCTTTTTGATTTAATAAAAAATGCACACTAACCTGCCAGCCAAAACACGTATAGTTGTGCAGTCAGTTTCTTGTGTGCCTTTCCTTTAGAGTAGTCTTTGTATTAAAAAGAAGGAGAAAGAAAACAGCTTAAAATACATCAGCAAGACACCTATTCACTCAAGGTGAACAATGCCAGTACGTCTCAGGTGCACAGGCACACATAGCTCTGTAATTGTAGTTTTGGAGAGTTGGTGACTCTGCCTGGATGAAGAGATCTCCTGAAAGGAAAGTGATTTTTCCAGAACACGTTTCTGATATATGAACTCTGATATTTTACATTAGGATAAAGGAAATCTGGCCTGTATGTCAACTAAAATTTATACTTTATAGTGAAATAATTACTGATTCTTAAGTGAGGTCAATAATCTGACTACAGCTGCATACATTTTCAGAAAAAAGGTACTAACCTCTCACTGGGGCGCTACCCCTCTTGTCATGTCTTCAGTACCTTCAGTTAGGGAACATAATTGTACCGTCATCTATTGCATTTCTATATGTTTAAGTTGTATTGATGCCACCCCGTGTCTTGGCTCCAGGCTTTTTGTTTTGTTGATCTGTTTCAGAACATAAAGGTAATGAAAAGGTACAAATATGTACATTTCCCCTGAGAAAAGAATTTTTAAGATACACACTCAGACCTTTGAGGGGACATTTACATTGTTTGTACCTTAATAAATGAAAATGTACCAGCACGTTACTTTTTTCTGACAATGTAGTAATTTAGTAACCTCAAAAAACAAATCAAAGCGTGCCACCCATTCCACACATATTCTAATCATTTCCTTTTGATTTAACCTCTTAGTGGTCCACCTTTCCAACTTTGCATTTCTTTAAAAGGAGGATGAAAAGCTTAAAATACATCAGAAGAACATTATCTTTCAAGGCGAGCAATTCAAAACCCTCAGGTATCCTTTACATGAGTGGGATTAAACAAAGGTAATACGATTGTACAGAGGAAACTGGTGGGTTTACCTTAAATCTTCTCTACTTGTGGATGTTTTCTTTGGTCACTGGTTTATCCTGTGAATCTTTTCATTGGTCACTGGTTTACCCCATAGATCTTGTCATTGCTCGCTGGTTTACCTCATGTATCAACTGATGATAATAGTGCATTAGGTACGGGGGACTACTGATTCTATTATTCAGTACCTCCTCCTATAATTAACACACGTTGACATTTGTGAAGTAAAAAGTGTAATCTGAACTGTTATCTAAGGCTTTTGTAACTATGGCACAGAAGTCACATGAATGTAACTGGAGACCACTATTGTAAGCTTGAAAACAAACTTGGAGAGTGTTCTCTCCTGAACTGGTTTCTGAAGTTTTTTTCTGTTTAGTCTTTCTCTCTAGCCTGATATAAGGATACTGATCATACCTAATATTGTATTACACAATTCCTTTTGTTAGATGAACGTTCAAAGGACTAAATAAATAAAATTAAGGCCTGAGTTCTGAGACATTTATAACTGGAAGGGTGCCCAAACTTTTGCACATGGCACAGTTAACATTGTGCATTAACATTTGTACTACTATGCTGATGACACACAAATTGTACATATCAGAAAAAACAGATGACACTGTAACTGAGTAAACAGATTGAGGATGGTGTAAAAGACATAAAAGACTGGATGTCAAGCAGCTTCCTCCTACTCATCGGAGGTTCTTCTTCTTGGACCAAAAGCTGCTAGAAACACTCATTTAATTTAACGCTAAATCTTAATAGGATCTTAAAAACATTGGCAACACGTTAGATCCTGATCTGTTCTTCGACGCACATATGCAAATATATATAGACAATACATAAACAATATTACTAGAATAGCCTTTTTTCATCTTCACATTATTGTCAAGTTAAGAAATGCAGGATGCATTACGAAGCACTACGAAGGCTCAAGCTGCCCTGTAGATCCACCCCTTCCGGATGGATTTCAACCTCCTTTTCATCAAAGACTGCACTTAAACTGAATGTCATTTTTGAGCTCAGATTATATACAAGTATATACAATACTCAGAGCAGATCTTCTGAATAAATCAACAATAACATATATGAATGACATAATATAAAGTTTTATAATTTAAATGAATCTATATAGGGGCCCATAAATTAAAAAAAAAACCCTGTAAAACAGGAGAAAAGGTACAAAATACACTTTCAGTTGAATTACTACATTTCTACATGACTGCTTTAAGGATAGTCCCAGTAGAAAAGATTTATTTTATTGGTTGTTGGGCAAACAAAACAGCATTCTGGATTCATTCCAGAGGTTGTGAGAACAGAATGATTTTATAAGAAATAAATCCTCAGATCTGTACAGTAAGCAGCAACCAGTGAAGTATGAAATGCATGATGTGCATGTTTGAGAGGACTCATATGCCACTCACACACAATGAGAACTCATCTGAAACAAAATTTAAAAACCATAACAGTGCATGAATGTGAATGTTTAAAAACATCTATCAGTTGGTTCATAAACTAAGAGGTATAGACATTTTCTAAAAAGTAACTAACAGCACTGTATAAAAACATCTAAACGTTAATGGAACTTTTATTGAAACTACAGTTAAAGTGACATAATCCCCTCTGGACTCTAGATGGCAGCAATTTGCCACACAGGGAGCATTGAGCCTCATTCACCAATATCTTCTTAAGTTTTTTCTTAAACGTGTTCTTGAGAAAGGTTCTAAGAAAAAGTCGATGTCAGATCCATGACGTGTTCTTAAACTGCAGAACTGTGCACACCTTTGTGCTCTTGCATGTGTGTAGATTCTGTTCTTACCTAAGAACAGAACAAATTTAAATTTTGGGGTCAGAGTGTGTGACAGTCGCCTAACAACTAGAAAGTACTTTATATATGATGGTTTTGTGTATATTTGTCTTATTATTATCTCAGTTAATGCCTTGGGCCTAAATAGATCATAACATAATTTTTGTAAATATTTACAATTCTTATCCATATTCTTCTGCATAGCTTTTTATACAGAGAAATTGAGATACTTTTCAGTCAATTTTAAGACCAGGTCAAAGGCTTTTGATCCTGCTGATCATGATTGGCTCAAATAAAGGCTGCTTTCTATCCACGTTTACCAGCATGCACAGTTGCTTCCATAATGATCTTATTAATAGAACTCAATGTGTTGTTGTTCATTGAAAACAGTCCCAATTTCTGTAATGTATTCATTTACTTCCTCTGTGATTGTAGCCATGAAATATTTAAGATTTTAACTTGTTACAGAAATCTGAAACTAGAGCTGAATGGTGAGAGAACAAAATATACATTGTTGTACAGATCTCATCGAATTGGTACTTTTAATGAAACATTAAATACTTTACTGGTCCTGTTTAAAACCACAAATATTTGTGAATTTGGATCAATGACAGGCTATCCTTTAGTGCACACACTGATGAGTTGTTAAATAAAAATCGCTAAGAATTTGATCGGGATTTTTTTATATAGAAATAGAGATTGTCTTTCTTTGGAAAGTAAAAAGAAAGTTATTTAAGCAATGATGTTATTAGTATTAGATTATGGTTATATAATCTATATGATTAGCTGCTAAAATCAATGCCCTGTTAGTGTAGAATAACATTTAACTTCGAGTTAAAATACAAAATTTTTTCAACTTTGTCAGTTTAAAACATTTTTAAACAACCTGATAGATGAGAGTCTGTTTTACTTACTTTTTCTCATTTCTACCATGTTATTTTTTATGCTCTGTTTTATTTGCTTATATACAATTGTATTTTATTGTACATCTTACTTGGTGTCAGTGGGTTAATTCACCCCTGTATAAATGAATGAATGAACAAGTGAATGAATGAGAAATGCCACAGATACTTTCAGACTATTACAAAACTAAAGGAGCAACACATGGAATTATTACCACTCAAAATAATTCTCAAAGCATCTGAATTCATGTTTGCAAAAACATGCAAAGTTAGTATTGCACATGTAGTTAAACAAAACATTGTCAATGAAAAGTCAAGGGAAAGGCCATTTCTTAGAATGATGGAAAATCATTGAAAACTTTTAATTTTCAGCTATAAACACATTAATTATTCCAATGTACAAATCATACACATTCATATTTCTAACAGCAGATGTAAGCTGTTCTACTGGTTGTAATCATGTCTGGTACATTGATCTATAATGATACGCGTCCACTTGTACCTTTTCTTGCCGCATTCCACCTCACCGGCTCCCTCTGTTCACCACTGGCAACACATCTGGTGCAGTTTCTTATATATTATAAAGCAACAAATAAGCTTGCACAGAAAATAAGTACAGACCTTTATGCTTTTAGAAGTTTCAGAATGCATCAGTCATTGACAAGTTAGAAAGTTAGCTCGCTCAATCTCACTAGCAAGCTAGCTACCTTAGCAAGTAATCTTAAAGCTTTGTATGCTTTCAGTTTTCCCACTTGAACAATGTAAACTTTAACCAATCGAACATCTTCCCTCCAGATCCTGTCAACAGTTCTGTATAATTATTGTACTAAATTGTCATGAATTCAAAGAGAAAGAGAGAAAGCTTCTGTTTTGTCTGGAGTTTTTGACAAAGACCAGCCTACTCTTGACAGATTGGCTAAACACACCAGCACTCATTTGCATAAAGTTGAAATGCGATTAACTTTTTTACCGAACTGCGAACCATCATGCACCACGGCAGAGCTCTCCATTGAAATGAACAGGACGTGGTGAGGCCAAGTTTCTAATGGATGCAAAGAAGCCTATACTTTTCCTTTTATGACAGTTCAGTTGATCTACATCTAAAAAAAGCTGCTATTTAATAAGTTATGAAATGTAATTAAAAATACATTTATACAAAGTTACTTTTGTTGCACTGAAGTTTCTCCACTTGTGCCTTAGAAAGTTTCTGAGAAATCACCACTATGTAGCCTGACACCGAATTTCATACAAATGTGGCTTTGTACTGAACTGTGTTGTTTTTGTCTGACAGGCTGCTGAGGGGCCGTGTGGGATCGATGGAGGGGTAAGTGCCATTCCTCATTTTGCTCTGGCAATGACGAAGCTCGGCTGCGTAGCCCTCAAAGCTGTCCTCCAGACCAACCCCATCCACACCTGTCCTTTTGTCCACAGACTGTAAGCCTTCCTGGGCTGGTGAGAGAGGACATGGTGCCCCCTGGTGGTGGCTGACTGGAGGGAAAGTTTCAACTCCACCCTTTGTACCTAAGAGAGAGAAAGGTTTAAGCGTGTGGAAAGCAATTTGGCGAAAGTAATGCAAAGTAAAGCAAGCAAGATAATAGGATTCTGTGTGTTTGTTAGTTTGAATTTTAGTCAGTTCAGTCAGATTTTTGCTAAACAAAGTACAGAGTGGTCTGTTATGAAGTGGTTCATTGCAGAGAAGCTTACCAATTCAGAATTTCTGTGCAGTGGTGGTGACAGGAACCAGGGCTTGCAAATATATAGCCATTTTATTTACAATCCAAAACAATCAGTGAACCTTTACATGTTTTTCTATGTACTTTTGAAAATTGGGACTATTTTGCCTCACAACGCCCTCTGCCGTATATCAATTTTAAAAATGCTGTAGCGTGTTTATGAAATGTTTTGGCACATTCGTTTTGGGTGATGTTTTCTCTAGCATTTAGTGCACTTGGTTCGTTTTGCTATGGACTCTTTAGTGGTCAGGACAAGGAACCACCCTGGGCATGTGTATATATGTGTGGGCAGAGAGAGAGAGACATGAGCTGGTTAGAGAGCGAGCTTTTAGAGAAAACTCTGCTTATGGATGGAATGGCTGTGGCCGACAACAGCTGGAAAATAAAGCACCAAGACTTGTGCAAAAGCAGTGTCTCTTTTAATAGTGGTGGGTGTGTTTTAGATGTCTGGTTACTATCACTACTACTGTGAAGAGTTCTGACTCAGTTCTTTCTCTAGTATGACCCATTTCACATCAAACCACTCTGAATGACTTCATTTACATTTTAAGGACTGAATTATGCAGACATTTTTGAAAAATTGAGAATTGCTCTAACCGCGCAGGAGAGAGATTAAATTTGTCTTCATGTGTCTTTTGTCAGTGTGGTGTCCTAAGGAGCCATTTGGTAGCACTCTTTTAGGAGGTGCGGGATGGAAAGCAAGCAGTGACAGGGGTCGGAAGCAGCAGAGGAGCTTGCGTGCTTAAAGTACACTAAAGAATAAAGCTTTTGCGTTTTGCCTGCTCTAGGAGTGCCCAGTCTTAACTAGAGAAGGCTGGTGTGGCTACACATTTTCATTCGAACTAGGGCACACTACTTCTACTCATTTAATCAACTGGATTGGATCTGCACTCCTCCAAAATCAAACAAGTGAATTTGTTCTTTTGTGTACTACTTTTGTCCAAACTTGAATTTAATAAGCACTGTGAAAAGTTTGAAACTGGATTGTTTTCTGGTTTCCAGTAAATGCCTGTGGGAGTAGCAAAACATCATTAGAAAGCAAAACTCCACTAGTGCAGTAAAAAGCATTGAATTACTCATGTTGGATACCTCATATTGATATTGGCTTATTATGTTGCCAAATCTTACTGAACTTAAGTGGATCTCAAATTGCATGGGTGGGATTCTGTGTGCCTGGAGGAACAGATTCCCGCACAATTGTTCTTAACCTTTTAATGTCCTCACCAAGATAAAAGCAATAAACTTTTATGTTTGTATTTTTAATTTGTTTGGTGTGATAAAAATATTTTGTGTTTTTTTTTTTCGTTTTTTTTGACCCCACAATTTTTCAAATATTCACGTCTACCAAACGGTCGAGATGGCACTTTGTGAAATATATAGTGACTCAAAATGTGCTCTACCAAATGGTTGAGCAGAACATTAAAGCAATGAATTCATCAGTTCTTTACTACACACCTGTAAAATGGTGAAATGGTTCTTCAGATTGATGGAGAATGTGTTGTATATGGTTCTACATAATACCTTTTTGAAAATAATTCTATATAGTACCAAAATGTGTTCTTCTATTGCTCTGATGTCAAGTTTATAACAATGGAGGAACCCTTTTGATGCTACAGAAGCATTTAAGTGTTTGCCTTTACTAAAGAACCCTTAAAGTACCACCTTCTTTAAGTGCATACATTTAGTTGGCATGTTAGAGCAGAGGAAACAGTTCCATACTCCAGTTCTATTGCCTTTTCAATATGTACAATGAATATCTAACCACATGGGGGCAGCACTGTACCTCTACACTACAATAAGTCTTCCTGTGTAAGTCGAACAATTAAAATCTGCGTTCTTATTTTTGTGTAGAAATATGCTCCAGACCCACCAGGATGTACAGGACCATTTAAAACTGGAAACTGAATGCAGGTCTGTGCCATATTAAACTGAATGGAATCTAATTTTTGTGTTGTATCTTACTTTAAAATCACATATTTCTCCAAAAACACAAACAAACAAAAACAGAGTTGTGTGATTACTATCACTGAGCAACAACAAGCAACTTTATGTGCACTCATCAGAATCACGTAGGTCTTACTGATATGATTCTTGGACTTAAATAATATTTCAGTGGATTGTGTTGTACAACCCCATTTCCAAAAAAGTTGGGACGCTGTGAAAAATGTAAATAAAAATAAAATGCAATGATGTGCCAATCATTTAAACCCTATACTTCATTGACAGTGCTTCAAAGACAACAAATCAAATGTTAAAACTGAGAAATGTTATTGTTTTTTTGAAAAATATATGCCCATTTTGAATTTAATGCCAACAACATGTTCCAAAAAGTTGGGACGGGGGCAACAAAAGATTATTGCTTTTCATCCTCTACAGTACATAATAACATTAGAAGATTTAGAGAATCCAGAGACATCTCTGTATGCAAGGGACAGGGCCAAAAACCAGTATTTGCTGGCCGTGATCTTTGGGCCCTGAGGTGGCACTGCATTAATAACAGGCATGATTCTGTAGTGGAAATCACTGCATGGGCTCAGAAACACTTCTGAAAACCACTGTCTGTGAAAACAGTTCATCGCTGCATCCACAAATGCTAATTAAAACTCTTGAACGCAAAGAAGAAAGCATATATAAACAGGATTCAGAAATACTGCCACCTTCTCTGGGCTTGAGCTCATTTAAAATGGACTGAGTTGAAGTGGAAAAGTGTCCTGTGGTCCAACGAATCAACATTTGAAATTCTTTTTGGAAATCATGGACACTGTCCTCTGGGCTAAAGACCACTCAGCTTGTTATCAGTGCACAGTTCAAAAGCCAGTATTCATGATGGTATAGGGGGCATTAGTGCACATGGCTTGGGTGACTGGCACATCTCTGAACACCCCATTAATGCTGAATGATATATACATGTTTTGGCAACATATGCTGCCATCCAGATTACGTCTTTTTCAGGGAAGGCTTTGATTATTTTAGCCAGACAATGTCAAACCACATTCTGCATGTATTACAACAGCATTGCTCCGTATTAAAAGTCCAGGCGCTAAACTGGCCTGCTTGCAGTCCAGACCTGTCACCACTGAAAACATCTGCCGCTTTATGAAATGAAAAATACGGCAAAGGAGACCCCTGAACTGTTGAGCAGCTGAAATCCTATATCAAACAAGAACAGGAAAACATTTCACTTTCAAAACTACAGCAGTTGGTCTCCTTACACAACACTTACAGAGTGTTGTTAAAAGAAAAGGTGATGAAACACAGTGGTAAACGTCCCTGTCCCAACTTTTTTGGAACGTGTTGTTGGCGTCAAATTCAAAATGGGCATTTATTTAAAAAAAAACAATAAACTTTCTCAGTTTCAACATTTCATTTGTTGTCTTTGTACTTTCAATGTAGAGCTTAAATGATCTGCATATCATTGAATTTTGTTTTTACTTACATTTTACACAGCATTCCAACTTTTTTGGAAATGAGGTTGTACTTTGGTAGTGTAATGGAAAGCTCATCATCTTTCTCACAACATAACTGCAGCACAAATGAATCAAAACACAAAGATAGAAGAAAGAAAAGGCTAGAAGAAACTATGAAGGGATCAACAAAGGTGGAAATGAATTTTAGAAGAGGGATACTATACATGATCACAGGCAAGTCTAGTGTGATTTCACTTCTAGTGTTTATTAGACACATACAAAATCAACAAAGATCTACAGAGGAGGCAGGATGGCTTGCAGTTCAACAATGCTGTTTGTGAGTATATAACGACTCTTTGAGTGGGTTTGGTTTTAGCCTAGAAAGTCTCAGCCATTCTCAGACAACTTTTTTCTGTGACAGGTTCTGTGAGCAGTAATTAGAGGAAGCCTCTTGGCTCAACCTTTCAGCTTTGTTGAATTGCAGTTCAGGAGGAAGGATGTAAGATGACATAGCTACTAATTAGTCACTATAAGATAATTAAACAAGCATGAAAAATAATTCTCCAAGATTAATATTTAAAACACAGATTCACTACACATGATGCAGTAGCATGGAAACACCTGCATGAAAGGTGCAAATATCCTTAGCATCTACGATATACGGTGTCCTTGAAATACAATAGGCAAAAAACCTTTTCTGTTAACCATTAGAAGCTGAGAGTTTTACTTCTCCTAAAATTGTAAATATATATAAAAAAATGAAAACAATGTGGCAAGAATGTAAAAAAAGTGTTTTTTCTTCCAGTAAAGACTGTATATAATAATCATGAACAATATCTTCTACTTGGAAACTTCACTGAGCTACAAGTAAGAAAGAATTACTACTGAGTTACTCCATGCTTTTGTTACCACTGACAATAACTGCAGCTTCTAAGGGTTAACAGACATTTGTAGAACATCAGTAAAAACACTTTTACAACATTTCTATTATTTACATGGATTTTTTCTTTATAAACAACATAAAGTGCATGTCAATTCTACCTGACCATGTTAATAATTATAATTACAGTTTAAAGTGTCCATTCCTGGCACTGTTATTCATGCGCAAACATCAGCCACCATGCACAAACACCCAACACACACACCACAGGGCACACAGCTAGTCATGTGGGAGAAATACCTGAGCTGGGCTGACTGCGGGCGCAGGGCGGCGGTGGGGTAAAGTTGGCCTCAGGAAGGCTGCCTTCGTGTGGGGGTGGGGGGATTGGCGCAGGGGGCAGTAGGGTAGAATTGGGGCTGGAGATATCTCCCTCCCCTACCAGCGTTAAGTCACCCAGTCCTTCCCCGTCCTGCCCCTGGGTTTGATGCGCTGGCCGTAGGATGGGGGAGAGGGGAGGGGCGAAGGTGACCGGCTCTGCGCCGGGTCTGTGCAGGTGTCCATTGGAGGCGGCGGGTTGGGGTTTGTTGGTGCAGTGGCCAGGTTTTTGGGAGGTGGGAGTAGAGCAGGCTGGTGAGCTGCTGGTGTCGTGGTCCAAACGCAGGAAGTCAGGCAGCACCAGATCCTCTTTCCTCAGCAAGCCTCTCTGATCATCAGCGCGGCTGCTCTGAGCACGACTCAGCAGCTCAAAAAACTCTGAGAGAAACGGCACGAAGAGAAAAACAAAGCAAAGGTGAGTAAAGGTGACAATATTTTCAAATAGCATGATATACCAAAAACTTTTATAATTATTATTATTAATATTATTATTATTACACTGTGCACTGCAGTAGAAAGAAAATGGATCTCTGGCCTAACCAATCTAAAATAATCAATAAAATTATTTTAAAATAAAATAAAAAAAACTCATAAAATAACCAATAAGCCTCAAGAGGCCATGCGTTACAGTGAAGTTATGGGGTGTTGTTAGGCATGAAGGACCACCTCGAGTGGCTTTTTGTTTTTATGAAACACCAAAAAATATAGTGTTATGAAATACACCAATGTAAAGTATTTAAAAATATGTATTGTAAACAATTATATCCACCAAGCAATATAGTACATTGATAGTAGCCTTTGACTGCCAAGCAAAATACAAAAATGTTTTAAATAACTTGATGAATTAATATACAGAGGACTCCACCAGTGAAAATACTTCCATTTTACATTATACATCATTATTAAAAATTTACGTGAAAAGCAGAATCTTTGAATACTGACATGAATTTCAGAATGTCTTAGTGTTTGCTATCAGGACAAATCCTCTTGCTGTTAAATAAGAAAAATGGGATGGAGAAAGTGAATTTGATTCAAGTCACACCTTCAGCTTCATCCAGATGAATCTTAATGCCTTTCTTCTTCTGTGGTGTTTCTGTGATGGGTTGCTTGTCTCCTCCGTCACCTTTCACAGGTTTACCTGACTTGTGATCCCCCTGATGACGCAACAATGACAAAGTAAGCAGCAGGTTAGCCTTTAATATTGACACTATGAGGTTGCTAGTACATATATTTTAACCATTTTGAAGTAAATATAACTGTTAGACTAGGGAGGAGCCACAAAACAGTAGATGGGGACATTAAATGTATGGTCAAAAACACAGATGGTTGGACAGCAGAATACTCCTAGAGCTGCCATTAACATAAATATAATTCTTAGTCACATAACCACTCAGTCTTACCGGTGTTGATTGACCTCTATTGTTCAGCGACGACACCGGGGTTTTGGAGGGGATCGTCTTAGACTTGTCTGCTTTGAGAGTAAAACAAAGCACAGTTTATGAAACAGCTTTTACTGATGACCTTCACTGTAGTTATATACCTCTTTATCAGCATAAGAGTGATGATGAGCGCTTAATTCCAGGAAACTGGCTAGAACAGCACAAGGCTACCAATGTGTGTAGGAGTGTGTCTCTTCTATCATTTGGAGGACACACACTCCTGACACACTGACATACCTGACCAAAGAGTCTCATAATGAGTGTATATCTATTTGCTTTCATACATTTTTAAGATAGGAATGTCCAGAGAAAAACAGGGATACCCTATAATATCAGGACCAACAAAATGGTTCTGACTTTATCTCTTTACTAAATGTTTCATGTTTTTAAACTGAAAGGGAAAAAATAATTTCTTTACATTATTGAGGTTTAGGGATAGGCTCAGAAAAACTCTTATAACATATAGGTAGTTATATACACTGCTGTTCAAAATCACTGTGCAGAAGTTTGTAATCATTGTTTACAATGACAATTTGGTTTCAGGTATCAAATACTTAGTAAGAAGCTAAAAAATGCTGAAATTTCAGAATGATGAATAGAACTGTGACTTATTCTGTCATGACTGAGAAAGCCGTAAAACATCAAGAATGAAGTTATAATGAATTTAATATCCAGAATGCCTCATATTTAAAAACTGTTGATCAAATATTGAGGTAGTCTTGTGGAGCCAGACATGATGTTCTAATGAGATCATCTGGAACTGGCCAGGATTTTTGGGCTAATGACTTATTAGTGTGGTAACAAACTAAGTGTGAAATTACTGAATCATCCAGTGCCTTCTGAAGGAGGCGCTCCTACACAGTAAAAGAGAATTTCTAGAAAGAAGAACTGCCACTACAACACTAAAAGTTTGACAAGTTGTCCACAGACGTGTGTTCCTGTTACGAGATCATGTTTGGCCCCATATGACTAATCTTGAGATAGAACAAATAATAAATCAAAACATGAATGAATGAATGAAAAACACATGAAATACTGAACAAAATACCTAAAAATACCTTTTGGTGTCTTAGAATATTTAAAACTACAGTGCATAACATCACTCTACTTAAAATAACATAAATTATTAATATAATGACTGATGCCAACCATTTGAACAGCAGTCTATATAAAAACATAGGGTATATGTATGACCCAAGGTATAAAAACAAAACTGTGTGTGATCTGTATGTTTGCATTCATACCTTTAGAGGCACTTGGATCAGCTCTCTCTAGCACCACTCGGAGGCCATCAAGGTTTGATATGGGCAGTCCCAGATCAAGCGCTTCTGTCTCTCCACTCTGAACAACAGAAAGAAATGTTAACATTTAGTTTCCTTGCAACTCTCCAGTCACTAGAGGTAATGAACACAGCTATAAGCTACACAGTTCAAATCATCCCAAAAAAGTTCAAGTCATCATTCTCCTACTTAACCTTTCAAAGGTTGAGATTTAGATTTACGACTTAGAACACACGACAAAAATTGATTTTACTTCTTTTGGCAAGAACTGTGTTAATTAAATTAGTTTTGTTCGTGTACAAATGATTGACAGAAATGAGTCAGGTGCACTCAAAACAGCATTTGTTTTCTGTTCATATACCATGCACTACCCACACTGGTGCAAATTCACGGCATGGAGGATTGAGGGGAAATGTGTCCCTCACTTTTTGAAATTATGCAAGATTTTTTATGGGGTAGCAGAATGATTGTAAAAAAGGAGCTTATATTATGCACAATATTTTTCATTAAATGTCCCGCACCAGTCATATTGCATTATTACAAGGCAACTGCATAGGTGAAAATGCACTGGACGCACATTGAGCTGTGCCAAAAAGAGTCTCTCTCAGTGCACAGCAGCATTTAGTGAAGCAGATAGCCTAACAGCTAACTTCACTAGCTTGTACACAGCACACAACAAAGCATCCACATATGTATTCCCTGTTAATAATATTGTTTGTTTTTATGTTTTAATGTTGACATGTACAGCATTAGATATCATGAGAATTTGAAATTCCTAGTTTACCTAGTTTTATCAATGAAATTGATTGTATGGCCCCCTGGCCATACAATACGACAAAGAATTTTTAAAGTGCTGCTAAGATTTTAGATGTGTTTTAGCACTAATTCTGAATGATCTATATTAGAAAAGGAAAAGCTCTATTTAGAAAAAAAAACAAACATATCTGTTTTGTGGACAGGCTGTGGGCTATATTTGTAGCCATCACAGTTTTGTAATTCTTAAATCGAGCTTAGCAGACTTGCTTTGACCGCTGTTTCACATGTAACGTAGAAAAAAAAGCAGTGCACTGTAGGGTCGGTCCCACACCATCCCACCACACCCTATGACATCAGCATTCACTTTACAGTTCTCAGAGCAGTTCTGCTCTTTGTCCGAAACCATTTCTGAACCTTTTAATGTGGGGGAAGCTGATTCTAGAGCAGCCCTTTCACATACAGTGCGTAACCACACCGCCCCACCCTTGTTTGGCCACAAATCTGGTGAATACTGCCACAAACGCACGTTGCAATGGCAAAATTACTTACTATTCTGGCCACCAGGTCGCTAAGGCGGAGGCCATACTTGGCAACCACAGGGCGCAGGACCTCGGCGACGGGTTTGGTGGGCTTGGCTTTCAATCCCACTGATCTGTTAATGGGCACCAGATCCAGTCTGAAAATAGAAGGCAGACGAGAAATATTTATAGCACAAGTACACAGCCATGTATGTGTTTGATACTCTTTCCTATGCATTATGAAACTAGGATAAACCAGCAGGAATAAATGTTTCTGGAAAGTGAATGGATGAATGGCTCTTAGGCTGTCATTCCACCTTCGCTAAGAGCAGCCTATAATAACTGAGCTCTATTCTCATATAATAATATATGCAATAAAGTGTTACTGTTCTAAAACTTCACTCTCTCCTTGTTGATTCAGAGACAAGGCAGGGCTTAAAGTGTGCCGAAACAAGCCAGATCTGGATCTGGCATCTCCCTGAATGGATTCGGCATCTATTTTAGTGGATCTGGCACCTCTTTCATATATTAAACATATTCAAATTGATTCATGAACTACGTATGCATTAGAGGCTGTTTGTTTAGTTTTGGGAAACCCACATATGAGCTCACTAAACCTCACACTTTGTTGTATATCTTACTAAGATATAACCTATTTAATGCACAGTTTTTGTTGTTGTTCCAGGACTTCCCCCACCCTGTGAACTTGCTCCATCACAGCTTAAGCCCTGAGACGAAGTATATAAATGGATTTTAAAAGAAAATACCTGAATAAAGTACGCTTCTCCAGTCGAAGGTCTCTGCAACTGAGAGTTATGCTGTCTTGATCCAACACCAGCGGCTTGAAAGAACAACAAAAAGTAGATTTAAGATATCATCAGTCAGGGTGTAAATCTTTGACCTCACAATTGTTCATTTAGGTTGCAATTATTTGGGAGATGATTCAGTGCAGTATGAAGTCACAAATTTCACAATCTTTACAGTTCAGAATTATTTTTACAAATATACTAAATATTCTATGACTAAAGAAAATATTTACACAGTTGTGGAATGTAGGTAATAACAATACATCAAGCTTTACATTCTCAGCACATTTATTTTCAAGAAGCGCCATATTCATTGTTTACACTCTTTTTAGGAAATATTTTTCCAGGACTTTTCTAAGACAAATTCCAGAGCAGTTTCCAGGACTTATATACAACAATACAACACCTAAAGACTCCTTACTGACATACTGACACATACTTACACAATCAATTCTTTCACCAATCATTTGATCACAAGTTCTACTAAACATTGTGAGTAAACGTTACACACTGCAAGAAGCTGTCATGTGTTAATATAGCCTCAACAAGCTATATGTTGTTATTATATTATCCTAGTCATTATATTATGTACTATACTATTCTTAACAAACCTGCCTTATTGAATATTGTAACTGATTACAATTGACCCTAGCATTCCAAAATCAATGCAGTTGAATCAACACCTTACATATCAGTGCATCATGATAAACTGGAACTATTGTCGAGTGGATAGTCCACTTTAGATGCTTTGTAGATACTTAACTTACTTTCAAGTTACATTCAACTAAATATTTACTAAATTGACCACAATTTTCTTTAACTCTAAATCTGGCTCTAATCCTAACCTTAACCTCAGCCCAAAACCTAAACACAACCCTCACCCTGGCCCTAACTCTGGTCCAAATCCTAATCCCAACACTGTTTAGAATCAACAGTTTCAACAGATCGAGACCGACAAAAAGGTTAAAAGTATGTTACAGGCTGAACAAAACTAACAGCACATAAGTGGATGTAACTGCTGGAACACAATCAGTATTAGTGTATTAAAGTGCACCTGTACCTTCTCTCCTCCGATGAGGAAGAGGTCGACTGCAGCGAGGTTGATGTGTTGTTTCTGGCAGAGCTCCAGCAGCACCTGTCTGATGGAAGCCCCCTGCCTCAGAGGCACACAGCAGCTTGAGCCGTCAGGAAGCGTTACTGTGCATGACCTGCTCAACCTCTCCCTGTCTCGCTCCCATGTGGCGGTCCTCTGATCACACTGACACAAACATACAATGAGAAAAGTCAGTTCTGTGGCTCAACATGACTACTGAAACATACCTTACAAAGTACTGAAGGGTTCAAGGCCTCAGGGCTGGTCTGACATAGCAATTATAACAGATGCAGGTATAACAACACTGACACTGAACTTTCTCTCAGTATGTACATTTGGTGTATGTGCATTTTAATTCAGTCTTATTTTGTAGCACTTTTGGTACAGCAGCCTTGTCCCAACATTCAACTAATTCTGACATTCAGCTGCCAATTTCACTGCTGTGCTGAGAATGCTCAGCAACACAGATAACATCTGGTCTGACAGTGGTACCTTTCCATTAATGGCTGATAAACTGTGTGGCAATACAGGAGCTACAGGTAGTAATTACATACTTCTAAATGTTTGTCATCATCGCTGCGCTCCACAAAGGTAACTTTTCAGGTGAAGCAAAAACTTTCAATGAAAGATAACAACAAGATGTAATAAGATTTTGGAGCATTTCCATTGATCTGTTCATCAAGAACTTTTGAGACAATGTAAAGGGCAACTGGTAGTTTCAAAATGGAATAAAATGGAAAATTACAAAAATGAAGAAACAAAGTTTTGTCCCAACAGGAACAATATATGCATCTATATCTAGTTGTACCTGTTCAAAGTGCACACAAACAAGACCTTCTGGAAGTATGAATGGGGTGAATTTTCTCTTTTTTACCATTTATATTTTATCTATACCAAGCGTTTAAACATCTTTTTTCTGGTATTTTTTTTTTTATTTAAGTCTTTTCTTTTAAAAAAAGAACATTATAAAACACAGTTCAGTAAAGGCTGTAGTTGTAGTATATCATCATCTTTAACTTTCATAAAACAGTAATTAATCTAGTAAGACAGAATGGAATTGCCAAAGTCACACAAATGTCCACCACCCCCAGCCCCCCCCACAAGAGTGTTCAACCAGTGCAGTCCATGCTGAGTACAATCTGACCTCAATGTAGAAAATCACATTAGCGCATAATTATGTTCACATCTGAGAATACTAGAGTCTTCCTTTGACATGCATTTGCATTAAATAATTCAATAAATAAACAAAGTGGGCATTTATGCCTAATGTTACACTTTTTGTATAAACTGGCAGTGATTAAGTGAGATTCTTAAGTCATAAAGTAGCTGCTGAAATTGTGATCACTGTGCAGTAGATACCTCATTCCTCCCTGCAGATGTGTTGAGCTCCTGACTGGCACTGGAGGACAGAGACCCCTGAGATTCCCTCCGCCCATTACTGCCTATAGAAACAGAAAAACAGCCACAATGTCACATTATAACCTAAATAACATACAAAACATCAGATTCTTTCAAACACAAAAGCAAGCCAAAAAAACACAACACAGAGTGCATCCCAAACACAGCCAACATTTACATTTATTTATTAAAAAAATTCTAAACATGTATCTAGACCTGCACAGCTCTTATGTGATTAAGATACTAAAACTAAGCACTGACGCTATAGAATACTATTTAAACTATAGAACGATAAATAGAGGACACCATACAAGGGATTGTCTTACTTACTATAATTAAAATCTGTGATTTCTCTTTTCTTTGGTCCTTTACCAAAGCTGCGGTTTCTGTACCAGGAGAAAATACCATTTTTCCTATCGGAATCGTCTCTGAGGTCATCGCTCGACCTGCCTGTCCTGGACCTGCGTGGGTCCTGTAACACAAACAAAGCAGTAATACAATTAAGAGAGCATAATTATATGAAAGTGAACTAAACAATACAAAACCACCCAACAACAATTTTAAATCTAAATTAAAATTATTGATATCTTTAGTCTTTATCTTTAATATGTCTAAAAGATAGTTTCCATGAAAACGTTACCTTTTTTGGTGTGGACAAAGTGGAGCGGTCAGAGTTGAAGCTGTGCTTGGAGGGGGCGGGGCTGCAGGGCACATGGTAGGGGTCAGGGAGAGGTCGTCCCTCCACCTCAGCCAGCATGCACTCCTGATACAGAGAAGACTTCAGGAAGCGAGCGTAGCTGTCAAACTTCATCAGGTTAAAAATCTGCAGAGGGGAGTGGATGGTTGATTAAACTTTTGGTTGTTCAATAATAATAATACTAATACTAATAATAATAATAATCTACATTTATATACAGTTGTATGCAAAAAAGTGGATTACAAGTTTTGTTGATTACATACTTTGTTGAATTAAAATACGTTAACATTCTCTACAGAGAACACAATGCAAATTTTAATGCACATTTACTGTTAATCAGTGTTAATGCTAAACTTATAGGAAATAAGAAAAAAAAACATATGATGTGGCCCTGCACAAAATTTAATACTTTGTTTTTCCCAACGTATTAAAATAGAAACTGTACACTGACATATGCAGACAAATGTCATATTTAAGTGTGTTCTCTGTAGAGGATGGGTTAACTTATCACTCTTCACATAGAAAATCAGCAAAACGTTAGTTGACTAGGGGTGTTCAAACTTCTGGATATGACAACACTTTCTATTTTAAATACAAAATATCAAAGATGCTGCTTGTGTATTTGTTTGCTTGTGTGGGTACATGCGAGCTGACCTGTAGCTGTGGCTGTTTGAACATGTCAGGCCGTGGTGCAGTGAGAACATCATCTGCAAGCTGAGCCTGGCTGTCAATGTTCACTGGTGTAGTGGCCTTGCTGGACAGAAAGCTGTTGTAGATTTCTTTGGCCTTCTGGGATAGCTGTTGACAACAACAAAACAGCATGATGATCAGGATGAGAAAACTAGTGACATGGAAAAACAAGACACTGTATTTCTCCTGCATGTTTTACAGAAGATATTCCATTAATCTTGAACCGCAGGTAACCTGTGACGTGTCTCCCCCCTCTTTCGCTCTGGATCTTCTGGACTTTACTTGATGCTGTTTTGTAGTTCAGCACCTGAATCATTTTACTGCAGGATGGTCAAATGTCACTTATCACTCTAGAGAGTTATGCAACATTCTTTTCTACCTTATGGAAAAACAACTGGCCTTCAATGCTTCACATAGTGACTTGAGAAAACTGTGAGAAGCCTTTATTTTACTAGAGAGGGTTCACTGAGAAAAGACCTGTGGTCACTTGCATACAACATTTTAAGTCAATTCTGGCCTTAAGTGTTTCCCTTTACCTTAAGTGAGCTGAGTAAAATCTCTTCAAGGAATTGATTTGGTGGAAAGTCAAAATAATCCATAATTGTAATCTGAATGCTAGACCTTGTGTTTAGGTTTCAGCACTTTTTGACAGTAGCAAAATTTTAATTTACTTCTTGATTTGTCCCTTAACCCTGTAATGTTCTGCTCAACCATCTGGTAGTGCACTTTTTGAGTCACTGTATATGCCACAAAGTGCCATCTGGACCGTTTGGTAGACGTGAATATTTTAAAAATTGTGCGGTCAAAAAAAACGCACAACGTTTTGAAAGGTTTTTGAATAAGGCACAATACAAGGCAGCTAATCAGAGCAGAGCTTATTTACATATAGCAGTCTCAATCGCTCAGTAACAAAAACAGCCTGTTTAATTTCCCTGTTTAAGGGATAAAAGAGGTTGGAAATTGACCATGTAAAAAGGAATTATGATTGTTTTGGTACAACACTACAAAACATCATAATTGGAACTAAAGGGGAAAAAATAAGTACAAGAAAAATGTAGGATATGGGTCATTTAACTTCAGGTAAAAACTTACTATGGTAGATGTTTTACGCAAACAGCCTTTGTAGGTTAAGTCTTATGGTATTTTTGGAGTGCAAAAGCTGCGACCTTCATGCAAAATAATTAATCTTGGTCAATGATGCAAATGGACCAATGTACACATATAGCCCCATCACAATCGTTAGCGATTCAGCTCTAAAAGCAGACTGATGCCAGTGCAGAAGCTGGTGTACAGTTTTTTTAGTAAGTGACCCTTTCAGTGGATTGTATTCACTACAGGACAAACTCATTTACATTTAAATACTGCATGTTTCATAACTTGAAACACAAAATGTTTGATGTCATTTTTCACCCACGATTGTACTTATTACAGCAGTAACTGTGGGAAATGTGCACAAATACTGAAAACACACCAAAATAAATACATATTGCTGTAATCACAATAATATATTGCAACAATTCCTACAGGCACAGCTGTTTGTGCATGTTCCTGCTGGAATCGACTCGTAGGCCTGCCCTCACAGGTTCAGCTACTTCGGTGGAAATAAACACTAAGTTGATAACTCAGTTGGAAAATTCAGCTGTGCTTCAATGTTGTCAAAAATGAGAGAAAGCAAGTTGAAAGAGTCTGGCATGCCTATGACTGTTGACATAACTGACCTGCTTCTTGTCATGTTCAGGAACTTGGCTGAAGAATTCACATGCCTGCCAGAATAAGATGTTCTCTTCACTGAACTCCTTTTTCAGAAACTCCTGCAGAAGTAAACAGAAATAATTTTTACTTTTTTTTCATAGCAAACAATACTAGGTGTCTGCTGAAGATGACGTCAGAGAAGACAAGTGAAGCTGACTAGCCAGAATTCACACTTGCTGGCACTTACAGAGAAGTAGCGCACCCCCACAGGATCCTGGAGCAAGCGCTCAAAACAGACGGCCCACGATGCAACACGCCGGTCTGAGAGACGGTGGTGGTTGGGGACGCTGGGCAGGCTGCCGTTACTCTCCAAACTGCTAACACTTCCGCAGTCATGCCGCTCCATACCACCTCGCTCTACACACAACAAACACAAAATTAGCGAAGACCTGAGGCCAAACAGCCTAAAATAATAAAACTTTTAAAATACTTTAAAGGAGGATATTCATTATTAAAAAAGGAGCACAAGAAAATCTAAAAAGTGTTTACATAGCAACCTTTTAGAAATTACAAAGCTTTTCTTGCCTGTGCTGAAACAGACTGTGTTGACCTTTTTGTCTATGGCCATGGTTTAATCAGAGGCTAAATTTCTAGATTAGTGCCATGGAAGCTCTTTTTCTTAATTTCTGTACAATATTTGCATTCTGATCTTGACCTTTGAAAACGCAGTGACATACAGTAAAATACTTTGCTTGTCTTCAAAGCCATGTAATTTGTAGCAGTCTGAGTGGCATAAAATTACTGTGAAAATGTACTTGACGTGGGCAATAAGACAAAATTGTATTGTTATTGTCACAAATTTTGTCTTTGTGATAAACAATATTTAAAATATTTAAAACATTTTTTCTGAGTATACTGTGGATATCTTAACCCCTTACATAGCCAGGGCCCGTAAGCCCAAAGTTTTATTATCCACTTCTATAACCTATAGCTTAACTAGTTTGCACTGAAGTCCCTGTAGTTACTGAATAATAAACTTTAGTGTGTAATAAGCCTGGGAATTAACAATGACCAGCTGACGATTACTTTATCCGTTTTTGTCATAAAACGCATACCAGATACTTGTTGCTAACGTATACATCACATAAACTCATAAGCTTACATACAAAAGCCTCTCCATATGTGTCTTAGTCACGCATGGCTCGGATGTGTGTCTATCACTTGTTTTCCTTGTAGAAGACACAGGTCTCTAGACAAGCCCAGGCAGAGCCAGCCCTGCTCTCCAAAATACCATCATCACAACCTCTAACAAAGGCTAATCAGTTCCTCGTCCATTCAGTCTTGATATTACGGCCTCTTTACAACTGTTCAAATGGTTGAGCTCCAAAAGGCCTCAGCCACCGACCACTAAAAGTCTTAAATAAACATCTACAAATGCTGGGTAACACTACAGTGAGCAGGCCATTGTGAGCTCCATGGACTAGGAACCAAAAGTTACCATGCTAGTACTCTGAACAGCTGTTTAACTGAGGTCAGATGTGAGTTTAATAGAGCATTTCAAAATGACCTATGCTGAAAACAACTATCACCACAAAATTCTACTAGGCAATTCGTTTGCTTTCTCAGTACTGTTACTTTTCTGACAGAATGTCCTGACATTTGTTCTGTTTTCTTCCATTAAAATGACACCAAAAGGAATTTTACACTGTAAAGCTAAACACACTTAAACCACATTACAAGAAGGGAAACTTACTATTTATATATATTTATATTGATTTCTGACCGTTCTTTCAAAACAATCTAAAACTAAACAACAATCTAAAAACTTCCGCAAATGATATGCATCGCAGTTAACTGTGTTTTGTTATCTATCAATACCGTTAAATCTAAAAACAATATTGTTGAGTTGCACTAATATCAGTATATCACTATCTACAATATATCAACCAGCAGTGACACTGTGCCTACGAGATGTTGTTGCAGCTGTTCAGTCTGTCTTATCTGTCTTGGAGCTTGCTGAATTGAATGACAAAGATCACAGATATACAGTGGGTGATATGGCAAAAATATAACATTACGATACTTCATGACATTCTCTAGGTACACTATAGGTATCATAATATTTTGGTTTGATTGGTTGGAACAGACAGAACTAGTGGTACTATATTTAAACAAAAAAACTACAGTACAGTGGTTTTAATCAATGTTTCATAAACAGCACTAAATCCAATTAAACTAGGCCTAATTATGCTCTCTTTACAGTGAAACATACAGTTGTTTGGTGTGCCTTAGATATTGATATCCATAATATCCTCAGAAAAGCATGTTTTGCATCACAGTAACAATACACGTGATACTGCCTACCCTACATACCCACAGATGTAGATGATGAATAATCTTTCTATCATTACACAACTGAGTGAGGCTTTAAAAAGCAAATACTCACCACCGTCTGACGCAGCTGACTGAAAAAGAACAAAGAAAGACATGAATGAGAAACAGTCATCCTGACTCTGAGAGGAAAGAGGAGAGGAAAGCGCTGGGTGAGAAGAAGACAGAGGGGAGAAATGAGAAACGGCCGGACTGCAGGGAGCTCCTCCTGACATCTCCACAACCTTCCTCATCCTGACTGTGTGTGAGAGTGTGTGTGCTGTGTTTGTGGAGAGGGGAGGGTTTTTACAAAGGCATCTGCAGACAGGCCTGTTAGTGTAGCTGTGGATGGGCCCCGGTGGCTTTACACACAGCTGTTCACACCTCTGGTCGGGGTACCACCCACACACGCATACACACATCACCAAATGACCCGAGCCAGGACTATTCACACACACACACACACTTGCCCCAGACTGTCTGAACCTAAAAGAAAGGGCTTTATAAAGGGCAAGCACTTCAAAAGCAATAAAATCTGTCACGTTCCAGTAACGCAACTGTTACTGTGGGTGTGCATTTGTGATTTAACACAATAGAGAGAGAAAAAGAGAGGGAGAACATGTAGAAATAACATTTGAACGAGTACCTAGCATAGAGTAACTGACCTAAATCAGGCCCAGATATGGTTCTCTTCTCAAATCTACATCATGGCAAACAGGGGTCAGTAAGAAAGTGTGTGTGTGTGTGTGTGTGTGTTTGTGTGGGGTGTGTTTGTTTTTGTACATTTTCAGGACAAAAAGGTCTTAACAGTGTATTAAAACAGATTCCAACAGTTTTTTTTAACATTTCAGAATAATTCAGTCATTCAGAGTGGTTTGAAACATACTGGTTTGGCAAGTTTCTCTTGAATGGAGCATTTCATATCAAACCACTCTGAATTACTTTGTACTAACTTGGATGTCTTCACACTGGCAATGACAGGAAACAAGGGTTGTGCTGTCTACAACACAAATGAAGCTATTTTGCTTACGATCCAAAATAAACAGCACATTTACACATCTTCAGTATATTTAATACTGATATTTGATAATGATAACACAGAAAAAAAAATTTTTTTCACCATTAATATGTTTTAAAGATTTGTTTTAAGCCAACTTATTGTTAAAATAATGTCTCAGGCAGCATACAGGCAACCATTTCATGTAATAATTTTCTGTGAGGCAGTCTCTGACTTTCTAAGAGGCTTCAGATGTCTTCAGATGTCTGTGAACAATTCTGATTAGGCAAGTTTCTCTGGAACAGAGAATTTCACATAAGACCACTCTGAATTACTTTGTTTACATCTCAATAATTTAATTATAAATAGAAAAAATGTGTTTTTTCACAAAAGTTTTAAAACTGAAAAGGGTAAAGCCCTTTTTTGATACTGGGGTTAAGGTTTAGGGTTAGGCTCAGTTAATTTTATCTATTATTTTAGAAAATATAGGATCTTACATATAACACACACGGGACAAATGTATGACATCATGTCCTGACAGTGTATAAAAACAAGTGAGTGAGTGTGTGCGTGTGTGCTTGTGTGTGTTTATGGGTGGTACTACAAACAGGAGAGACAGCACACATACACTATTTATTCAGTGGGAGGAAGTGGAATGGAGGCATTGCTCAAAAGCTTGGGGTACTGAGGGCACTGACGTAGAGGGGATGGGTAACGAGCAGAAACTATGAAGCTGAAGAACAAGGAGGTGTAATTAAAAGCTAATGCTTAGAATTGCTAACAATTTGTTGGATGTGTTGAAAACATGGCGCTGTCCTATATAGGGCAGCACGTGTTGTTTTTCAGTGTGATTTAATACATTGTTTATGAGTTTCACATGCACATACACACACTCAAACAGCCGCAAACTTGAAGTCCAGTCCTCAGACAGTGCAGGACCATTTGCCATTGTGTGTTAGTGTGTCAATATCAGCTCATCAGCAGTCTGAAAGGGTGCATTCCTACCCCAGCATGCCTCCCTTTGCAAAGCTGAGATCACTGGGCACATCAAGCATGCTTAGGCTAATCAGGGAGGCATTCATATGCTAATCAAGGGTTTAACAGGAAAATTGAGCAGGATCAGGGTCTCTCATGTGACAAAATGTATACCTGGTATAATTGAGTGCACTCCTTTTTGCTAGTGTAAATTGCACCTTTAATAGTGATAACAACGATTGCATTTTAAACTATGCTGAAGTATATATAAGCTATTTTACTTTGGCTAACGTAAATGCTAATTGGAAAGAAAAGAAACTCTTAATGGCTTACAGTGAAAACACATCTCAAACAACAGAATTGTGACACAAAATAACCAGAAGAGGAATTTTGAACGGTTCTCTAAGTCTTAAAAACGTGGCCCACACAAAACTCTGCTAAAATCTGCACATAGGCATTCAGATAAATAAGAGCTCTTTAGGAACAGTGTACTGTGGTCAGACAAAACAAAAACTGAACTCTTTGGCAATAATTCAGTGCAGAGAAAGAAAGGTTGCATGTATGATCCAAAGAACACCATGCCTACAGTGAAGTACAGAGGTGGGAGCATTATTATGTGGGGCTTCTTCTCTGCAAATGGTACACATCATCAAATAAAACATTATTGGATCGATGTACCAGGACATACTACAGGAGAATTCGGTCTCATTGGCCAAGAAGCTGGATCTTGGACATTTCAACAAGACAAATACACAACCAAAATAACTCAAGATGGGTGTCTAGAAAAGAAAGTGAAGGTGTTTACATGGACTTTCACATTGCGAGTCCATCAGAGGGACCCTCATGCTTTGGGGGATTTAAGACGGTTTTGCGAAAAGAAAGAATGATCCAAAATTGAACCACAGTGCTCCAAGAAACTACCTACGTCCTACCACTGATGTCTCAAAGCTATAATTGTCAAGTACAGATTTAAAACAAAGCACTAATGTTATTCATTTGTGGTGTGTGAATACCTTTTTAATGGTTATGAAGACATACTTTTGTTTAGTACACAGTGAAAAGACACTATGTGTGTAAATGTGAAGTGGATATATGAAACGGATGTGTATTAAATAACAAAACGAGTGTCTTGTTTCCCCTCACTGTAGAGCTGTAGGGTTTGTTATCCTTTTTGAAGCCACAATGTGGTTGCAATTTTAGCTTTGATTAACATCTCAATGCAGCATCACAGTGTAAAGAACTGAAGCACCTATAATTCACCAGGCCGTGCAGAACACTTGTAGAATGTTTATCGGAAATATCCAAGACTGATATGTGCATAACGCATGTAGACGTTTAATGAGAGTTCTAACCAAACACACCCAACACACACCTTAAATGACATGAACTACACCTATTCTGACTTGTAATTATATAAGTAGAAAAATGTGACAAAAAGCATGAACTGCTGAACACGCAAACGCCATAGCACAGTGCAGACAAAAAGACAAACACAGCTAAATCCTCTTGTATAACGTCTGTTTTCAACATAGCCTAGTCCAAGAATGCTCTTAAGTGAATCCTACAGAGGGGAGAGAGAGGGACAGGCTCCAAAAACCACAAGAGTTCTTCATGAGACCACTTCAAAGTGTGAAAGAGCTCTAGGACACAGATCTGTACAAGCCGGCCAATTCCCTTGCTCCGCTCAGAACATGTCCATACAAAGTTACAGGACAACAAAACTAAGATTTGATGTGTCACCGTTATTGGATGCCTGTAGAATCAGGGGGTTAACTCAATCAAGCTAAACTCCAGGCGTATGGGTGGTTCGTCTAGTTTAATCATCTACGGTGCAAGCAACAGTTTCTTTCTCAAATGCTGACGAGCCTCCTTGTAAGGCAGGGCATGACAAACTTTGCTCATTCTCCTATTCCAACAGCCCTCATGGTGCTACCCGAGCCACTCCAGCTCCACACTGAACCCCCTCCCAGCTCTGAAGTGGACCCTTCTGCGGTTCAGATGGAGGGAGGGAGCGAGACATGAGGCTGGTAATGGGAAACAGAGGGAGAAAAAGAGAGAGCAGGAGGAAAACAGGCAGCTATGACATGCTAGTCACTCGGAAGAAGCAGCTCAGCTAATAAACTGCTGCCACCACCCTGGAATCCTCAAGTGGAACACCGTGGTAACAACTCATTTCAAACCACAGACAGTGAAGCCACCAGTGACACGTGTTTCAGGCTTTGGTGATTTAAATATATCTTACAGGCCCATTAGGAAGTATGTTATTATGCAGGGCAAGGGGATTTCAGCAGGAGCAGAATGTGGTCGCCACATTGAATAGCAAGGTTTCAATGTGGGCCAGTACTGTAGTTTAAGATATTTATAAACATATGTCTGTCTCAGATGGCCTAACTGACAAATCGTGGATACTATAGCAAGTCTTGGATAATAAGGAGCAGTTAAAGCCCTAGGAAACATAATCTAAAATATTATCATATTTGTAAGGTACCAAACGTAGGTGTTAAACATCTATTAAAGCTTGAATAAAAAAACAAGATGTAACTACTTTAAAGCATGAAGTGTGTAGAGATTTCATTACAGTATCAAAAATGATCAAAACGGTAAACGGGGCTGTAACAATATACAAAATTCTTATTCAATTCTATCGGATATGGTAGTGTCTTGATTCAATACATGTTTTGATACAGCAGATAAGGAGATACAGCCAGAGATGTTATAATAGGAAGAGACAGTTCACAAAAACGAAAGGGAACGCTTAATACACATATTTTCAGCTTTGACATGATTTTCAATTCTGTCTTGATTCTCCAGAGCTTTAGTTATAGACTCCATAGATTGGTTTGGATCAGATAAATAACAGTTCTCCAGTAGAACTGTTTAAATGCCTGCTGTGCATCCTATCAGATAGAGTGGGAGGGGAGCAGAGCTTATGCTTTTACGCTCTCACGCTTAAAGGACAGGTCCTTTTTTCTGAAGAAGCTTATAACTACTAAGGGTTGTGATTTTGGGGGTTTTATTTTGATAGATGACTGGCACGGCAGCCACTGAAAAAGAGAACTTGAGAACTTTTACCATCCTGTGCCAAACCAATCCGTGCAGCGTGTAATTAGAGTTCTGTAGATTCAACACATTTTTTACCACATACAATATTGAAAATCAAACTGAATCACAACCTCAGAATTGAAAATCATGACAAACCTGAAATATATGCACTGTTACACCTCGAAAAAATACTAATATTTTAATTAGCAGTTTGATTGTCATTAATCTGTCTGTAACCCCATCTTTATTTTTTTTTGTTAAATTTTTCTCTTCAATTTCTTGCATGCACAGAAAACCAGGGTTGTTCTTCCCTACACGTACAAACTTAGCAATGCTGAAGTTCTGCTGCCAGATAATCTGCAGTTTTTCATAATTATCACAGGAGACTACACTTGCTTAACTATCACATCACTTGATTGGTTGCTCAAACTCAGAAAGTGAGATCATTCAAGTGGGTACACTATAGTACTGGTAAAAGCTTTGTGGCAAAGACAAGTAACATCAGCCTTTGAGCAGTAAGAGTAAAGTTTACATAATTTAACCCAAGATTAGAACCACCTAATTTACATCCATAGAGGAGAAATTCTTGCAAAGTATATGTAGACAATGGGAAATTATTCCTAGAGCCTACTTTGTACATACTGTGTGCCCACAAGACCAACATTAACCTAATTAGAAAGCAATCACGAATTTAGGTTCCCCGCGGCTTTGAAACCAAAGGCATGTATGGTACATATTAGGATTTTCAGAAGACTATTATTATTTCTGTGCTTGCAAAAGAGACGTAAGGCATATTTTAAATTTGTGTGTACTGGGAAATGCCACAATTAAAGCTTTGAGACAAAATGCTTTTTGTTTGTCCTGTCCCATAAAACCCACATGAAAGCACTCCTTCTCCATTGTATGGAATTCAGCTGAAAGTTCTCTCCAACTCATGTATGAATGCTACGTTTGCACTGAGAGCCATCTGCAGAAGTGCGAACATATTACAGCCTCCCAGGTTTGCTGCGTAGAACGTCAGCAATCACATTTCCCTTCTGTGATTCCCACACACACACCTGCTAGACTCTCTTCCTCTTCCTGACTGTTCACGCCTTCAGTGGCAAAAAAAACTGCACCACACCTATTGCATTATTACGTCAGTAATGCTAACCATTGATTTTTGGTGCCTATAGGACCGGTTTTCTGGACATGGATTAAGCCTAGTCTCAGACAAAATTGGAGTATCAATGGTGAATCAGCACTGAAAATGTATTTGATTCTAAGCTTAGGCTAGGAAACTGGGCCATAGAGTGATAACAGGTGGTATTTTTTTCATTTACAGTTTTTGGCAGACACTCTTATTCAGAGCAACTTGGAGTTTAATCATGTTACAAAGGTAGGACAACATAGTGTTAGGAGTCTTGCTCAAGGACTCATATTGGTGTAGTGTGGTGTGTTTGCCTGGGCAGGGATCAAACCCCAGTTGGCTGTGTAGACGGCAGTGAAATTACCTACTATGCTACATGCAGTGCTAATGCAGGTATCCCTTATGTTAAACTTCAATGATGTTATTTAAGGCAAGAAACAAATTCAATACAAGTACACAAACACAAACGATAATGCATTGTAAATCATTATCAAAAAGTCAATGTGTGTTCTTATGTTACTGCGGTGATTAAAACACTCAGTGTGGGTGACAAACCAGAACAGGATCTACTATCATCCCAGTAGCCACAACGACTAAACATGTGGAGGTTGAGCTGATTTACTTGTTCCATTGGAATAAGGAGGCGATGAGGTATCATACATATGTTTATGCAAACAAGGCATTTTCCGACTGCTCATCTGCTGACAGCTGACCAGTTGAAAGCACACTGGTGGTACAAGACAGCTTGGCAAGGCCTTGCAGTTGCTATAGCGGCCCTTGCTGTAATGCTCAGACTCCAGCTTGCACTTAAAGTGTTGGGTTATGATACATTTTAGAATGCATTGATGCATTAAACTACTTTTGCATAGCCCAAAACATCTGTATTCATGTCCACGTGTGAAGTATGTTTCTGGCCTAAAGCTACACTACATTTTGGGGATTTGGAGACCTCTCTGGTGGAAATGTGTAATCGCCTGCAACATGTGGAAGAACAATTTATAACGCCAGTTTTGCTTTGGACACTTTCTCTGAGCGGATGAATCTACTCATCATGAGTGAGTAGAAGAATATTCAAAGAGAACTCAGTCAAAACTTGGTCCTCTGAGGATGTAAGTAAATTATACATTATTGCTTTTATATAATCATCAGTACAATGTTCATTCTGCGTTTGAGACCAAACATCGACCCGGATCTTCTTTTTGAGACTGTGTTGTGATGTTAATATGTAAAGGCGAATGACTTGATCCAAAAAATTCTCATGAAATCCGGCAGACACCTCAGGATGACTTGCAGCAGCGCATGCACACCATATTTTAGCATGTTGTTTTTCATCATGCCTTTTTAATGCTGCTTCTTTCAGTTTAGTGCAGCTTTGGTGAGAACTGAAGCTTGTGAGCATGCTGTTGAATCTGCTGCTAGCTGTCAAAATTGAAAAAAAAGTTTATTGGATTCCAGTAGGCCTGTGCTCTTGCATGTTTTATTGCCTTACATTCAAAATGTCTCAGAGATGATTATGCATACATTAACCATTCTGACAGGTCAGTATTATGAACAAACAGCAACCATTCTGACAGTTGCTGTCAACAAAAGACAAAAAAAAAGCCCATACCAAGAGGTAGAACAGTATATCCACTGGCTGAAGTTAAAACAGTGCTACAAGAGACAAGCACCAGATCCAAACAAAAGTTCCTGGCATGTCTTAGCATGTTTTAGTCAGAGTTTCAGCAATACAGGCAGACAAAGATGGATCGCGTGGATGGATCTGAGATACAGCCGCAAAGCAAACACTGCCTGAAGTGAAGAAGGCTGGTCTTACCCTCTAAAAAGCCAACAGTGAAGGCAAAAGTGTTAAACACTTCTTCTCCTTACAGGCTGTTTGAAACCCTGCTGAGGCCAGGCAAGGCTCACCAGCACAGCTGCTAGTGAGGCGACTAATGAGTAAAGCAGCTGATCTAACAAAGTCAAGCCAATGAAGGATAAACGAGCAAGAAAGAAAAGACCCGAATGGAAAGACTCTGAAGCGAACTCACCACTTTCTGGTGCCGTGCCCTTCGGAAGGAGAACCTTTTTTTGAGGCTCATCTTAGAGTCGACGGCCTTAGTCAGCACGGAGCGCGTGTATATACTATGCATTTCTCACTGTTTGTGTGCACATACCTGAAGCTTCTCCACCCAGGATGGGACAGAGAGCGCACACATACACACACACACACACACACACACACTGGGCCATGTCTAAACAAGTTCACTCAGCCCCCAACATATGACACCACAAGACAGAATAATAGGATGGATTTTCCTGTACTGTAGTCATAGCTACACTGTCACCCACACCTCAAGGACTTTAGATCATATCGCATCCAGGCAGAAAAACGGCAAACTAATTTCTGCCAAGACAACCTAATCCATCATTACTTCCCCGTTGGGCTTATTTGGAGATGAGTGTAACTGTGTATGATGTATAATGGGATAAATTTAGTTCCTTTATATTTGTGTTAGCGCGGTTCACTCTGGGTGGGCCTTTCCAAGCGCTAATGCAGAGCTACAAGGAGAGATATTATATTACTGTGTTTTCTCTGCTTTAGAAAATATTCAAACTTACGCCCAAACTGTATGTGGAGATTTGATGGCGGTTAACATGTTTTCTCCTGCTAGCTCCATATTCTTAGTACAACAGGGAGTTAACCCTATCATACCTAACATTTCGCTGGTAATACATTCAGAGTTTGGCCTGAATGTCCCCTTTAACTCATTAAAATCTGACTAGTTTGGACATGTGCGTGTCCACTTTGTGCCATAAATGAATCAGCAGGGTTGGGAGGTTTACTTTAAAAATGTATTCTGGTACACATTACTGATTACTGACCTTTTAAAACGCAATCTGTAACATTATTCAAAGGATTATTATATGAAAGAAACCTAACCTTTTTACGCAATCTGTTTACTTTCCGCTGCTTTTTGTCTACTTTTTTCATGTCATGTAATGAAATAAAGACATTAAAGACAAGTTTCATCAAGACAAACAGGAAGCCTGCACTGCACAAACAAAACGATACAAAAGTATGCAAAAGTTTGAACACCTCTGCTCAAATGAAGTGTTTTGCACTATTTATTTATTTGCTGAGAAAAAATAAATGTGTCATAGATCTGCACAGGCCACATTTTCTGTTTATTTTTTCCCAATATGTTCAATTTAGCAAATAAACAGTAATCATGCCTTAATATGTGCAGAAGTGTGATCTCTTTAGAGGATGTGTTAACTTACTTAGAAAATCAACCAAACAGCTCAGATGTCCGAAGCCCTATTTGAGCTGCTTTTGCAGACCATACATGACAAAGCTGAGGACAAACAAATCTTTTTGACATTTATTATGAGTTACTCAGACACAACAGTCCGGTCAGCTTGGCTGTTGCTATTCATTCTCTTTATAATAAGTGCAACAACATCATTGAGAAATCGCATTATTAAAGGAGAAGAGCAGATTAAAAAGCAGGAACGGCCTCAGCATTAAAGGGTTAACGACGAGTACTTATACGTGTGTTCTGGGTTTTGTTTCTGTGTGTGTCTGTCTGACTGTGAGTTGTCTCTAATGGCCCTGAGTGCAAAGCGGGCTGTGGATTTACAGTATTGGTTTCCTCTTATTCTCTGAGCAGCTCCTTCTGGGTGAAAACACTTGTAGTGACCTCATTCTGTAAGCAGTAAATGTGCTCCACATCAGCTGACTCCTCAGTCATACATGTGTTTGTGCATACAACTTCAGCATGTATTACTGTAGCTCATGTCTGTGGCTGTCTGAGTCTGGTGCATATTTAGAAATCAAAGACGACTGTAACTCCTTTCTGTGCACTTAAAAAGCAGCAAGACGACGAAGCAATCATTTCAGAGTCATTTTCAAGGGAGTAAAACAAATCTCTTCCTCTTATCTCAAGCGGACAACAAACTGCCTGAAAATAACATCAGAGACCTCGGAGGAGACTTCCTTTGAGCCCGCTGGAGAGGGAGGGGAGAGACTGATAAGACAAAGGAGTGACAGAGAAAGAGGGTGGTAGAACAGCAAGCTCAATCAGACAACTTTAGCCTTTCACAGCTGAAAAATGCACCTTTTCTTTCATGAAACAGAGAGCTGTGTGGTATTTACACAATTCAAAGTTAGATTTTATGCATGTAAATCAAGAGTCTTTGATGATATCTGTCTGCATTAATAAAGTTAATGAGCCCATGTTTCCTGAGTGCTGCTACTCGATGAACTTTAAACCCAACAGTGCTTGTTTTGATTGGACTGCTTAGTTCTGCTTTCTTAAATTATGCCTAAAAGAGCTTTACAGTGTATTTCTAATGTGAAAACTGGCACACCGGAATTTTTTGTATAAGTATAAAAATGAAAAATGTTCATTACCTATCAATACAGCTAAAACTAAAAATCAGTATTGTTGGAAAAGGACAATAGCATTGGCAGCCAGAAGAAGCCAGGGCTTCTTACTGAAAAAGTCACTGTAAAACTGCTATGTTCAAGGTCAAATACATGTCAATGATTGTTGTGAGCTTATAAATATGGAATGTCTTAATGTCTTTTATAAGCATCAAATGTTCATGTTTAATCTAGAATGGCAAAAACTGTTTATGTGCACCAGTGTTAGTGCTTACTGCTAACATACTATTAGAAATCCCAAAGGGTGCTAGAAATGATCATTATCATAAAGTTATTTTTTTTCCTGCTTCTTAACTAATATTTATGGCCCAAACTGAAAGCCTAGCTCTAATAGTAATGGTTGGCCACTGTGAAATTGTGATGGATTTAGTAGTGTTACTCAGATAATATGAAACAATAGTACTTTTCATACTTAAGTATGCTTGGAAGAAAAACACTTTTCACTCATGTCAAGTGCAGTCCTTCGCATGTAGTCTAATCCATAATTATTCTTTGGATTTAATTTCATTGTGTTCTATTAGTTCAACACCAGGACTGCTTTGGTGTTGCGCTCACCTCACTTTCAAGCTATAGTATTTTATTATAGACCAGACAAGAGAAAAATACTATCCAATAAACCTCAGTTCCTATGTTGGTACATGTCCAACAGCTAGCTGGGTCCAGATATGGTGGCAAAATTACCATCATATCAGTTACCTATAGGCTCCATGTTGCTCTTTGCTGTTGTGAACAGATCCCTGTACTGATATTCAATACAACAAAATGCAAACATACAATATGATATGACAATATGATTTTATGATAAACATGGACACAAATATTTCTAGGTGAAAGATCATTTTCAATAAAGGGAACAGTCAGTATATCAATAACAGCAAGAAGTCTGATCTATAGCCAAAGACCACAGATAACCACACTTAAAGTTGTCATTGCAGGTGTAACACCACAAGCTGGAATTGCTTCCTCCTATTCTCTAGAAGGGGCAGCGAGTTTTAAATGCAAGTCAGTCATTTTCTCTTAACAAATCAAGTAACCACAGGCGCATGACAAGGCATGGTTCAATGATGTGACTCAGGTGTCCTGCAGCATTTACAGTGTAAGGTACTAATCAGATATGCTTCACAGTAAAACTGGGCTACATTAAGAGGAGCCTCAAGTCATTTTCAAGCAGAGGTCTTGCTACTTTCATGTGACTCACAATGTCTATGCAATAGCTACCAAAAACAACTTTTTTGAATAAAAAAGTATCACATCAAAACAACCTTCTTGGAAATCCAGCATATATCAGCACAGGAACTAAATGTTGGCTCTAGTACTATTGTTAAGATGCTTTTAGTCTACAATAAAGCCTCAAAAGTGAGAGGTGATAGCAACAGCAAAGCAGTGCAGATGCAGAAACAACATAACAGGATGAAATTAAACATTAAAAAGAAATGAGGAATTCAGCATTAATGAGCAAAGAGAGTTTCTCATATGTACTTGAATATCAGTTAAAATTATCATAAGAAAATATTCTTAAAAGTAAAAATCCATTACATTTTCACTGAAAAGCATGTAGGTGAGTACATTAAACTAGTAAGTACCCAACTGGCTTGGTCCAGACTATGGCTGCTCATTAGGAATCTGAGAAACCTTTTTTCCCCAAAGAAAAAAGGACACTACCTTGAGATTATACAGTCAAACAGACAAGTAGCCAGTGCAGTCATTTTAGAATGCTGTGATTTGTTTCTAATTTTTCATTGCAAAAATGCTATAGGAGATGAATACCAGTTGCCTGTCTGTGTATGAGAGAGCTGCCACTATCAGCTTAAACTAACTTCAGAAAGGGTTACAGCAACAATCTGCTGAACCTATTGCAGACATGGTCATTCATCATCACTAAAATTTCCCAAAAGGAAACCTTAAGTTAAGATAGATACATTTGTTTGCTTTGGGAATTAAATTATTTTAAACCACACAGATGTAACCACGGGCTTCTTTTACAGCTACACATTAGTCTCCCCTGTAACTCTGATGGGATTCTAGGTATTTTCTTAGGATGACAGCAAAAGCTCAGGAAAAGCAACCGTACAAACAATGTCATTGCAGAATTCAAGATGGCTCAACTCAAGACTACCCTTCAAAGACAGCAAAATAATCCCACATTTATCATAATTTCCAACAGAATGACTCCCTCTGAAGTGGAAATCCAATAACAGAAGCACTATAGACTGTAATCTAATGCCACAGTACTGTGCAAAAGTCAGAGACCACCCTTCATTTATTTAATTTTCAGTCAAGCTATTCATTTTTCAGCATCAGGACAAAACAGAAAATATATATTTAACAGAAAATTACACAGAAGCCTGAACAGCTAAATATAATACAGTTTTTTTCAGTATTGAATGTGTCCACTCTTTAACTTTATTATAGCTTCCATTCTTTTTGGGAGACTTGCTTTCAGTTTTTAGAGAAATCTGCATTTTTTCTACACCTCCAAAGTTCAGTCTTAGAATTTGGTTGCATTTTGTACTCTCACAATCCAAGCAATCCCAAACACATTGACTGATGTTGCGGTCTCGAGTCTGGGGTGGACAGTCCATTGTTCGGAACATCAAGAGCTTCCTTGTTTGATTTGTAAATGTTCTTCTTTTTTGTCTGTTTCTTTTCTCAGTAACAGCTTCTTGACAGCTACACATACTTTCAGACTCATAGTGTTGATTGTCTTCTCACAGTGGAAGGATGGACAGAAACACCTGTGGATTTTTTTCAGAGATGAAGCAAGGGTTTTTGGTGGTCTACCAGGTCTTGGGAGTCCCATTTTCTCTGTATATCTTAATATTTTTTGTACTCCAGTTTAGTTTCATTTGACTTTCCCCCTTCTTATGCGAGTGGATATTTTCTTCTCTGAAATATCTCCTGAAAAATTTTACTTAATGGCTGTTTGGAATGGAAATTAAATAAATGAAGGGCGGTCTCTGAATTTTGCACAGCATTGTATACATTAGAACTTCAAACACCATTACCAGACACAACTGTACAGACATCTGAACATTTTTCTGTCTGAACTGACACAGCTCCAGTTTAGTAATGCAAAACTAAATATAGCAGGATTTAAAATGTAAACTTTACACAGCCTCACAGACGTTCCAAAACCATACGTTTTATCTCCTATAAACATTTTGATGGCATTTACATGCATTTGCATTTAGGGATCGTGAACGGTAAACAACCCACCATTCCTTCCTTCCAGGATGAGTGGCAGGAGAGATGAAGGCAGGCAGGCCTCATTTAGCCTGGAGGCAGTGCATCAGTCATCATCTGAGCTTCACCACGACCCCACCCAACCACACATTCAAAAGTTTTCTCTTCCGCCTTTGTACTAAACCAGTGGTCTTTCAAACTGCAACCTGATGCTCATAATTACACATGACAGAACCCTTTCTTGACAAAAATAGCTCCCTTTGACCAAGCATGAGCTGAACTAACTGGTTTCAAAGTCATGATGAAGAGTATGTGTAAAAATAACATGCCAAGCTGGAGTTTTTTTACAGTGTAGAATAGAACGTCTCTGGACTATATAAAGAGCTGTGTCTCCTTTGCGTACAATATTATACTCTTTGCCTTTTTCTTACTATGTTCTCCTTTACTTACTATATTCTATACCCTTTGTTTATTCTCTATTCTTCATTGCTTACTATATTCTGATTTAATCCACCATTATCACTTCTTTAGCTCTTTCAAACTGACACCAGATCAGTTGGGGAGATCCATGAGTCCTTTAACAGAGGTGTTTTTTCTTGGTGGGTCTAGTACAAAAACTGCTAGCACTTTGTGGTGGCTCTGACTGCTAAAGGAAGCCAGTAAGTAGCTCTCTTGGGAAAAGGTCCCTAACAGCTTCCCATTCATTTTGTGTCAGTGCAGTTCAAAGAGCGAAAAACACACAAAGCTGAAGCGATAGCGGCACATCAGCCAGATATCACACTGCCATATAGAGAGGAAATTACCATTCCTGCTTTAAAAACTTCCTCTTAAAAATACAGAAATAGATTAAATGGACTGAGTTTAAAACAAGACTTTTGGTATGCTACTGCTGAGATTTGAAAAAGAGTCAGTTTACAGTTCTTGTATTATTGTAATTAAGTATTATGAAATGTGGTAATTTGACTGAACCAGAATACCCAGTAAAATTTTGGAATATGGACAGTAGGGAAGAACAATAGCCACTTTTTATCACATATCATCAGTGCTTATTATCTGAATCCTGTGTATAATCTCAATATAGTATATAATTGCTGTATATTTTCTTAATTGTTTTCTGTTTATATATTGTCTATGGTGTCTGCCAATTGCAGGATTCTGCAAAACACCAATTAATTTTATTACACTTTGTTAAAGGACTAGTACCGATCCAGTCTTAAAATACTTGCACCATAAGCCTCAGAAATCTAAATTATAATAAAAGCCTGTTGTAATCCAATATTAATTTTTCTACTGCAGCTCATACAAACAAATAGAGAAATTCTGACAAAAGTGAGGATTTAAAACTTCTAATCACAAGATGAGATATTGCATTATGATTTGACTGATTAAGTTATTGTGCATAGTGTTGTTTTATGTCGTAGCTTAATGCTGGAATGCAGTAAAAAGTCAAAAGTGTAGATTCTATTCTGTCTATACAGAATGTAACTTGTAAATTGTAATCAATTGTGTAACTCACTCAAAGAAATGAAATGCTGAATTTACTTAAAGATGTTATATCAAGAGGTTCACAACTGTTTTAAGTAGCTTGTAAGATGCTGAATTGAGTAATATGTAGTGAATTCAAGTAAATCACAGCAGAAAAAGAACAAAGGTAATAGGATGTAAAGACACTGAATTTCACTCAACAAGATTGTACTTACCAAACAGACAATTATCAAGTAAATCTGACAACTTAATTTCATTGAAAGAACACAACTAACTCAGTTTACTGACTTACATGCTTGGGTTAAGTAATATCAATGAGAGAAAACTGATTAAAACCAACAACAGAGTGATTTCACTTTTTTGAGTATATGTAATTAAATGCTTGAGCAACTTGTAAAACGTAACCAATTGCTTAACTCAATACGTAATTAAATATTTGAGTAACAGGCAAATGAACGTAATAACTCTTGACGTAAAAGGGTTAAGACTTAGCCAACATTCTCCAGCAATAACGAAGCAATCCAACCTCACACAATGACACTGCTCTCCTGTCTTATCCACCTACTGTTCTACAGCTCACAAAAGAAGGGCAGTAATCAGGAACTTCCTAACCTTCTTTTCACAATCATCAAAATAACAGCTGGCCCTCATCAAGGCATTTTCTCTGGCGGCTAGTTTAAGGGCTGCTCATACAGCTTTTGTGGTTTAGAATTACCAGCCCACAGCCAAGTGGAACACACCAGGAAGGCCAACCATCCAGAGGGCAAATGCTACTCCTCACCACTAGGTACTGTGTGCTGTAGGTATGGAAAACACTCAACAGACTGTCAAACCCAAAATCCTGCCACCCCAAACACAACAGCAAAAGCATTCAATGTGACTGAACATACTGAAGGTCCTAAACGTTTCCTTCACTGCATGTGAGAGCAGACTGATGTCTAATCAGATGTGTGAATCATAATGACTGTTAAGGAAGAAGAAAAAACAAATGTCGCCAATCTTTGTGTCACAGTGGCATTTACTGTATACTGTTGTGAAATGACAACAGAGTTTATGGAAATGTAGCAAATTACATACATAGAGGTGAGGTAGTTTAGTGGAAGGGCTTCTGGCTGCACATTATAGAGCAGTTTCAGTCTAAATAGTACAACTGTATTGCCAACGTCTAGGCCTAGACACTTGACATTTCATCTTTTATCATTTCTAGACCAGCGCTGCCTAAAGTGTGGCCCGTGGGCCAAAGTTGACCTGTGAGAAAGTTTGATTTGGCCCTCTAGAAAGTTACCCTAAGCCCACTATATATAACTTATTAAATTTATATTTTCTTTTTTTAAAAGCATGTTTTTTTAGCCCTCGGCCCACCCCAAAAAATGTACTTTAGCCCTCCAAGACAAAAAGTTTGGGCACTCCCTCTCTTGACAGTGCTGCTAGTGGTTTGTATCCTTCTTATACTACTACAGTGCTGTTTAATTATACATTTCTATGTCCACATATTGATATTTATTCATGTTTTATTATATATATATATATATATATATATATATATATATATATATATATATATATCTGTTTTTAGTAACTCTGCTTATTAACTCTGTTTTTTTTTTGTTTCCTCTTCTCTTAGTGTTTGTATGATAAGTAATTACCTGAGTCTCACCACAAGCATTTCAATGTATAAATGAATAATATTATGTAGTTGCTGCCTATCAAGCTTCCATTTTACTAAATGTCATGTGGTGTTAAAAATCACCATTAGACACTGCTAATCCAAAGCAAGACCACACAAGTCCTTAAAAACATCAAATCTTTAGATCAAAACGTTCTTAAGAAGGGCAAAATAGATTGCTGTGAATAAGAGCAGAAAAACTAGCAGCGTGGAGATTTTATCTGAAAGGGATGCACTTAGATAGCAAAGAAAGGAACGGCACTTACTGTTGGAGAGTGGAGAGTTAAAGGTGGCTCCATGTGTGTCTACGCGTGTCTGTGTGTGTGTGTGTGTGTGTTTCCTCAGCGCTCCCTCAAACAGCCAGGAAAAAAAACACGTCCATTCGCCTACATGCTCTGTAAGTTCACAGGGTGAAGCTGAAGTGACTCTCAATGTAAAAAATCCTTCAACTCTTCCCTTCTCTCTCCCGTCTCTCTTTCTAACGCTCCCTCCCTTTTTCCATGCTCCCTCCTTTCACTCTCTCAACTTCAGTTTCTCCTCCCACTGTAAGGAAACCTCACTCCCTCAGGTCAGTCAGAAAGAACTTATGTCAGACCTCTGTAGGAGGAAACTAGAAGGAATGACTTGGACACTGCATGTAAACACACATTTACACTTGTACGTTTTAGGGCTGTCACATTTAGTCAATTAAATGCAATTGATTTAAAAATCCTCAGTTTACCTTCTCAGTGACTTGACACTTGACATATGGTAACACATACTGGAAATTCTCTAATGTCTGTTTAAAGTCTCACTAGACCTTTGCAGTTTGCATCACCTTCTGAAATGGGCGGGGCTGAGAATGGGCGGGACCTTTTGGTGCAATTAACAAGCTAGCTATCTCGCTAACCACAGGCAGTAAAAACATATTAGTGAACATGATTATATCAGACAATGATTACATCAGATAATCATATGCTCATGAGAGGATAGCACCAATCTACAGAAAAATGGAGATAACTAGCATGGTTGGTGGCAGTGGGGTGACAGCTGTGCTTAACAAAGGAGCTAACATTGCAGCTAGCAAGTTAGCATGTTGGCTAACTGACCTGCACTAAACTCACAAAAGATAATAACACAGTCTTCTGACTGACTGCATACCATACATTTTATGTGTTTGTTTATAGCAACATTTTACGGTTTGTACTTAAACAGTGGTTAATGTAGCATTTCTTGTATTTGGGTTGTTCATTGGTTCTATATGAAGGGCCGCCCCTTCAGAGGTCAACAGGGAAATAATAAATGCACCCACTGGGCATGCATGCTCCCTGATAGGCACTATCCTCTGATAGTCAGAGCCGAGTTGAGTCGAAATCAAATGGCCATCAATAGAGTGGACTACACAAACAGTTTTACTGAACCACAGTCAATTAAGTAGCCAGAACACTGTAAAGAGTTTGGAATGACTTTACTTTGCAATGTTGGTTTGTCACAGGCATGCATGCCTAGCAGGGGCGTTAAGTATCTGCCAGGTCAACACAGCCAAAGCAGCAGCACTACTGGATGAGGACAAACTTGTGCGTCAAAGTTCACCAAAGTTGAGCTTGACACAAAGTTTTGTGCACTTATTGCAGCAAATTACACTGAAATGATTGTAATTTCATTTGTTAAATTTCACTGGCCAATGCTATTGTGACTGTGCCTTTACAGTAAGAAACATTCTTTGCCACAAAATGTTTTTAGATAATTTTAATGATGCCCTTTTTAAAGCTCCCTAGTTTATCATTTCTCAAGACATATTTTGTAATATTTGAAAGGCTCTGCATGGTTTGTTGTTGTTCATTTAAGTCCATTTTGATTATTCATCCAATTATTTGGTAGATGTGTGGTTACTAATTTAAGTAATAATGACCTCAATGCCCTCCATTATCTACTCATTAAGTCTAGAAAAAGGCTTTTTACTTCACCAGACATAAGATTAAATCAAATAAGTACAGAAAATGTGGTAGAGCATGAAAGAGGAAGAATGTTTCAGAGCGAAACGGAGTGTGCATCATGAATTGCTGTACAATTACAGATTGGTTCCTCCTTAACACAGAGATCCAAGTAGTGTAATCAAGACTGAATATTTGTTCAAAGCCACTACACACAGGCCATTTTCAGATGTTTCTGAAGCTGTATGTTACTTTCCTTTTCCTCAAAAGGCTTGTGTGATAACAGACTTATTAGATAGGAAGGAATCATTGCTGGTCAAACGCACACACCATTGTGTGTGTTCGTTTTCCATGCTTTTCAGATATGCTGCCTTATCATCCGGATTTGCAAAAGCGTGAGAAAAACTCAAAGTGGTTTGTGATATCAAAAGAGCAACATCCCATGTCCGTGTTCACAAGGTTAAACATTCCAGTGTGAGGGCTTAAACTGCTACAATTACTCCGCTTAATTTTTTGAGTAATTGGCCTGTGTAGTTAGATGAAGGCTGCTGGGCAGCACGAGTGCTTTCAGTTATTCTTCACTATTATTCCCATTATTTTTATTTTAGGTGGATTTTCATTTGAATGTGAATTCAGGCATGGGAGTGACCTCATTTATACAATACTGTGCAAAAGTCTAACCTAAGCACATTGTTCAAAATATGTTTTGGTCAGTGAAAACACAATATAGCACTAAAATAAATGCAAAAAACATAAATTCAGTAAAAAAAAATGAATAAAAAAGTAGCTGATACCTTGTTGATACCTAGTTTGAATAATATAGTTTGGTGCTATGATGCTCCTGGCTATCATATGGATTTGTTCAATTCTATCACCAGCACACTTGATTTAACATAATGGAGTATTGATTAACTAAACCAGGTATTGGATCATAACTATCATTAATGCTGAGCTTCCTTGAGGAGAGCCTTGGCAATGAATAAACAAGCGCACTGACAAAGTTAAAATCACTACTTACTGAATTAATGTTGTAAGTATTTATTCTAATATTGGTGTTTTTCTAAAAACCTTTGGACAACATGTACGTAATAATTATAAAAGGTGGAATTCTACGTATAAACATAAAATCCTATCAAAGTTTCTTTTCCAGTAAAACACTTCAAGATGTGATGAACTTAGACTTGGCAACACACGATTACTCATTTGAGTCGTTGTCTTGGTTGCTTTAGTTTAGCACAAAATTGCAGCGCAAATTGGTGAAATAAGCTCAACAGCCATTAATTTAGACTTTATCTGGCAATCTAGCAGATCCTATGCTTACACAAGACATTTTCCTTCCCAGTTCGAGCCTCAGTCTCTCTCTCTCTCTCTCTCCTTTCAGAGCAGAGTTTCTCCTGGTGAACACCAGCAAGACTGATGTTCTCATAACCACACTTTCCAGCTTGCCTGACCACCAGAAGGGCATTAGGTCCATGAAACAGCCGTCTCCAATTCCAGAAAATCTCCTACTCCTCTCAGATTTCACACTTGGAGAAGTGACAAAAGCTTTCCTACTTCAAACCTCAAGAATCTGTCCGTTTCATAAAACCTACTCAGAAATACTTAATAAAAGAGTGACCTAGAAAGAAATAAATAGCAAACCTAGATTTCAAACCCAAAACACTCTCAGCTTTTATTAAGCAGTGCTCTACTTTTGTATGGAACTTATTGAATACCAAACTCAATATAGGTCTACTCAGATGTCCTGCACACAAAAGACTTAATTTACAAAAGCACAGGCCAAAAAATGAGTTAGGAAGTCAATAAGTTAGGAAGGCAGTGATTTACTGAGGTATGGTGGAAGGAAACTATTTCTTTAGTAAGCACTCAAAAGAGCTTTAGCCCTGTCCTTGTCCTCAAGAGAGAAACTGCTAAAATAAATTTGGTCAGGTTTGGTGGATGGATTGTAATTATGCATTGCCTTGTGTGGAATATAACAGTTTTGAGTCTTTGTCTACACTGAAGTCTACTACTTCATTCAAATGTGTACATAAAATATAAAAGAACTATATTACATCAACACAAGTTTGGCAATAACTGTGCTGATGTAATGTTTTGTTCATGTGGAAATGACGCACACATTAGAATCAGCTAAATCCCTGTCTTTCTTCTTTTCAGTGTATGGAACATTGAGTGAAACAGCCACCCCTCCTCCAGCTCTGCGGCTATGACCCTTCACCAGAAAAGGCAGACCACAGTCAAAACATGTTCATGTTTTCACATCCCAGTTCAGCCTAGTCTCCTTAAGAGAGGATAAGACGTGCATTAGGGAAAACTTAACTGATTAAAACATGTGGCACGCTGAAGCAGAGACACTGGTCAGACAAGTATTCCAAAGCTAATTTCAGTGAAGGTTGCTAATGTGTGAGGGGGAAGAGTGAGCGGGAGCAGATTTTAGTGCCCCCATCAGGCCTAAATGTCAGTGTATCATACAGCAGTGTTTGCTAGAATAGAATAATCTGACTGTAGTCACGGCCTTAACATTTATAAGTGTAAAAAAGCATAGAACTGAAGGTCAAGGCAGAGGTATGAACAGAAAAGCACCACAACCGAAAGGTATAGCCTAAGTTAAAGTAAATCAGGTAACACATTTATATCACTTATATACAGTCGTATGCCAATGTTTGGACTAAAATTACATGTTTTGCTGGTTTTCTGAGTGAAAAAAGGTAACACATCCTCTACAGGGAACACACTTCTGTACATTACACTGCACAATTACTGTTTATTTGCTGAATCTAATGTAATTTAAAAAAATAAAAATAAAATGTGGGCTGTGAAAAAGGACATTTATACTAATGTTTTATTATTTTTCAATGTTAAACTCAGTAAATAAACAGAAATTGTGCCCTAAAGTTTGCAGTAAAATATTTTTGTTCCCTGTAGTAGTAATATTTAAGTTACCTGCAGAGAATGTATTAACTTATTTTCACTTAGAAAATCAACAAAATGTGTAATTTCACTAGGTGTGTTCACAAGGGCATTCACAAGAAAATGAACCTATTAAGATCCTTATCTGTTACATTTCATTGGATTCATATATTCTCTAAGCCTGCATGAATACAAATCTGAAGACTTTTTTCAAACAGACAAAACCGTAAAAAAATGGTTAAACTTGTGGCCAAAAAGTTTTATTCACTTGATTGATAAAAATGCAATAAAGCTCATCCAATATATAGCCCTACTATATAGCCTACAACATGTCATCACTTTACACCAGTCAGAAGAAGTTTTGTTGTATTTTATCTCATCATACTAAATTTCATTGTTGGATGTGAATGGGTAAACTGAAATGAAAGGCAATGAATGAAATGCAGTGAAACTAATTTATCAATTTATGTGAATCAAATTTACTAAATAGCACTGCCTATTCTGCCTGTCAGCCTAGAATAATGTGTTTTTGCTTTTTCTGCTTAGCATACCTCAAGGTCATCCAGTGAGCGAGCCAGACTGAGACGTTTGGTATGAGCTGCTGTTCGCCGAACAGAAGAACGTCCTCTAGTGAGACCCCAAAATCTAGAACCCTAGGAGAGAAAAATTTACAATAAAATTTACACACAGTCTTGGTATAATTAGTAATTGCTATCAGATGGTTTTATTCATTTTTCATCAAAAGATGAATGTGACACAAAATCTCACCTTTTAATTAGCATGTGAGTTTTATTGCTTTAGAATAACTGCACATTTTGCTCAATTTCCCCCAGTTTAGATTAGTATAAACATAAATTTAGAGTAAATTATTGAAGTATTATAAAATTTTGTACTGGGCATTGATCAAATCTACACAATGTCTACAGCAAGATATTGACATCCACTTGTCATAAGCCACCAAGCAGTTTGGATTAAAAAAAAAAGATTTCAATCAAACAGCTGCCTAAAAAGCCTGTTTTCAAAAAAGTTGGAACACTGTGCAAAATGTAGATTAAAAAACAGAATGCAATGATGTGCAAATCATGTAAACTCTTTATTTAATTGAAAATAGTACAGAGACAACATATCAAATGTTGAAACTGAGAAATGCTATTGTTTTTTGAAAAATATATGCCCATATTGAATTTGATGCCAGTAACACATTTCAAAAAAGTTGGGACAGGGAAAACAAACGACTGGTAAAGTTGCGTAAAGCTGAAAAAATACCTGGTGGAACATCTCACAACTAATTAGTTTAACTGGCAACAGCTCAGTAACTTGATTGGGTATAAAAAGAGCCTCCCAGAGAGTCTGAGTCTTTCAGAAGATGAGTTTCAACATTTGATATGTTGTCTTTAAAGTATTTTCAATTAAATACATAGTTTGAATGATTTGTTTTTATCATAGCATTCCGTTTTTATTTACATTTTGCACAGTGTCCCAATTTTTTTAGTAACAGGGTTGTACACGTATTGCACCCATAGTCAAATTACAGGTTTTGTTGACTTTCTAAGTGCAAATAAGTGAACACATCCTGTACAGAGAACACACTTAAATATGGCATTCTGTAATTTTATTGCATGGGTTCTATTTATTTGCCTTCTTTAAAGTTGAAAGAAATTAAAGTATAAAATATGCCATAACTTTTTCACATGGCACATTTTTTTTTATTTTTTAATATGTTAGATTCATCAAATAAACAGTAATTTTGTATTAAAATGTGCAGAAGTGTGTTCTCTGTAGAGGAGGTGTTAACTTATTTTCACTTTCACTTTTCACTTTCAAGGAATTCCAATATGACACGGAGCACCAAAACATTTGCATACAACCGTAAAGGATATTGTCTTTTGTTTAAAAGGCTAGTTGAAGAAAACAGCTGTAGCTTAAGAGAGAAAGATCACTGCGCCGCATCAGTGAAGTAAGTCCTTGAAAACAGTCACCAAAATCACAAAAAACATACTTCAGATTCAAACTGCTGTTTGAAGGAGACAGCATAATTAAAAAGGCTTCAGTAGAAACCTATCATCATAATCAACATGATGACCAGGTAACAATACGCTAAAAGACAAGGCAGTCTCCCTGTTCACATTGCATTATGGCAAAATAACATTTGGTGTCTGCAAGTTAAATAAAGTTAGGACTCTCACTATCAATTGTAGGAGTAATCAAGTAATCTACAGATTATTCTGACAATTAATCAGGCAATCTGTTTTGTTTTGTTTTTTTGTTTTTTTGCTTTTAAACTTTACCGAAAATAACATACTATGTACAGTCAAAGATTCCAATTTCAATTCGTATGACATTTTTAGTGTTGTGTAAGCACCAAGCTAACTATGAAGTACATTTCCACACAGTGCTTAATACTAGGTATGGCAGCTCTACTTAAACATCAACATGTGAAGCTTGTAACAGGCAATGAACTAAAATATTCTTTTGTTTGTTGCAGTTTTACCCTTTTAGCTGACTACCAAGCTGGTCAACCTAGACCTGCAAACTTTTACTTTATATACATGCATTTTCTAATTTCAAATGTACATGCATGTGTGAGATCATGCTGCTGTGGGTTTCCTCCCTTTCAATAATGAACACAAAAAAATACTTTTTTAGGCCACAAAAAAGTCTTAATTAATTTTACATGACAATTTTCTACCCTCCCTCCCTCAGAATTAAATAGGCTGTTTTTGTTACTGTGCTGTTAAGACTGATATATGTAAATGACCTCTGATCTGATTGGCTGCCCAAGCTGAAACACTCCTTGTAACTTCACAAGGGAATGGGCAGTTAAACTGCTGCAGGCTGAATAGTTGTAGTTATAAATATGTTGGTTTTGTGACAAACCAAAAAAAAACAAAAAAAATAAATTAAAACAAGGAATATTTGCAGCTTATTTTCCATATATGGACTGTACTGACTGGGCAGTACTTTTACTTTTATGAGCCTTTAAAACATTCTCAAGGTTCAGATTTCTACAGTAAAGCTTGGGGGTTAAGATCTCACAAGGCATTGTTCTATGGACAGAACAAATTAACACATAATGGCTCTTTTACAGACTCATTTACCTGCACTGTTGGTTCTCACATTTTAGATTTTGAGCCCTTCTGGGTTTCCCAAAAAATAAAACTGAGAACAGATATGGGCTGAACATATGTTTAAATGGAATGACTGGCAGTAAAGGCCATGATATCACACATACCATGAAACCCTGTAATTTCCTTTCCATCTGTAAACTCTGCTCCCTCAGAACAGATGGAAGCCCCAGAGTTAACTAAGTTAATCTTAGCATTATCCCTTAAGACAAAAATATGCCTTCTTGAGGAAATGTCGCATTACAAAAATATTACAAATTAGCAAAAGCCTAAAACAAAGCTTCTTAAAAACCTGAATTTAAGTGGAATCCCCTAAAGCAATATAAGACTAATATGAACCTATTTCATCACTGTCTGCAAGCTGAAAGTAAAATCCAGTTAAAGTGCTTGAACATGGTTAATGCTGGGTTTGGTATGATGTGTAAAATTTAATTTTACGACACATAATCAAACTAATGGACAAACCATGACAGATTAAGACTGAAGAGTGAGCAAGGTCAGTTAAACTAAACACAACACTATTTCATTATTCTGCTCCAGAACAGCCTGTGATCAGCGGCTAACCGATGGTTGCTAGGTGACTCCCTTGAATCTAAATAGGGCTTAGCTGCTTTCACACTGATGTATCTGGTGTAATCATATTGGGCTCCACTAATCAACACAACAGCTCCATCTGCTGTGCCTCAAACATGCAGCACCATCTGTTCAACAGATCACAGTAGTAAAGCCCACGATTTAGTGTGCAACTAAGCCTACTACATGAGTGACTCTCTGTCTGATGGCAAAGACATAGTTACATTAAGTTTCAGGGTTTTTCCTAATCTATATAATAATCATTTCAGGGAAATAAAAAGAAATAAATATAAAAGATAAATCAATATCTTGGAGCTGGGAGGTAAACTCAGGTTCTGGAGGGTTGCAGCACTAAGAGATTAGTGTCTTCCTCCTCTAACACTCAGAGTTCAACTCAAAAGGGCCTTAGTAATTAGCTGATGAGCTAAATCGGGTGTGTTAAATGAAGTAGAATGCTAAACTCTGCAGTGTTGTGGCCTAGAGGACTGAAAGCTGATGCCTCTGCCTTAGAGTGGGAACTTATAATCTTATTTGTAACTCTGCCATGGTCTATGTATTACTACTAGTTAATACTAAGAACTCCATCAAAGATCAAGTTTAGAGTAAGTCTGAAATATTGAAATATATATTAAACATTACAGTCAAGGACGTACAATTGTAATCAGCCACAAAATCAGTAGATTTTTGCATCAAAGATGTAATTGGCACCCAGCCAATGTATTATTTTGTTATTGGCCAATCTGCGTACAGCCAATTTGTAAATTGTAAATTACGTGAAGCAGGTAAGTGCAGTCATGCTGTACTTGAATGCAGCTCCTACACCTATACCAAAATGTTACAGCATAATTATACATTCCTCATCATGCTAAATGGCCAGTCACCTCTTACTTTAAATGTAGCACCTTATTTAATTAATGTTATTTACATTTATGAATTTAAAATTTAGATTGGCCAATACAAAGAGCAAATAATGTTATTTACATTGTGATTTTGGTTAACAGAAAGTCCTCGAAATGTGCTTGAGTGTGTCCATTTAGCCCACACAGTGTGAGCCTCAGGTTATTAAAAATAAGCTAATAAAAATCATTTGCCAATAAAAAATCAGACTGGGCCATAAAATCCATGATTGGTGCATCCTTAATTACAGTTATTAAATGTCATAAACATTACCTTGTTTTCTCCATCCCTATTCTTGGATCCACTGCTGAAGAGTTTCCGAGTCAGATCAAGGTGAGGCCTTTGTGGATGTGTGTGATTATTCGGTGTCTTGTATCTCAGTGTGGGGATTTTTTCCATGGCAGGTGGCAAAGTGCTGTTTTTATTTTTGGGTCCACTAAAATCAGTGTCTGCCAGGCTTTCAATGCTATCAGGCCGAGGTTTCTGCCAGCGTGCCCGGATGCCAACAGAGGACCAGCGCTGACTGCCTCTGCGTTTGGATGTATTTTCTGGCAAATCTGGTTGTTTAACCAAGGGTAGAGGTTTGCAGTAGTGCACAACCTGAGACCTCTGTTCTGGTGGAAGCACCTGTTTGTGGAGCCGCAGGTAAAGCAGGACCTGGAAACGGCTCTGAGAGGAGGCACCTACGTTCTGGCTTTAGAGATGTTCCATTCCTCTCTTGGGAGCCATATGGAGGAGGTTTGTTCCAAAGGTGTTGGGAACTGTTTGGAGATGTGAGACTCCATTGGTCAGCAAGGCTTTCCTGATCTTCTGGAGACACATTTCCAATCCCGCTGTCACCGCTACCACTGTTTCGTGCATTTGACTGTCCTTCGTCAGAATCCTCGCTGTCCAATTTGAGCCGCATTTTCTCAATATAATCTCCCATGTCTGTGTATAGAACTGACACAAAGTGTAAAATTGAGTATGGAGTTTGAGGAAATTCCAAACAGCCCTGGGTGTCAGGGTCAGGAGTGCATGAAAAGCCAAAATGCTCAGAGATATTTTGGTGTTCTTTGTGGTCATACAGTTCAGGGTCTATGAAGAATACATGGCACAATGTCTTTAGACAAGTGCTTTCCTCTGCTTTATTTCTGACCGATTTATTCCCGTCCATTGACACAAGACAAAAGAACCTATTGTCTTCCGTGCAAATGACACACAAAGCCAGGTTCTCTGCAGGATATGCAGCCAAAACCACATCCCTGTCATCACAAAGCTGCACACAGTTGCACTTAATCCTCATCATCACCAGGGAGTGGGTTTTTTGCTCAATTCCAATCTGGCTGATGCACTCACGAATGGCTCGTAAGGTGTCTTCTTCAGAGTGTGATGTCACTAGATCCAGTTCCATGGAACTTATGTATCCTACCACCATTCCCACATTCAGAGCACTAGAGTCAGGTAAAATATTATTCTGACTCTGAAAGTCTGAGAAAACTGAATCCCTACTAACAACACGAGCTGGTTCCTCCTCACCAAGGAGATGCGGACGGCATTTGGAGTGATTTTGATGAGCCCAGTAAGACATATCTGGTTCTGACATTGGTCTCTGCTTTTTAGATTGTGTGTTAGCGGGAGCCTGGCCTGAAATCTCAAATATAGTATCAAAACTTCCCACTGATTGCATCAACGGCTCACTCACATCTTTCTCATAGGGTGTACAGGTATTAGAATCCATCCTTCCAGGATTTAGCCATGTTGCTTTCTGCTTTCTTGGAAAAGCCAGTTCCTCATCACTCGAGCCAGAGTCTGCAGATGGCCTGTCACCTGATGTGACAAGCAAACAAAGCGATCGTGACGATGAACCAATGAGTTCCACCACAGTTTCATGTGAGGCCTTAGATACATCTGTACCATTCACACTCAAAATGTAGTCACCAGGTCTCAATCCAACACTATAAGCCGGACTCCCCTTCATAATTCCACTGAGGACACAGGGTGCCTGTCCAGCCATGGTGAATCCATATCCAGCTCGCCCACGCTCCATCTCCACGGTGCGGACTACTGGGCTTTGAGGAAGATCTAGAGGTCTCCTAACAGCTCTAGCCGGCTCCACTACCCTCATTTTTATGATATCTCCAGATCACAGCTGTATGATGACTTTGGAATGATGTCAGAGCCAAAAGTAATGAGCATCAGACATAGTAGCTTAGCTAATAATACACAGGAGAAAAAAACGGTTAATAGAGTAACAGGATTATAATGTAAGAAATACACAACAAAGTTTACAGTAACTGCTTTGCAGTAACTAAGTTATTAAACAAATACCCTAAATTACGTGATTTGCAGATTTATAAAATGAAAATTGTTCACAATAAAATTGAAATAAATATGAAATGATAATGTGTTCCAGCTTTTGCTAATGTAAGTTAAAGGAAAACAGCCGCCCACGAGCCTTTGTTTTGACGTTTCAGACACGACTTACTTTACTCAAATCAATGGCTTGTTAGAATAAATAAAGGCAAAACACAGTGGAAACAGCTTATTTTAAAAGAATAACAATTAATTTGACTGGAAACTTAGCGTAATATTTAGCGTATGGTTTCGTCCAGCCTCATATCACAAAGTAACCAAACGTGACTTTCCACCCTCGAGAGGCTGTAAAGTTAGTAACGTTAACGTTACTGCTAGACAAAATTCGATTACTTAGTATATAAATTACAATATAAATATATATAAATAATAAGCAATTTTCCAGTATATGGTAAATATTCACATCAAATCACCAAAATAAATGTCCGCTTACTTATCTGGTTATTCCAAAGTTGCAGCCTTTTCAAGTCCGTCTCCTCAGGACAACCACTGCCATTCACTATTGTACAGAACACAAAGCGTCATTCAGTCTCTATGGCACCGTAACGTTTACTAATGCGTACGAAGGCTCCCATTGGCTAAAAGACCCGTCAATCATGTCTAGCGTTTAAACGAATACTTGACGCTCATTGGTGTTTGATGAACCACGTGGTGCGCTCTATTGAAAGCGGTACGCTGACGGCTCACATGGGCGGGCTCAGAAGACTCTGCTTACTGCCTCACCTTTCCTCAAAACTACAACACGAGGAACGAGATTTACTCATAGCGAAACAGGCTAAGTGTAAACAGCGTATCAGGGTTTTCTTGGTTATTAAATTTCTTCATTTAGTCTCTTAAGTGCCTTAGACATAAAACAAGCCTTTTATAGCATAACGTATCTGAAAGATTTAAGATGAATGGATTTTCCATGAAAAGCGCCACACAAATTTTATGATACAAAAACTAGCACGTGTTTATCTAGTTTAAATATATTATTTCAAAGTTCGTAATGAACATAGTGTATTAAAATTATGAAGCAAGTGAACACCAGTTTTATTTAGCTGTAAGAAAAAACACCCTGTTACATTAAGTGACATGATTAAGAGAAAGTGATGTCAGTTAAGGCTTCAAAGAGAAGTCGCTGGCAAGCTGGCAATTTTGCCTTTATTCAACACTGATAATAATTTATTTTCTCTTTACTTAGCAGAGTCTGCCAAGATAGCATAACGTGTCCAACCCATCTCACACACACACACACACACACACACACAAAATAGCTTAAAATATTTCACCCGTCACATTCCCCTCCATTACAATCTCAGTGTCATGGGGTACTTCTCAGTGTTATTTGCCACATAATTAATTAATTTAATTAATTAAATTAGTTTGTTTAATGGAATGGAGGACAGAAAAAGTGTGATTTCTTGATGTGAAAAAAAACATTAAATGACCCTGTCATTTTTATATATCATTAAAAAAGTCATGCGCTATTAATGAGAGAGCATAACATCAGATTAAGGTCGTTTATCTGCATGTGAAATCTGTAAAGAGTAGAATAATTATTGGACACAAGTGTAAATTGTATAACCAGATAAAATGTTTAAACCATTATTGAACCACAATCCAAAGGATGCACAGGTATTTATAATGTTGGGTCATAAATAGCAGGAGTGACAAAGATTTAAGCAGCCCTGAAAGTGTACTATCCAGGTTTTGTTTGTTTGTTTGTTTGTTTATTCGCTTGTTCTGACAATGCCACACTGGACTGCTCTAACCTCCACTAGGTACTGTATCCTGTGACTGGTGCTGTGGTGCTGTGGTTCTGTGCCTTGTGTAAACTGACAAGTCATGCTGAAGTAGTTTTGTACAAGTTTGTATCTTTTTTATAAGCAACACTGAGCTTTGGAAAGACACTGTATAAGTTAAGCTGGTGATCATGACTCCCATTTTCTCTCTACAGGCTACACGCCTATAGTTCCAAGTGGACTTTGGACATGGCTTGGTCAAAGAGCACCAACGGTTCTTTCCGTTCTCTCAGACAGATCACTGAGTACAAGAGCAAACATGAATTATGTAGCCTTCGTTGGTTTATGTAATTCAGAAGTCTTACGTTACATTTCATGAGAATTACTTTTGACATTTTAAAGATAAATATTGTTGCATTACTTTAATGTCTTTTAAAATTGTCTTTATTTTCAAACCTGATCATATACTGTCCATCTTTTGGACTCTAACAGCATCCAGCATATCTGAACCACGCCATTCAAAAAAACTGGTGCAGGTGTGTTGGAAACTGAGGTGAAGAGAGAATGTGGACTCTCTGGGGTCTGTGAGGACTGGGTTGGGAAACGGTCCTAGCTTATTGTTTCTGTGTCAGTCAGCCTTAAGGTATCAGGCAATTAAGTCTCTTAAGCCTACTACCACAGCAATTCTCTTAACAGCATTAATCTTCATCTCACATTTCACAGCCTTAAAGCATTGTCCACCTCCTGATTGAAAGCCAAGCGAAAAACTTAGTAGTAAATAAGTAGTAAAAAGGAGTAAATAAGTAGCAAGTCTTGTGTTGTCAGTTGTCTGCTTGGAACATTGCTGGCTTTGTAATCCTCATCTAAATCTGTCACCTGAAGGCACTTATAAATGGCAAAATGGTGTGTCATCTACAAACCTAATTCCAAAAAGTTAGGACAGTATGTGAAATGCTAACAGAAAGCAGTGTTTAGTAAATTCAATTTGACCTGTACTAAATTGAAAATAGTACAGAAACACAATATTTGATGTTGTATCTTATGAAATATATGGCAAATATATGCTCATTCAAAATTTGATGCCTGCAACACATTCCAAAAAAGTTGGGACAGGAGCATGTTTATCACAGTTACATCACCTTTCCTTTTAACAACACTAAATAACTGTTTAGAGAGTGAAGACACAAACAGATCCAGTTTTAAGAGGGAATTTTTGGCCCTTCTTCTGATACAAGTCTTCACCTGTGCAACTGTATGAGGCCTTTGTTGTCATATTTTGGGCTTAATAAGACACATGTATTAAGTAGGAAACAGTGTGGCACTCACACTCTCTGATTACACAGCCATGCAGAATGTGGCTTGGTGTTGTCATGTTGAAATAAACATGGGTGTTCCTGAAAAAGACAATGTCTAAAAGGCAGAATTTGTTGCTCTACAAGTGTTCAGCATTAATGGTGGTGAATGGTGATGTTTTTTTGCCTTGCTCTTAAAGCATATAGATATTTCTCAGGATTCCTGGAATCTGTTGATATTATGCACTATAGAGGGTGAAGCACTTAAAATCCTTGCATTCAAGTTGATACATTACAACATGAATTATCTTGTCCTTGTACTGCTTTTTAATCAAATACAGGTCTAGGTAGATTTATAATCACTGTTTTTTGTTTTTGTCTGCATTTCACATTGGGTTACTTCAAACTAGGTCTAGCTATTGTATGTCAGTGAGATACTTTGTAGGCCACTTGAGCATGTATTTACTGACTTATTAGAATGTCTCTTGTATATAATTATAATAGGGCCATTGGCCATTACAATGTAAGGAAATGTAATAATTTTCCATAACTTCCACGTTTAGATGATGGATATTAAATTTTCTTACATTGTAATGGCCAGTGACCCTGTTATTATTATTATTATTATTATTATTATTATTATATACAAGACACATTCTAATAGGTCAGTGAATATATGTTTTTGTGTTTTTTTTCACAAAGATTTTACCGTTAGTTGGACTGTCCAGTGGAACTGTTCCTGGCATATTGGTCAGTCTTGACTTTTGGCTTAACCCATTAAAGCCTATATATTTTTGATATGTTTTGGGGTTGGCAAGAGCACAAATTGATTATACCACAACCAATTAAACCACATGGTTAAAAAAATGTATCCCTTGATTTATCATATTAAATCAAGTCAATTCAGTCACACAGGACTACCTAGTTTTGATTCAAATTTGAATGTGAAAAAAAGCATGGCAATAATGTGTAAAAAAAAATCTTATGGTACTATTAAACTTGTGCATAACTGTACACAATATAATCACTTTAGAGGAATCAAATTCTGTGGCTTTTTTATAATTCTGTGGCTAAATTTAGTTGTTCGTAACAAAAGGGTTATATTATCATGTCTTAAGTTATTAATACCCCCCAGGTCCCAAACAGACTTCATGAGAATACAGAAATCAGACAGACTACTTTATATAAAACCCTAGTCACAAATGACACCTTTTTCATGGATTTTATGAAAAATAAACACAGTTTAATAAGATCACAAATGAAAGTTGTTTGTTGCTGCTATAACATTATCTAACTGATGTAGCTGTGTGTGTTTCATTTTATTCATCGCCAGCAATCAGGAATGTGCGTGTATGTGGCACGTGGGCCTATAGCTGGGTGGGTTTAGATGCTGTAAATGGGATCATTTTCTCCAGAAGGTTCATCATTCTGTCCTGGAGCTGCAGGCTCTGCACTTGCAGGAAGTTTTGCTGCTGCATGACTCTGCGAACCTCTCGGCAAGTCTCCTCCACAGCGTGCCTCATCTTGCGCTGCTCCTGCAGCATCGCCTCCATCACGCGCAGCTTCTTACGACGCAGAGGCACCGGAGACATGCGCCGTCTCTTCACCGCCTGAGACCTGAACACAACATACAACATCAAGCCTGTGTTTAGCATGCTGCACTCTGATCTTAGCCAGGTGTGTTGGCAGTCTGTTTAAATAGCCTAGCTGTAACAACAACAACAGTATAGTATAATTATTATTATTATTATTATTATATGCAATTTTGCATCTCATGGTCTCTGCCTTGGCTCCAAAATCCACTGTCCACAAGTTTGCTTGTAGCTAACTCGTTTGTACATAACTGTTTTTGTAGCTAGATCATCACAAACTCTCTGATGCTCAAATGAATAAACAGTGATGCTTATGTGAAGATCTGCATCATGCTGCACTGGAAAATTATTTACTAAATGTATCTAAACACATTAAAATACAACAATGTTAAAAACTTGGCATGTCACAATTGTTCACAGCGATGGTGATAGGAACCAGACATCTGAAGTGTTTAATGCCTCTAAAAGCATCCTCACAGAAAATTATTACTATTAAATTATTTTTTTTTAGGTTGGGCTCTGCACTATTTTACAATTTTTTACACATAAAAACTTAGAAGACACATTCAGGTTCACTGGTTGTATTGGGTAGTAAATAAAATGGCTATATTTGTGTGGTAGTCATTGTGACACCTGGTTCCTATCATCATCATACTAAAGAAATATAAGTTGGTAAATTTCTCTAATTTCTCAATGCGCCATTTCACATCAAACCACTCTAAATGACTTTTTTTGTATCCCAGTGACTGAATTATGCGGAACTTTTGAGAAAACGGTGGAATTCCTTTTTAATGGAACAGTATATAGGAATATGTTGCTGATGACTGCAGTAAAACTTGCCAGCCTTGACAGCTCAGAAAAAGGAGGATTTTCCACAAACCAGCGAGGAACCTGTTTTTCAGAAACCTCCAAAAAGCATAAACAGAAGTCAAAAGCAAAAAAGGATTTATTCCTAATTTTGGAGCATTTCTATTGGTCCATTTATTATAAAACTTTCACTCAAGTGATGTAGAAAATTAAATAAGTAAAAAGACGTAACCTCATCTTGGTGCCTTCTGTCAGCCAAAGGCCTAAAATGATGTTGTTGCCAGGTGTGGTCACATCTAGCCTATCAAAGCAACAGCCATCCTTTTATAAACTAAAATATTAGAAATGTAGCCCAAAAGTGCAGGGATCTGGGATAATCCTGAGCCAATGAAACTCTGAAAAACTGAGGCAAGAGTGAGGTTATGTAGCACACAGACCATAGTTTGTTGGTGTTTTTTTCCTTCTAGCAATAGGTCATTTAGCTGGTGTCAGCTAATCTAGCCAAAGTTTTAATATGTCACAGATCTCACTTAAAACTTGACCTCCATTAGCTTTTATGCTATCTAGCTAGCAGACTTACAAGTTACAGAGTAACCCAGTTGTTTTCAAACCAGTCCTCAAGGCTCCCCAGAGAGTCCACATTATTAGCTGCTGAGCAAAAATATGGACCATTCGGGGGCCCTGAGCACCGGTTTGAGAACCCACCATCTGTTTCAAGTTGTTTCGCCCCTTTATTTTAAGCAGTTTATTTGCTGTGTGTAGCGCTTGATTTCAGACTGACAGTTTTTGTATAATATTAAGCTTGTTATTTGAAACCATGTCAAACCTGATATGTTTTATATGGTTCACTTTTATGCAAGAGTCTCAAATTCTAAAGACTCAAGACTCGATTTGGACTCACTCACTCGAGAGAAGCAACCTGTGAACATCTCTGCACTGATGCACTTTGAGGTACTATACTCCAGAGCCTTACCTGGACTCAAAGGAGCTCACAGAGATCTCTGTTCCATCTTCCTCATCTTCCTCTTTGACCTCCCTCTCCTCCGAGGAGCCAGTGTACTCTGATAGGAAGCCTATCATTGGAGCTGCAGGTAGAGGTAGAGAGGATTCAGGTTGGGAGGTGGATGCTCCAGTAGTTTGGGGGTCCAGTGGGCTCATGTGGGTCTGCTCTGGGACCTTGGACAAAATCCTTTCAATGGACTTGTAGTAAGGCCAGTCAGGTGTGCCGGTGCTTCCACTGGCTGTGTACTTCAGCTTCCTGTGGAGTGAAAAACATTTGTATATTGTAGCATATAATGCATTTGTAATATATTGCACACTGATTCAGGCTGTATTACTCTCGAACAGAACCCACAGCTACAGTTAAGCTTGAATTGCCTCATGTTTCTCATTATGAAACTGAATACAAGAAAGGTCACTAAGCAGCCAAGAGCATTATGATGTTTCGCACTAAAATATACTGCAGCTTTAAGCTTGTTGTGTGAAATAAGAGTCAAATGTAAAAATGGATTTTAAGTCCTCATGCAGACCTAAAAGGATGAATGAGTGTTCAAAAGGGGAAAAAGTGGCCACCCTTACACTTGCCTGTACTGGAATGTCATGTTGGTGATCTTCATCTTGATCTCCTCTCTGTGGCGGTGCTCGCCGGTGAGTTCGTAGAGTCGCTTGGCCATTGTTTCGTAGATCTTAGCGTTGCGCTTAGCCTTCTTGAGCTCGGTGACATACTCCTCCCAAATGTACAGAAGACCTTTCATTTCTGAGTCTGTCCAGTTACGAGCCCTTCTGTGCTTTTCGTTTGAGCCTGGCACTATATAACTGAAACAGTCCTCAGCAGACATTCTGTGAAGCTCTCTCAGGTTTGTTGTACAATCAGATTTTTATGCTGCTGTTTGCCTTCAGTGCAGTGAGCTTTTAGAAAGCCTCTTTTCTTCCCCTGTTCTCTCTTAGCCTCTCCAAGCTTGTGCTTGTGTTGTGAGCCAGGCCACACGCTCTGCCCTTCCCCCTCTAACTCAGTTAAGAGGCATCAAAATGGGGCCTGGAGGGCTGGAGCAATCAGCTTTAAAAGCTTTTAAAGAGGGAAGTTCGTCACCATGATGTCAAGTTGCCCTGGCAACGGCCCACCAAGCCCCTCCCCTCTCCAGCCTCCCCGCCCCCCCCCTTTCCTCCGTCCCCCACCGCCTCCCTCTCGGATCCGTAACAAAAAGCTTTTAGCAGAAAGCTAATGAAGTGGGTCGGGCGGCCAGGAAATCTGCATGTGAAATGCGACTCCTGGGGGGCGGGGGGCGAGGGGCGGGGGGGGGCGGAGGGGGGCCTGCGGGCGGCGGAGTGAGCCGTTGCCTTGGCAACGCGCCTCGCTCCGGGCCATGCAAGCCAAGCCTTAATGTGTTTAAAAGCTTTTAATGGAGGCTGGAGCGCAGAGTTCCTCGCCTGACACTTACAAAACGCGGTTGGAATTCACAGTCTGTTCACAGCAACCCGAGAGAGCAGCTACAGCTGTGTTTAAAAGCATAAACTGACTGAATTTTGCAGCAGTAGAGAGAAAGGCTGCATAGCACATATTAGCAAAAGTAGAGCATGCAAAACAGCATACTGCACATGCTGCAGCTTTCTGAGCTTTAAAAGCTTGCTGACTGGATTTTTGACCATGTGGACACTGTAGGCATTGTCTTAGTAATGTACCCCTCTCCCCCCTTTCCTGCCCCTCTCCCCTTCCCCGTATATATTTGGAAGAATATTCCCATCACTGTACCCCTCTCTCCCCCTTTCCAGCCCCTCTCCCCTCCCCACGTATGGAAGAATATTCCCATAATACCCTCACCTTTAGAGTTTCACATTACAACCACATTTACTCTTAGACCTCTGTGTGTGTGTGTGTGTGTGTGTGTGTGTGTGTTCGTGTACGATCTGAAGATAATAAAAGACACAGCAAACGAACGTATATGTGTGTCTTAAGATAAATGCATATGGTACTTTTGAGACCGGTACAGAACCACAAACACAAGCCTTCATTGGTAACTTGGTTAAGCACATTGTAGAGAACTGTTTGGCCATAGACCACTGCAGACATGCGTCACTCTGTAGTCTGTGTTATGCCTGTTTCAGGAACTCTGGGTCTAAGCTCCATGTCTCTATGGCCATAATGAATGGCGTTTTGGAAAAATCGCCTCTATCGCACCCTGTGGTAAACAGAAATGTTCAGAACCTGATACATTTTGCCCTGTGTATATTTTCTCCTGAAAATCACTGGATCCTCTGAATTACGAGGTCGTTAAAGAGTCTTAGGCCCAAACCACTTAGCCCTTAGCCCTCTGTTTTGCGCGTTCACGTCTAGGGTTAGGGTGTCCCAATTTTTGTTGAGATGGAGGGGTAGGGCAAAGTGTTAGGGCTACATGGCCCTCCAAACGGAGATTTTTCAGAGGCTCACTCCAAACGGAGTGTTATGAGAAAAAAGGAAAAACCGGCAAGATGGCTGCGCGAGCGACTAAAGAAACGCACAAATGTAAGCACGCTAATAGCATGCTAATGTTTCGGTAGCTATCTGGCTAACTTCCCGTTCCACCTTAAATAGTCTAGCAGTGTTGACGCCCGAAGCGCCAAAATGTAACTGCTGCACCATTTAAGGTGGAACGGAAAAATTGGAACAAGAAGCTGGTGAATAGCTGACTTCAGCTTCGTATCACCAAAGAATTAGGGGTGGGTGATAATAAATAATTGTCTTAAACCCCCTGTTTGAAAGCACATGATGCCCTAAATGTAACTAAAGCCCAGCAGCGAGGTTGCTGAACTTCTCCCTTCTCTGCTATCACTGAAGACGGGCTGGGTCGCCTACAGAGCACCGCTAGTAGCCTGTTAATGAAGTAATGTTTTTATTTTTAATTTGAGGTTTGTCCCATTTCCTAGGGCAAGATTTCAACCACTACCCCTTGTAACGTTAACTCAGTTCAAAGGGGTTAGGGTGACACTCGAAAACAAAGGGTAGGGGAAAAAAAGAAATGGGATTGGGCCTTAATACTAATATTGCTACATGCAAGCTAAAGCTGCTGCGCTTCAATTTGATATGACTAAGCGAAACTACGGCGGGTTATGGCGCTGTTCTGACGAGTTGCGATACCATATCAAAGGCTACGTTTACACAGCAGGTAAAAGTGGCCCACATCTGATTTTCTCACCAAATCCGATTTTTTTGTTTGGCTGTTCACATTATCTTTTAAATGTGATCTGTATGCGACATAAGTCTGAACAGATCAGCTCCTAAACCGACCCGCATTAGCAAAAGAACAGTGCTTCACGTGGCTCGTTCAGAGGTAAACAATCATGACGGCCAGCGAGCGCCAGTCGCTCCCGCAGCTTTCAGTTTGGTCTTTACCAGCATCACAGGAGCGATTATGAAGTTCCAATGACTGACAGCTGGACTCATCACCCACAATGTGTTCGAGTTCGCTGTATAAAGGGCTCGTTATTCGGCCACTTCTTTGGTTCGAGTCCTCGGATTCTTTAAACTGTTCTCTGACGCTGCAGCCTCGGGCTCCTCCGGCCGCGTTCGGCCGTTCCGTTCTAAACCTCTTCAAACACGGAGCGCTTTGATGAGTCTCTTCTCATGTTTTGGTACAGAAACATAAGACTAAATGTTTATGAGTCTCAGCAGGATTGGATTGACGTAAGAGTCGCATGAATTCCGATCTGACTGTTCAGACAGAGTCGCATTGCCGCAGAATGCGACAATTCAGTACCACATATAAAAGCGTCTCAATTCGGAATTGAAAATGTCAGATTCAATGCGTTTTTTGCTGTTCACACTGCCACACGGATGACACGTGTCACATATGAGGAAAAAGATCGGATTTGGGCCACTTCTACCTGCTGTGTAGCCAAAATGTCCTACCGTGGTGCATTTATGTAGAAATGCTCGTAAATAAAACCTCTAGTTAGGATATTTCGATAGCCTAAAACTCCTTATAATATACTACCAGTGTACGAGGCTGGATTTAGCTTATTTTTCGATAGCTTCTTGTTCGAGAGATGGCGCAGCAGTTATTATAACGTTTCAGGCACTGCTGAACCATTTAAGGTGGAACGGGGAAATTAGAACAAGAAGCAAAGTCCTGAGAAAATGTACTCAGAAAATGTTACCAGGATTAAAATAATAATTATGATATTTTGATAGCCTAAATCAGTTTATTAGGGGTAAGCAGTGATATTAAGCTGAGTCTGTACTAAATTAGCCTATTACAGTGCAGATTACACCATTACAAGCCTATTACAAGTTTGTAGAGCTTTTCAAAATACCCAGTAAACAGAACGGTATACGGTGTTTCAGTGAGTATTATAAGATGAACAAATAACTGCATCGTAACTTAACAGAGAAACCTGTTTCTTTTGTTCTGACTTATTTTTATCTGCCCTCAGTCTGTACACAGAAATGCACCACCACACTGGCAAAGCGTGCTGGTTTGTGCAGTTTTTAAGGAGGCTGCCAGTCCAATGACGTCAATTCAGTGCGCAGTAGCTGTAGCTAACACGTAGCAACATTCATATTTCAGTTCTTTAACAGCCTCGTAACTCAGAGGATCCAGTGATATTCAAGAGAAAAATGTTCATAGGACAAACGTATCAGCTTTGAAACATTTTTGTTTTCCCCAGGAATCAAAAGAGACATTTTTCAAAACTCCTTTAATTCTTCTTACAGAGAAATTCCATTTGGACCCAGAGTTCTCTATAAGGGCTTATAAGAGCATGGCACCGGCTACGAAATGACGACTTCAATGGTCCATGGACATCCAGAGTATGTGGTCATGCAGGTCAGTCACCAGCGCCCGCTGTTGTTACCGTCGCTCCCAGCTGCACGGGACTTCTGCCACGCACAGGAGATGCCGCAGATACAAGGACGTGGCCCTGGGCCCGGACTGTGCATGCCCGGGGACTTGGCTCGAGCTGATGGGTTGCCCAGATAGTTGACCTTTGAAGGGGGGCCTCTGTGTGCGGCTGTGAGATGCTCAGAGGTGTGGCTATGCAGAGGGTCATGCAAAGAGGCTCATGATAGAGGCCTTGTAAAAAGGCACATTTAAGTTTTTTGTTAGTTTAAAGGTATACATGTTTGTGGTGTTGGTCACCATGGGGTGGAAGCCTATGACTAACGGCAACCTCCTCTGTGACTTCAGTGCTTTGTGCAATTCTTTCTGCTAGTGTTTCAACAAAGAGAACTGCTCACAGCAGAATTACTCAAAGCCCGCACGGCACAATACACACACACACCCCCACACACACACACACACACACACACGCATATCAGAGATGTGGACTTGAGTCATATGACTTGGATTCGAGTCCGAGTTGTGTCATGAATTTGATGACTTGAGATTCGAAGAAATCGAGAAAGACTTGCAACTTGATTAAAACACCAGTGACTCGGACTTCGACTCAGACTTGAGCCACATGATTTGGAAAGACTTGAGAAAGAAACATGGAGAGTCTGACTGCAGACGAGACTCTGCACAGCTGCTTTGTTTTACTTACTTTTCATGTGAATGGATCTAAAATGACTCCCTTTTTCAGCCATGTGTGTGCAATTCCATACTGTACATAAAGTGCAATATTTGGGTGTAAAAGCCAAAATTTCATAACTTACATAGTGCACTATATGAGAAGCAATGAGTCATTTGAGATTCAGCCTTAGGATTCTCTGTGGTATGATTTTACAGATGTTTATTATTGCCCGTTAATGGGCTATTGATCTTTAGAAGAAAACACAAACAGAGCACTAGAACCTGGTTTAAGAGCTGGTAAGAATTATCTTATATCTCAAATGACCAAGAGAGGGGTGTTACTAGAAAGATGGGTACTGTTTCCTCAGGAATGGATAACGCTTGTTATCCTAACATAAATAGATAAATATAAAACTACTGATGCCATGTCTGTATTGACCCTGATGCTATCACTCCTGTAGTCATTACTGATCATATTGAAGCCATTGTGTTAATTTCATATTGAGGAACATTGTAACAGTAAACATTTCATTACAAGGATAACAACAGCGACTGTGGACAGACAAGAATGATACAAAGCACAACACAGCTACATGTAGAGCTTATATAAAATGTCAGGTCATTACAACAGCGGTACAAAGTTGGTACCAGTACTGTGTTGGTGAAAAGTGGTGCTTTCACTCAGCATTGGCCGTCAGACATCTCTTTATAATAGAGAGCTAGTTCTTTATTATGTAGAGATGCACCATAATCAGAATAATATCATCTTTGTTTGGACACAGGTTACCAAGTCTATTTTTTGATATGAATTTTCATTAATAGCTTAGCTTTGGATCAGTGCTCACCAACCCTGGTCCTAGAGATGTACCTTCCAGCGGAGTCTTGTTCCAAACCCAATCTGCCACACCTGCTCCAGCTGAGGAACTTGTTCAGAACTCATTGACTGGCTGGATCAGATGAATGAATGTTAGGTAAGTGGGATGGGAGTCTGTTAGATGCAGATTGGAACTCCATGGGAAAACAGATCTCCAGAAGGAGGATGAGTAATCACAGCTAAACATAAATGGGAATTCCACCTATTTTTCAGAATTTCTGAATGTATAAATCATTGTGAAGTAAATATTCATATTTTTTTATATGAAATGGTGCGCTGTAGTGCAAATTAAGATGTCTACAAATATAACCATTTTATTTACTATGCCAAATGATCAGTAAACCTACACAGTTATCCAAAAATCATTAAAAGCTTAGGTACTATTACAGAAGCCTGCAAGTATCTACCCACCATGAGTGAATGTAAAAAAAGACATTTTAGGCCAAACCTTTTCTTAAAACTATCATAAAACAACGTCTTAGGCATCAGGTAAGGCATTTGTAACTACCTTATGTAATAAATAATTGTAGAGACATTAAATGCTTCAGACGTCTGGTTCCTATCACCGCCACTCTGAAGAATTTTGCTTTTTAAGTTGAAGTGGAATTCACACTTAATACATTAACTATGAAGTTCTACTGTACTATCAGAACTAGGTGAATGTAGTGTGGTTTGAAGTGAATGAGAATAATGCAAAGCATTCAAGACCAAGAAAAATCACATGGCTTTTTCCCCTTTGCTTTAATATTCATTCAGTATTCCAGCAGCTATTTAATATGCATGTTATTTTGTACAGATTTATATTACACAGCAACAATAGTTCTAGCTCCGTACACTGGTTTTCTTTGCAGCTTCCTCTTGGCAGAAGTCATATTTTTTTTAAACCGTTATAACCATAGCAACTATCATGAAAAAATTACAAGTGCAATAATTGAGAGTAAAACTTCACAGTACAAAAAAAAGGAATAAACTAACAGCTTATAAGACAATACTAAAAAAAATTAAATGTATAACAGAAATGAGAAAAGAAAATGAGTAACGAGCGCTCGCCTCATTTACTTGCCATCACACTTCAAAAACATGGTTTTGATTAAGAAAAATGTGTACATAAAACACATACAGCACACGATATACTTCAACTAGAAATGTAAGCTTACATTTGCATGTACACACATGCACAAATGTCTTGACAGCAATACTTTTTTCAGTACTTTTTTTTTTTTTGTAAACATGTCCATCATGGACCTACCAAGGACCGACTAGAAAAGCAACCGGAGAACGTTTGACCACTGGACAGAAGTATTTAAAGAAGCAAGGCTGGATGTTCTGTAACAGGTAAACATCATTCAGCCTGGCAGACTGCTAGGTATGATAATACCAAACCATACAGAGTCTTGAGCTGCATGCCGCTACACCAAACTGCCATGTTTGAAATGAAGTGTCAATACTACCTTATGGCCCATGAAGAGCTTATTATTATTGTAAACATGATTCAGTTTAGCATTGGTCCATGCGTTACACATGTAATCTCCGGTTGCAAGTCTAATCACGATAAAACTTGATTCGATTCACTCACGCTTTCCATGAATGGGTCAGGAGGAACGTGGCCATGCTGTGCATTTGTCCTCACCCCCAGTTCAGGGCTGTTAAGTTGGCCCACAGCCAAGCCTTCACCCCTCGTCTCCACATTTTCTTTAATACTGATTAATTGTTTAAGTGGTTCGAGTTTAATGCCTAAAGGCAGGATTACCAGTCCTCGACTGGTACCTGGATTAGCTTCAATCCCCAAAACAGCGCCAAAACACAGGCTTCTAATTTATTCACTCTATGAAATGAAATACGGTAGGATAGTATATGTATAAACATATAATTAATCTAGTGTAAATAAAAGCAAAACTGAAAAAACTTCATGAGAACAAACAGTAGTACCATGGAAATGGATATGGATGGAATGTATCATCAAGTGCCACTAGAGGGCAGTAAACATTCATATTCAGTCTGAAACTGCCACTGGAGCTTCATAGCAAAATGTAGGGGCCTCAATTGTACAAAAGGACTTTTTTTCCACTTTGCACTGAATGATATACCTACATGCACAGAAGTACCTCAAGTTTGGAGTACCCTTCACAGAACTACAATACATTAAACTGTTAAACAGACACCAGCAATAGTAAGTTTGTACCAACGTCCTTTCAAGGTTCGAGTTGGTCCAACAAGCTTTGAAAGAGAACTGTGTCAAAATCTGATTTTAAAAGCTTTAGCTTTCTTCCACAGCAGGAGGGATGATACCACAGAAAAGAATTTGAGTAGTGACTTTTACAAGTCCTTCCAGTTCAATTAACACAAGGATTCTCAACTTCAGCCAAAAAAGTCTTCAAATTCCAGTTGAGATAAAGCATTTTGGATCTGGATTCAAACTTGGCACCGCTTTTTTTTTAACCTCATTTCTTCTCAGTCCCTCAGACAGTCTTCCTCGGTGATGCCCTGTGCCCGCAGCTCTTCTAGGACGTTGTCCAGGTGCCCGGAGTCAGGGTAACCGTGGCCAGTCAGGTTGGAGCCAAACTCAGTTTTGTGGTGGACTTCGTTCCAGATGACCGTGTCTGCCTCACCGGTTGTGCTGGATGTCCCCACGGAGAAGATCAGCCTGCGGTCCCACGCAACCAGCAGCAGCTTCAACACCTGAGGAGAGGGGGAGGTAGTAAGATTTAAATAGTAGTAGATATAGGGTGTCGAAGCATTTTTCACTAGGATTTTGCAAGTTAGCTAACTGCATTTATTTATTTTATTTGTGCGTTTACTTGCTTATTTACAGAAGTGAAACTGTTACATCTATACATTTGTATTCAAATGGAAGTTTGGACCATGAATCTGAAGGGAAGGGGGGTTCATTAGCTGACTTTCAGTTGAAAAAAAAAACAGGCCCTTTCTGTGAAGTCAACAGGTATCTACACTCAGATTACCCCAGATGTAACATTTCAAGCTAATTAAAATGCAGCATATCCACCTGTTCAATAATGTTAACAAGCTTTAAGTCTTTGAACTGTTGAACTGTTTAGTCTTAGCAGTATTTTTCTGTAAAGATGGGTCTCTATATGGCTTAACCATTGCCTAAAACAGTTCGCTCACGTAAATAGTGAGTACACATTATGTCCATCACAGCTTCCAAAAGCACAGAGGCACTGTGTTAGAGCAAACTACTTTTGTATATTAGGCAGGACTGAGTGAGTTTCAATGGTCATATGTTTTCATTCCAGGATGTGTTTTAAAAGTGAGCAGGTGTAGATAGAAGCAGTGGACACTTACCAGGCGGCCTTTCTCACTGTCGGGAAGGTAGCAATGCCGGGGGAATCCACGAGCTGTGAAGGGTTTACCGGGGTTTGGATGCTCAGGGCCCTGTGGCAGAAAGGGAAAAAGAAGTTGAGAGTCAATTATTATGATCTGTGATTGTTAGGCAATTATTAACAATAAAATGAATCTCTCTTTAACTGCACACTGATCCATTATTATAAAACTACAGTTCAATGTTTGTTTAATCAACACTCGTCAACTACAAACCCGTCATGGTTAATAGTTTATGGATTTCTTTATTTTAGTTCAATGATTCGTCATCATGACAGATACTTTGGCCCTACTGGCACACAAGGAAAAGACATACTAAAATGTAAAAAAGCTGTTTTATATAATAAAAACATGGATGTTTATCAATGACAGTTTTTCAAAAATACTTCTCGCTCCAGCTCTAGATTTGTTCATTAGCTCATGATTTAGTGCTCTGGTTTGAAGTGGACATTACATCCACAGAGGAAGTCTGATATAGTAAAGTCTTACCTGAATGCCAGGTGGTATGTTGTAAATGATGCGGATGGTTTTGCAGTCTGGGTGTCCAGGCAGTGAGTGGGGGATGACGTGGTACTCCATCTTGCCAGGTGGTTGGTTACCAGTCTTTACTCCATAGATGGTCTTGCAGGTGGGGCACTGCAAGCTGCCGTCTTTGTTTCCGTTGTTGTACATTGCCACCAGGCACTGCAGGTGGTACTGATGTCCGCACTGAGAGAGACGACCGACGGACTCTGCCCGAGAAATACCACCCACGCCAGGGCCTTTATAGCCAGAGGGGCCTGCAAGAGCCTCCATACAGATAGTGCAGTCCTGCAGAAGAGCCAGGAGAGAAAAGAGTATGAAATGCTGGTACCAGCAGAAAAAAGGGAATATATGGGGTAGCACGTGGTGTTACAGTAAAAGATTTGGTGAGCTGGAGACTTACTTCCTCTGGGGGGTTGCGGACCTTCTGCAAGTACCGTCGCACCACTTCCTCAGGAGTTCTGCCTGTTGATGTAGACAGATTTGAGAGTCAGCATTAATGTGAAAAATGGTAAAAAGCTTATTTTCAATAACATAAAACATCAAAATATAGTATTTTATTCCAAATACATTTGAAAAAATATTCTAATAGGACAGTAAGCTCTGTATCATATCACATCACAGGTAGGAAATTTTTGATGTGTCTAGAATAATGAACAAACCTGTAGATATATCAAGAGTAACACTGAGACTGAAGCTGTAATAAAATTAATATCCAAAAATATTTTAAATGTGGTGATCAATTTTTAAAGCAGATAACTTCACAAGAAATGACCATAGGTAAATAACTGCATAAGATTCTATATTAATTTATAACATTCTGTTGTTCTAAAAACCAATATATGTCAAATTAAAGCTTTAAACATACGTTCTCTTTATAAAATTTCAATCTTGAACACAACGTCAATCAATAATGTGGCGCGTGATTCCAGACTTTATCTGTGCGTTACCTTTTCGGGCTTGCTTCTTGGTGGTCTTGCGGCAGCAGTGGCCCAGGCCTGGCACTGGCTTTATATCACTCTTGCTGACAGGTGGGGGGTGGAGTACCAGTTTGGGTGGGCGGGTCAAACAGACAGGAAGTCCTGCAGCACTCATCAGGATGCCCGTTATTCCTGAAAGAAAAAAAAAAAGTTACTCCTGAAGTTCTATTTCTACAAGGCCTGGACGACATCTAAAAATAATTAGCACAATATTTTCTTGTTAAATATTATGTTACAGCAAAGGCATTTTGGAATTCAGCCACGATTGTCTGTGGGAAACCATGAGGTATAATATTTTCAAATTTTACAACTCATCTGAACCACTGGGACACTTAAGCTGTGTGGAAAAAGTAGAAGATTTTCCTCAGATGTTATGTTGCATACTGAGAAACCTGCAGCAGGTGCAGAATGTACTCTACTGTAGCCCAACAGCTTATCAACAGCTTATCAATACTCCTTAATAATCTATTGTTTCAACAGTAAAAGGTAATAAAACAATACATGTAAATATCACCTATTAGTATTTAGTAAGCTGTCTGAATTTAAATTAGTCCTCTCTGGTTCTCCATCAGTTCTCTTTACCAATGTGGCGATGAAGCATCGTTAGAAGGGGTTATTTGTCAATGATAGCTGATACTCAATCACACTGCTGTATTGCACAGGCCAATTTCCTACAATCATTACAGCCTACACTTGTGTATGTATGTTTTTCTTCCTAGAGACTCACCAGCCAGGGCTGGGTGAACAGGACTGGATCCATTTAGGTTCTTAACGGGGACTGTAGGGACCCTGAAACACACAATAAAACATTATTAATCACAGCCATGTTCTACACACAAACACAAAAAAACCACATTGTACTAAAAACGAATTCAAGGATGCACTGTGAGGCACTGTGATGTAGGATTTAAACGTGGTAATTAAAGTTTATGAAAGGCATCAGTTTTAAGAAGTTAGAACCAATTATGATAACGAACTGTAACAATATACAGTAAAGTTTGCAAGTAAAGTATGGCCATAAAAAAAAAGGGTGATTTTCAAATATTAAAAAGTTTGTTAGGTTTGTTAATTGTTTATTATCTATATTTCACTACTGTATAAGTAATTCCTTCAGTCACATTTTTATATTCAGGGTACCTAAAAAAAAAACAATTCTGAATCTGTTGAAACCACTGAATCAAACTGAATAAAACTGGTACAGTCTGATTTTTAATGATCCACTGAGTCATTTTAGGGAGTTGAACTGCAAGGTTAGAGATTTACACCTCTACATTCCACGTAATCTGGCCTCATTGTGTAACGACAGCAATCTGAGGCCAATCAGACATTGGTGCCATGTTGTCCGCTAGACACCTGTTCGCAACCCCTTCTCAACCTGATGAAGTGCCGAATCATGCTAGAGTATATAAACCAGGTCACACCTTCTGCCAGGTCTGCTGACAACAAAAATAATCATTCTAATTTTAGCATGACCCAGCATTGTTAGGATACACCATAGCAACTAGCTCACATAGCTGTAATTAGTGAAAATAGAAATATGAAGATAACGAAAACAACAGTCAGTAAAAGCCCCTGACAGGTATTTTGCCTGGATAGGCTACAACACACTGTCCATAAGTGCTACATGGTATCTTAGGTACCAGTGAGTTTATATGCAACAGATAGGTCTAACAGAGTCCCTGCTTTAATAACACAACAAAGCAAGCACCACTTTATTCGGATTATTTAATGTTGTGCATTAAAGTGGTCAATTGAAATATGTTGTCTAACAACATAGACATTGGCAGATACAGTCATATACAAACGTTTGGGGCCCCCTGGTCAAATGACGTTTTGGTGATTTTGTAAGTGTTACTAAGTTACACATCCACTACAGAGAACACACTTCTGCACATTTTAATGCACCAGCTTGTTTACTGTATAAGATGTTTTGAGAAATCAATAAAACTCATAATTTGAACAGGGGTGTTCAAACATTTGACAATGTACATTAGTGTTCGAAAGCAAGGAATCACAATAAAACTCCAAACAAAAAAAAACTACAAATATATAGAATTATTCTATTAAAACGGAGAATGATGAACAAAGCCATAGGTGATGGCTGAGAAAGCTGTATAACATTGAGAAAAAAAGTTATTACTGATAAGTTAAACCGATATCCAGAATGCCTCATATCTGAACAATGGTGATTAAACTACTGCAAATAATGTGTCAAGAAATTACTAAAAACAAAAAATTACAGTACATTATTTAATGTCCCCAAAAAACTTGAAATATTGAATAATATGCCATAAAATGTGTGTGGCTTGTAGCAATTCAATTTACACTGTGTAAATTAAAACTGAATAAAAATAACAGCAATTATTACTATGACAAGTTCCAAACTGTTGAACACCAGCATACAAGAAAAATACCAGATATCGGCAGTGGCCTAGAATTCCCATACTGGTGCTTCCCTCATTTAAAGCACATAAAAACATGCTGAGGAAAACTCAAGAATTTAAAATTTAAACCATATTCTGTTATGATCACTATAAAAAACAAGCACATCTGTCAAGGACATGACTGAATAAAAGAAGAACAGCACAATCGTAGAAGATACTCACGAGTTAACCTTGATTACGGTCATGTTTTCAGGTATTCAGCCAAAAACAAAACAGACAAACAGTCAAAACTGCAGACAGATAAAAAGTTCGGATTTGTGCTGTTCTCGCCGCAATGATGTCCTCAAACAAGCTCTCAAAACTCTCTTGTAATGTTTCTAAGCAGCCACATAGTCTGACTATACGAGTATTCAGCTACAAAAAGGTTTTGCCTCTCGTTCCCTCTCTTTTTCTCCCTGTGGATGGATGATGTGTCTCCTCTCCTCCCGCGCTGCCTCTTATAGAGCTAATCCACCTGTTTCCATCTGTTGACAAGCGGCTGGGAGAGGTGAGGCACGTCACACAGCTCAGGATTACCTTTCAACGTCACACTCCAGCACTCCACCATAAGGCACCATCACAGCCGCACATACGGCATAATGAGCCAGTGCACGCTCAAACAATTCACGTGTGCTTGCTGCTCCAGGTTCAGGTGAAAGTAGGTGAAGAGGTGAAAGGCTCTGGTCATGCAGCATTTCCCCTAGATTTCCTTAAGGCCGGGTGGTAGATCCTTCAAAGCTACCAGAGTTATGTGTACATGACGCAATCAAACTCATGTAAGCAAGAGTAGTATCAGCCCACAAAGTATTTTAAAGTGAATACACAGAATTTTAGTCCCCTTTTCTTTTGTTTAAATGCAATTGCAATTTTATAGTCAATTTACAATCAGTTAATTTATATTAGAACAATGCATGTGCACCTGAATGCTTAACAGTGGGCCAAAGACTTTTTAAACATTATAAGTTGCTTACATTTCTTTTGGAACGTATCAGAATAGTGTCAGCGGTGATTTTTTTTTCCAGGTGGGGCCACAATATCTCTAAATACCTTTATTGTAAGTATTAACCACACTACTGAGATGGTTCATTCCACATAATATTTACTGTTTTACATTCAGGAGCAGACATGGTAAAATGTCTAATCCTGAGGCTTACCATTTCAAAGCCACCATACTCAGACATGCAAACTTGTGAGCAATGAGAAAGGTTAAAGTTCAGAAACCACCCACCTGTAGGGGGGTTGAGACTTGGTCCCCCTTCTCCTAAATATTTATTATAAATAGAGGTCATTCTAAAAACGGTGCTCATCATCTGACTGCAAAAAACGCATGCAGTGCTTGGACCCTGATTGCCATTTCTGTGTAATATGTAAGAATGAAGTGGTAGCTGATTGTCATGGTTGCAAACAATGATACTGTACACACAACACTTTTGCACCACTATTCGAAAACTACTAAAGAGAGAAATCATATGGGGAAATGAAAGTAACTTCACCTCCCTTAAAATCGTTACATTTCACATGTTTACAACTACTATATCTGTACATAAATGGCGAAGGGGGATTCTTCTTCAAAATTTTCCTTGTTGACAGCAACTCTTCCAATCATCTTCCAAGTGTTTATAGGGGTTTCCACAAAATATGATAAACAAGAGACTCTCAGAAAAGACCGAAGAGCGTACTGACAACACAGTTTTACATTTCAATACACTTTCTTTTACTTTTTTAAATTCAAATAAGTAAATAATTTCAGTAATGAGGTGTTGAATGTGTTAGATTCTCAAAACTTCAGTGGAAAAGATAAGAACTCTTGGCTTTCAATTATCTAAGCAAAACTAGGTTACATAAAGTCATTAAGTTACAAACATTTTCCTTAGTTTACTTAGTACATACTTGTACAAGCTAATGAAATCTTGCATTTATCGATGTCATCGCTTTGGTTCCCGCAGCCAATGGGAATGACGAGGCAGGATATACTCATTTTTAAACTGCTTAATCCTGCACAATACTCTGAAGCAGACTGCAAAAGGAAGAAAAAAAACTTCATAGGGTTCCCTCTAGGCCCCTACTAAAGCACCTATGAAGACCATACAAATACATTTACAATTTTTTTGTTGTTTTTTTCTTCTTTCTTTCCCCAGGGCTTCATAAGTCCTGTTGGCACATATACATGTTGTATTTCAAGAGATTTCACTCTTTGATTTATTGAAAGAACTATATTTAGAACCAGTTTCCCTTTTTTGTGTTTTTTCCATTGATATAATAAAAGTGTTTCATGGCATCACAGAGATGTATAAATCGTCCCTACATCTAGTTTAGATTCTGTAGGTTCCACAGATGTACATTAGCATCCTCCAGTCAGAAATGGAACCACACTGATTTTAGGTATAAAAAGGTGGCAAAACAGGTCCAGGAATGACTTGAAGTTTAAGAGTTAAATTAAATCCTGTGTGCTGCTAATAGAATTTAACACATCTATACAGTAACCCCACACAGAGTGTGTTCTTCCAACTGCTCTAAGAACACATTTACTACTCTAATAGTTTTAAATAATTTTCTTTTTTGCACAGTACTATATATGTAAATACACAAATACTCATATGGGCAGTCCCCACAGTAACTAAGATCACTTTCTGAAGTTCTGTTTATATGTTGGCATTGTAAGTGTTCACTTTTCTGACCAGAACAGAACAGTCTCTCCTTAGTACACTGGAACATACCACTCTGATCCAGATCTGGCTGTGGGTGAGTGTGACTGATCGTTCACAATGAGTGCACGTGAACAGTGACAGGCCAAACTAAGAGAACTTTATGAAACAGCTCACTGGTTAGGTGAGGTTGATTCAGTGTGAATGGGTGAAGTGTGATGGAGGCGTTCATAAAAACAAAAGATGAGGGAAGGGGGTTTGGGTTGGACGGTAAACCTCTAGTCACATTTGCTGGCAGCTAATCTAAGCAGCATTACCCATATGGCCCGCACTCGTAATCACCAAGTCACCTAAAGATACCTGAGCAGCTGCAGTACCTGACTGACACACTCGGCAGAGAAAAGAAAAGAGCAGGTGTGAGGAGCAGGAGGGACAGCAGAGGTCTTGTGTGGGGGCTCGCTGATGTGCGCTCTCGCTGACGACAGTCCTAAGTCACATTCACTCGTTCATGGGACCCTCCACATCAATCCCTACAAAATCCTTCTTACGCTCAACACAAAGTTGTTTGAAACAGATGATGTTCAGATGGTACTGTAATCAGAATGACTGAACTACAGACTGTCCTGTTGATGTGTTTAAACATCATTAAACTTTCATACAAATACAGTATCAGTACAACCAATGAAGGTTTGTTTTATTTTTTTCTATTTTCACACTTTAGAATAAAAAAGTGACGATATCGAAACTATAAAACGAAAAACATGGACTGAAGTGTTAAACAAATCAAAACACTTCTATTTCAGATTCTTCAATGAAGCCTCTCTTTGCCCTGATGAAGCTGCTTGAGGAATTGCCAAGAGTGTGTAAAGCTGCATCAGGAGCCACCTGGAATGTTTTTCAACAAGACTAAAGATACACATATGCCACCTTGCTGCTGCTGAAAAAAACTTGTTGGAGGGCACAATACATCATAACTTGGGGTGTAAAGATTCTCCAAATCCTTGATTTCTGAGTGATGGCTGGGTTCATACTTTTTTCCTTTGCTTTTTTCCCCTCCCAGGGTCAACAGCGCACAAGTGGGAGATGCTAAGTTTTGCGCATTAAAGTCATTACAGTTTCGCTACAATGCCAAGCTTCACTCATTAAATTTACTCTCCAAAGAAACATTTTATTGTGGCAAATTGCATCAGAATAAATGCAATGTTCAGCTAAAAGCTATTGTGAATGGGCATTAAAGCAGAAGGCTTTACACAAAATGTCTTTAACATTACAAAAAAAAATAAAAATCAAAGCCAAGTGTTAATTTTGTCAAATTGTGACTGTTACTGTACTTTCACGTCCTCTATCTAAAACACAAGCTTTATCAGATTAGGTTTGACTGAGCTGCAGTGCTCAATTTATGTTTTAATCCAGCAAATTCTGGCTGAGTAAAAGCTATTCTACAATCAGCTGAGCCACACAAATTAAACACTGCAACTGAATCCATCATAGCACTCTCAACCTTCTGATGGATCATCTAATCAGAGCATAAAATGTTTTCAAACTTTAAAATAATGATGCAGCAGGTAAACTGCTTAAGGAAATGTATGACTTGCAGCCTCCAGAATTAAATTCAAAAACAAATACTCATTTATTAATATGTGACCGATTATTCTGTGCCACCTATTAGTTTAGCATATATTGCATCTTCTGCAGAAGTTTAAAAATAAAACAGCAAATACTGACTTTCCCCATAAGCAATACTGTAACAGCTGGGATGACTCTTCATATGTTTTGGGTGTAGTTTGCACTCAACAGTAGGTAGATGCCGCCTTTGTAATGACTCATGCCGTGGCCGTTCATTGGTTAAGGTCTGTCTCCAGAGCCCTCTGACTTTTGAATAATGATGTGGTACCACACCGCTCTCCCACTTAAGGCTGGAGATGCTTCATGGAAACCGTGGGCCGATGCAGACATCCAATTTTTCACATACATATCTGTCACTGAAAGTGCCGATAAAAGTAACATTTACAGTATTACAGAAAAATGTAACACTTGTAGAAGATTAAAAATTATAAAATCTCCATTTTAATTATCAGTGAAACCTAATCATCAGTCCAATGTTAACATTTGCAACCTATTCATTTGTAACTTATTCAAAAAATGCAGTTCATAGCATTTCACATGCTAGACTGCTGGGCAAACGTAGCACAACAGCCAGAGACCAAACTTCATTCACTTAATTTCTGGCCAAAACAGCAACTGAGTACAAGTTATTTGTTTTTTAGTGCAGGAGAAAAACTAAACAGAAGCCTGAACAACTAAACTTAATGTCGTTTTTTCTGTATTTATTGTGTCCACCTTTTTCCTTTATCACAGCTTCCATTCTTTTTGAGAGAGTTACTTTCAATTTGTCAAAAGAAATCTGCAGGCATATTTTATCCACACTATTTCCTGCATCTCACAAAACAAAACAAAATACAACAAATAACACCAAACACTTTAGCAGTTAGTAAGGTGGCATTTCAACTAGACAAGATAGAGGGAGACAGAGAGAAAGACAGAGAGAGAGACAGAGAGAGAGACAGAGAGAGCGCTGATCAGACATAAAGACATAAATGCCATCTGGGGTCTGGGCTCTCACCTGCCAAAGACTATAAGAATCAAGCTCTCACACATGTGCATACAGACACTCAGTGGAGGATTTCCCCTTTAGCTACGCTGAGCAGCTCAACATACCCAAAGATTTTTGCTCTCTCTAGTGGTTCATAAACAGAAAACAAGTATTTCAGACCTGTTGAGATTGTCATTTTACATACTAAAACAAAAGAGGTTATTCAGCACAGAACAAAATGATCAAACAGTGTTTAATGGTTCTCGGCCACATGTAGCACATTTTCACAGCAATAATGTTACAACCAAAAGTTGCTGGAAAAAACTAAATTAGAATTTCATGGTTTGTGTGTCTCTAAAAACAGCAATGGGCTCCAAGATGTTGCAAGATTATGCCCTCCTATATACAGGAAACTATGTGCAGACTGAACTCCTATGCATCTTCATTGTATTGATTATTTATTCTGCAGCAAAATTACAGCACATTCGTTCTCTCTGAAATTCTTTTAATTAACTTTACAGATTTATAATGAGTCTTGGTTATTATGCTGTGGGCTTATCATATACTTTGGTTTGCAAAAGATCAGATTTTCTCTACAGATCCATCAGCAGCCTTTATTGTACAACCCAGAAAATTAAAGTGTATCTTCAAGCCAGTTTCTTCCATAACACAGTACTGTTAATAACTGTGTCTTACTTCATGCAAGTAGACGAATGCAAATGAATCAAGCTATGCAACCACGATTTTGCATGATGTTCCAACACATTTTGGTGTCGGACGGTCAACACTAACGGCACACCAGCAGTTTGATGAGTCTCTCACAGAACTAAATCACAGGTATAATTTATAACTTCTTTTCAACTACACACCAAAACAAAGAACGTTGGTTTATGGTCTATTTACACACGTATGCCAAAGTTTAAACACCCTTGGTCAAATAACATTTTTTTGGTGATTTTTAAGTGAAAATAAGTTAATACATCCTCTACAGAAAAAAAATATTAAATGTGCCATAACTTTTGTGCAGGCTATATTTTATTTTTTCTGAAATATGTTATAATCATCAAATAAACAGCAATTAAAGTGTGCAGAAGTGTGTTCTCTTTAGAGGATTTGTTAACTTATTTTCACTTAGAAATTCAACAAAACATGCAATTTGACAAGAAGTGACTTTTGCATACAACTGTATTTTAAGAACAAGAGAAAGTTATAATTTTTTTTATAAAAAAAACAGGAACACCTTATTAAATAATAAACTGTAATTATATATTTATACTAATTTCCTGCCACAAACTTTCATGAATAGCTATTGGATCAAATAGATTTGGTCACCACTTTTCCAATATGAGGCATTCTAGAGATTAGTTTTTGTTGTAAGGAAATTCTGGATACTTTATGTTTTTTTATGGAATAGAAAATTCCTGAATCCCTAAATCGTTACAGCTTTCTACCAGTTTTTTGAAACCTATAGAATATTAACATCACTTTACAATCCTTTACACATGTATAAGCAGTAAAACTGTGTTTTTATAAATAACAACACATTTGAAAGCTAGTGACACATTACTGCTTCTTCATTCCAATAGAACTAGTAAAGCTGAAGACATTCCTCTACAGTGGACATGTTCAGTTGTTGTGGCTGCTGGAATAATGGTAGAGCCTGTTTACAGATGCTTTGATTTGTCCTCTATTGCCCCCTTGAGTAGTGAGTGTTTAAATCACCACAGTAACAGCAGCTTGTTGAGTACTACGCGCTTGCAACCAGTTGGCTGACCATGGTCATGTGCGCTTGCATACCTGCATAGTTTTAGAAAGCCATAGCTTTAGAAAGAGAGGTAAAGCTGAATGCTCAGATCAATTCTGCTGTAAAGAACTTCAATGGAACGTCTGAAGAGGACACATCTGAGTATATCAGTGGCATATTATTGATTCTGATCCTTAGTATACGGCAGTCTTCAAAAACCCTCTCCAGTCCGCCTTCAAGAAGACTTAGGAGACCAATTAAAGGAACAGTCTGGCCAAAAATCAAACTGACACACTTGCCAGAAATGGCATCGAGATGTTATATAACCTCAAATAGACTTGCTTATGTGGTTTCTGTCACAATGTGATGTATTGTCATCTACAGAAAAGTACAAAAGTGTCCATTTTTCTAGACATTATTAGGTCATTTTGTGCCAGAAAGCACTGTATGGTTTTCTATAGAAAACAGTGCATCATTCAGTGTGAGACACCATATAAGCAAGTCTAGGCGAGAAGCAATGATTTAGAGATTTAGTATGCATGATGCTGACTGGTGGGTATAAGCTTCCACTGCTTGTTAGCTCCACCCACCAGTGCTAAACTAAGAAAGCAAGCTTTGGACACAAAACATGGCTCCAGAAATGTAATAGTTCTTTAAGGATTTCAGATTTGCAGACTTTCAGACATGCAGATGTTGCACTTACTTTAGTATCTTGATGAAATATCATAAATTTACAGAGCCTCATATCAGTAAAACCTGTAAAACATGATGCATGAGTGCCTGTATGGCTAATAAGGTCATCTATTCACTGAAAAGTTCTTACAGACTAGCTTAGTAGGTAAAACAGAGAGGCAGCTGAAGACAAGTACAAGTAGCTACTGCAGCATTAAAATGCACTCTCGACAGGAAAAATCCAGTTGCTATGAATTCTTTGGCTACTCTGAGGTTCTGGGGTACAGAACAGCTCACAGAATCAGACTGAGGTGGCGATTTTGTTCACTGCAACATTAAGCATCTTGTTGGTATTTACAAATTGTACTGTTTTAGAGCAAACCGTCTTAATGAGAATTTTCATATACGCTTTTTGTAAAGCTTTTCTTTAGGATGTTTATAAGTAAGGTTTATAGTGTTAGTGTCTGTGATGTCTAGGATAACCAATTTTCTCCCAATTGTGACATTCAATATCAGTCAAAAGTTTGGAAACACCTGATAGCAAAAATAAACAGTAAACATTGAACTGAAACATGTGTTGTACATCTGGTGTGTTTGGTCATTGTATCATATTGGAACGTAGGTGTTGGTGATTTCACAAAAATATATCATACGTCCAGACAGTTTTTACATGTCACAATACTTTACATAGACCCAATGCACTAGCAGTACCATATTTTAAAAAGCCATCAGAAACTAAACGTGATTATGTTCGTTCAGTGTTTCATACATTGTAGTGTCCAAGTCCAGTTCAGGCCTAATTACGTTCTCTTTGTAATGAAACATGTAGCTGGTTAGTGTTCTTTAAATATCAAACAGCATGCTTTTCTGAGCATATCATGATCACAATAATAAAATTGATCACAATAACTATAAAACACTGCAATACTGCCCACCTCTATCTTGGCACTTCTATTGTAATACGTATAATAATATGTAATACGTACTGACTACACAAAACCTTACTATTAGACTATTAGACTGCTGAAAGATCACTTTTTTGGTCTTAATTAAAAGAAAATTGCAACCATGTCTCTAAAATGCAGTTTTCAACAAGTAAACGTAATGTTTTTTCAAGGCTGCTGGAAAATCATTTCAGGCTACTCCTCATAATTAGAGTTGTCTTCACTATTATTGTAAAATGTACCGAAATGGAAAAATTAAAAGGTATGCTCTTTTAGGATTAGTTTTGTCCTTTAACTGGCATGGAATACTACATAAGGTGATTAATACAGTATAATTATTAATGCTGCTTAAGGCCCAAGAGCCAGATCAGGCCACGCAATCCTATCTGGCCCGCAAAAGTATTTGAATTTTCTATTAATATTAGCCTGTTTCACAATGCGCTGCACTACAGTCCCCAGCATGCACTGCAACGCAATGTGCTCCGACTCTCCTACCCCAACAACAATCTATTGGACAGCGGTTACACCTGAATTCTACACAATTCTACACAAATCCACACCAGTCATATCATCAAAATGCATTTCAGCTGCAGTTCAACCAATATGAACACCTAACATTAGCTCAGCAGCTCAGAAATTAAGCCCAAGTCTTATTGAACTTGCAGCAAAGAAAAGTTGCTCAGTGTCTAGTTCAAGCAAATAGGTAGGTTTAAAAGACTGAGCTCCTGTGAACATTTCAATTATGAATATTTCAAGGTCTACTACAAGTGCCTGTATGTTACTTTTAAAGTTTTTTGCATATTTTGAATAAACAATGGCCACTTGGGGTCAAAGAACAACATTAATTAAAAATGAAATAACATTTTTTTTCTGACCCACAGATTTGATAAGATTTTTTAATATGGGCCTTTTACTGGTTGAGTTTGACACCCCTGGTCTACATCGTATCCACCTCACTAACTTTTTGTGTGTTGACATTAATTTGGGCACAATGAAGAGAGCATATTATTTTGTGTGCGCATCACATGGGATAAAGTGAACTTTCAGTAAACTCCAGTTTCCATGTGACTGATTTGTATGCCACAGTAAGTGTGCGTTTGCTTGTTGGCTCGTCTTAGGAAACTGTCTACGGTTCTTTCCTAACCCTCTATTCACACTGCTCCTCTTTACAGATCCAGCCTGAAGCTGTGGCGTTCCAATGTCTGAGACAGGCCTTTGTCTCTAAAGGACAGCGTCTGCGTCTGGCTCGCTCGCTGGCTCTCTCTCACACACACACACACACACACACACACACACACACACACACACACACACACACACAAGCCAAACACTTGCCCAATGAACCCAACTTGTCCAGCAGCACCACCTTCAAGACCCAATCTTCCCCTCCCTCCACTTTGCCTCTATTCTCACACACACACACACACACACACACACACTTTAACTGCATTGTGTTGCAAATACAAACGGAGCTGCCGCCTGCCAACAAAGGTTGCTGTGGATACGCTAGCAGCGCACACACATACATACTCTCTCACACACAGTCTCACAATGAGGCACCGAAGAAGGGGGCCTGAAGAATGAGGCAGAGCCTGGGAACTGGGGAAGGGGAGAACCAAAACGGAGCGATAGAAGGGGGGATTCTAATGAATGAGTGACCTGTTGACATTGATGGAAAACTCCCAGCTCCAGTCTAGAACACTTCCTTTAATTTCCTTTACTTCCCACTTTCCATGCTGAACACTCAGCACTACAGAAGACACTGATGTTCTTTTCAGAGAAACAGACAAACTAAAATATGACAGATACATGGCTGTTGAGCCTAAAGAGGCTTTTGCCATATTTCCTGTCCTTTTCTTCTGTAGCCCATTCTGATTCAGAGGGTTTTCACAAAGTTGATCTCGGGCTTTAGCACTGGCACCACTAGAGCTTACCACAGAACCAAGACAGTATATCAAAACTCACCTATTACATGCTCCCAGTGACGCCTGTATCTATAATTATTTTAGATTCTCTTTGTGTGAACAAAAATACACCAGCGCAGTTTTTGTATTTCTCATGTGATCTGCTTGTGAAATACCAACTAAAAAAATGCAGTTAACTCATTTTGCTGTCTGCCACCAATTTCAAATACTTTGCACTGCACAGCACACATGTAAGAAAACAAATGCAAACCGTTCAGCTAGAAGTTTTACCTGTTCTCTAACCGGTCAAAGAACTACCACAATCTACAGTCTGTCAACTCGTCAGTGCTTTTTGTTAGCGATATAGTGGCCAATAAGAACACCGTTTACTTCATACCAACTCGACCTATCCATGTCCCGCCCACAAATGCCTTCTTGTGCAGCTACTTCCACCAGACTAAACCAGATCTACAAAAGTATCACTTTTGGTTTTCAGCAGAAAGCGAAAAAGAATTTTAATGGCAATGAAAATGAGAAAAGTTGTTTGTTTTCCTCGTTTTTCGTGCTGGTCTGCGCAGATGCGTCCCAACACTTTTAGTAGCAGTAGAGTTTAAACGTCAGCCACATGAAGCTGTTTCCAGGTTTCTATGAGGGATATCAGACGAGTGATTGATAACCTCTGTTCCTTTTAAGTATCAGAGCCAGGTACAACACCTAAGACCTTCTATTCCTGCTTGATACACAGAATACAGTTACTTTGCAGTTTTTAAATACATTTTTAAAATAAACTTTAAAAAATCCACTTTCGGTTCTGGCCACTGATTTTAATTTCGGTGCATCACTAACTGTAGCATGACTGAAGACATTCTACGAGATTGCTTAACAACAGTTTCCTTGTTGTACCTGCTATATATATTGACGCTGCAGAAAAAGAACAGCGACAAAGAGAAAAAAATAAAGGATTAGCTAACTAACAACACTAAACCTGCTGCAGCCAGCGAAGTTTGTGATTAGAATATCAATGAGATCCCCGAAAGAACCTCCACTCGATCTACCCTAACAGTCATACACCATTAAAACAGTCAATAAACACCATTAAAAAATAACAGCACACTCAAAGTGTAGGCTAGAGCTCCTCATTAGATTACATAGGATTTTACGCCAATGTAAAACTTGTAAAAGTCTCACAAGTGTAGCTATGAAAGAAAGTAGTTGTAGGTAGAGCATGGACAGGTCAACTGATGCCATCGTTGATGATAAATATTGCTTCCTCTTGACCCCTATTTTGACCCACATAGCTACTTTGTGAAGAAAGCAGGCTCTACTAGTTTACACCACAGCAACTCAACAGTGTCAAAGTTCTTGATGTTATACAGCCGTATACACTGCTGAACTGCATAGCCCTACATTCAAGAATGTCATAGTTACACTGATGCAACTCGTTTAGTGGAGAAATGTGTGTTACTTAACAGAATAAAAGCTTGAAAACATGAATGTCTTGTTGCATATCGCTAGCCAGCTGCAACACTTGAGTAATGGGGTTGCCACATAAGAAAAAAAATGGGTGTGACTCAGCTGGAGGCAGCTGTTGCCATGGAAACTCACCCAGAGGCGATGAGCGCCCGCGACTGTGCCATGGCGATCCTCTGGAGGGCAGGGCGGCTAAGGCCTGCCAGGCTGGAGCGTGGGGGCAGCGGGGCGGCACAGGCTGCCGATGCCACCGGGCCAAGAACCCGAGCTGAGGGGGTGGGGGCACAGGTGGTTGAGGTTGAGATGAGGGCGTTGGAGGGCGTGGGCTGGGCAGCGTTGGGCGCTGAGGCGGTGTGTGGAGTGGAGGAGGGAGGAGGGGGCGGTGGAACAGTGGGAGGAGGTGGTCGTGAGGAGGAAGAGGAGAGGGACAGGGCAGCAGTGGCTGAGCTCAGGATAGAGAGCGAATGTCCAAACCCGCCGCCACTGCTGGCACCCGAGGTGGAGTTCCTGTGTGGTGACAGTGCTCGGGACAAGGACGGTGGGTGGGGGAGGGTGAGGGAGTACGAGTGGCTTCGCGGGGCAGCTTTAGGGCTAGGGGGCTTGGGCATGGATGGAGGTTTCCGGCCCAGAGTCTGCGCCGCCAAGCTTGGAGTCTTGACGCCCAGGACCAGCATGCACTGCTGACAAGAACAAGGCTGGCCAAGAGAAGTGATAGCGCTAGCAGGAAGAGCACCGCTAGGATAAGCACTTCCATTTCCTCCCGTGATGCCCGAAACCCCCACCCCCAGGTGTCCTCCACTCCCGTTAGATGCCCAGGCATGCGGCTTGGGCAGCGGGCCTGAGACCAGGGGGTAGGCCAAGTCCGACCGTCTCTGGACACGGCGGCGCCGCTGTGTCTGCCGGTTGATTTGGGTCATGCCCTGCAGGTCGATGAGGTAGCAGAAGCCCAGTGGTGTCAGGTCCAGCCAGGGCTGCTGCCGGTCGTGCGCTGCCTGAATGGCGATGCCCACCTCCGTGTCATATGGAGTCCACGAGCCCGAGTCATTTTCCCACTCCCACACCCAGCCTTGACCAGGAGCAGAGCGCGGGTCATAGAAACTCCGCCGCACTGGACGCAAAGTACCTGTACAGAAATGAGATAAGCAGGTGATAAAAGTCATAGTCTCTTAAGAAAATGATGTCATACATCAGTCCCCAGAGAAACCGTATTTGTTCCAGATTTACCAATATTTTACCATTATTAACATTAAATATCTAAACTCTGAAGTGTAGGTTCACTAGTGTTATTCGACAGTAAATAATATTTTTGGCTCTATTTGTGTTGTACACATTGCAATCTCTGGTTCCTATGATGATCACTGTAAAGACATCAGTTAGTGAGTTTCTCTGCAATGAACCATTTCATATTAAACCACTCTGATATGACTTTGTTTACAATTAAACCACTGAATTATGCAGAAATTTTTAAACACTAGTGGTAAGCCCCTTTAATGTAGGCATAGCCAAAAGGACTATTCATAGGAAAACTGTAAAACACTACTAGCCAGTTCGCAGAACATGGATTAAACCTAGTCTTAGACTAAACTGTAACATCAGCGATGATTTACCACAGGCTCAAGCTGAATATGGATCTAGGAAACTGACATTGAAAGTACAAAAGTCATAAACCTCATTATAACTAATCTAATCTGCCTCAGACAAAAGCAAAGCACAATGGTGAAATTCCATGTCCGTTACAAATTCCACAGCAAAAAACAAGATGAGACGTAACATGAGCAACAATTTATGATAGTCCATAAAAAATGAGACAGTGCATGTAATGCATCAGAAAGGGTATTCATCTGACCCAGAGCCCCCCTCATGACCTCACTCTACAACTATTTGCTTCTCTCCTCCTTCCTCATGTTTTTTCTGGAGTAATGGGTCGTTGCCCTTCATCAGCCCTCCTCTCCGAGTCCCTCAGTCTTCCCATGTGGGCCACTCAGCCTTGCACAATGGCCTTTGTCAGTCAGTGGAGGGTGATGGAGTCTCTCAAAACTCTAAGCAGTCAACAATCCATCCCTTTGTTTTGGTTGCACTTCCCTCCATGCTTTTGCCTCCAATGTATTCCACCTCTCTCACCGAGAGAGGTGCTCTTATTGTACTGATGGGGGTTAATCTGCTCGGTCATTTCATCATTAGGAGAACCTTCCTGCGAAACTGCTTGCATTTGCTTTGCAATTAAGCCTCCCGTCAACACTGGGTGGAGAATAAGCAACGGCATATAAATTCAACTTAAAAGGGAATTCCAATGATTTTTAAAAGTTTTCTCTGTAAATACACTGTAAGATGTAAACAGAGTGGTTTGGTGTGAAATGCCTTTCAATAAAGGCATACGAAGTCAGAACTGTTTACAGTGGTGCTGATGGGAACCAGACATCTGAAGAATTTAATGCTCTAAAAACTAGCTCACAGAAAACGGTTACATGAAATGGCCATGAATGTGCTGCCTGACGCCTTATACATTGTCTCTGATCTGTTGTAAAACAAAGTTTTGGTCTAAAACACTTTAATACATTCACGGTAGAGAAATGCATGCAGGGCACAGTAATGCAAAATAGTACGCAAACAAAACTTATTTTTTAGGTCGGTCTCTATTTTATCATTATCACGTTAAAAATTGAGAAATGAGTAGGTTCACTGGTGGTTTTGGATAGTACATAAATACCTATATTTTTGTTGCAGACATTGCAACCTCTGGTTACCATCACCACCACTGTGAAGAGAAATCAGTATGTTTTTCTACAATGTACCCCACATAATTTTACATCAAAACACTCAGAATGACTTTACATGTCAACAAATGAATTTCGCTGACATTTTTAAACATCTGTGGAATTCCCTTTTAACAGTGATATAGATCAGTGGGCCCTAATGCCCTGTCAAACAAGAGTTACAGGCATCTATCAAAGGTATCAAGTGTGGAAATGTGATGTGACTCATAAGATTACAGTAATATACAGAAGTTTTTAAGACACAAATGAGTTGCATATCCATGTACGGATGTTAATGTTCATCCAGCAATGCATTTACCAAAAATCACACAGTTCACGTCCATCTTGCTCAAGAGATGAGGTTGGAAATCCTGAGCACTGGCTGGCAAATGCATAAAATTGCATAATAAACCATAACATTTTTAGTTTAATGCCATCTACAATTCCTGGCATGTTCCAGGGCCCCTGTATAGCTCTTGCACCCCTCAACCATTCAAGCCTTCCCCCCATCTATATGGTGCCCAAAAAGAGCTGCAAATAAACTCCTTCAAAGAACATCAAAGGGGAACTCCACAGATTTTTCAAAATTTCTGCTTAATTAAATGGTGAAAGATGTAAACAAAGTCATTAAGAGTATTTCGGAGTAAGGTGCTTTGTTCTAGAGAAACATACCGAGTCTGAATTGTTTAAAGTGGTGGTGATAGGAACCAGACGTCTGAAGTGTTCAATGCCTCTAAAAGCTCCATCACAGAAAGCTATTACATGAAATGGTTATGAATACTCAGCCTGATGTCTGAGAACATTTTACAGTAGTTCTGTGATAAAGTTTTAGTCTAAAACGTATCTTAAATAACTGATTTTAATCCATTTATGGTGGAGGGATACATTAAGGGCGTTCTAAGGCAAAATAGTCCCCCAAAAAAAGACTTATGTTTTCAGAAAAGTATTTTACCATCATCAACCCTGGTTATGGATAGTAAATAAAATGGCTATATTTTTGTAGTAGACCCCTGGTTCCCCTGGATCACCACAACAGTGAAGAAATCGGAGTCTGTACGTTTCTCGACAATAAATAATTTCACACCAAACCACTATGCAAGACTTTATTTACCTTATATCTCAACGACTGAATTATACAGAAATGTTAAAAACCAGTGGAATTACCTTTTAAATGTACAATGTGCTTTAACGCCAGTTGCATATCAACTCCACGCAAATGCAATAAGTTATTTATTAAGCTCAGAAAAAAAGTCGGAACTACACAAAGGCTATAAAAGTCACGTCCATCTTACCGGTATCTTGGCGAAACTGGTGCATGGACTGCAGATCGATGATGTACGGTGACAGTCTGGAGTCGACCTGGCCCAGCACCACGCTGCCGGCGCCCCGGGGGTCGCTGCGGATCACCGCCTCGATGTGGTGGGACACGGCCGGGCTGTAGGGCCGCCAGCGCCCGTGCTCGTTCAGCCATTCCCATACGACCACGGCCGACGCCAGCAACATCGCACACCTGCGAGAAAACAACACAAAACAGAACCATCGCTCGGGCTGCGTTTAGTGACGCCACCATTATTAGCTAAATCTACAGCGGCTAAACAATCCGCCAAAGCACTTTCACCACATCCACATTACATTTCTCAGCGGAGCCGCTCGGTTCCTATTCAGTCCTGCTGCAGCAGCGGCTCTTCACCGAGATACAAACCACACACCAGTGCAGCTGGATTGAAACCACACAGCTCGGTGTTACCAAGTCAAAAGTGCACAAATCTAACGAGATATGGTTTAGAAAGCTGTTGGGAAAACATTAAATCATTTAGCCAGCTAGCTAAGCAAGCCTGGCATTTTAACTGCTACCCTGAGGTAACATTAGGGTTAGCAAGCTAGCTGGCTAACAAAGCATTCGTCACAAAATGCGCCGTTTTCAAAATAAAATGTCGGTTAATCCGACCATCGTGATCGCGAACAACTAGCTTAATGTCTTGTGTTTTAGAAAATAAAAGGCTGACAGTTTGCCAGTATCTGTCGTTTGCACGCAAGTTAACCATACAGAGTGAAATATGCAGCTAGCCAGCCTAGCCAGCTCTCGCCTTTGAGGATTTTCATATCGGTGAGCAGTTTAGCTAAACAGAAAGACACACGGCTAGCAGATACCAACAAAAAGAGAAAAAAACTTACCAAAAAGACTTCTTCCTTCTGCACTCAGAACGAATGCGAGGGTGAATCCTTTGGCACATACATCTTTAGTTCACCGCTCGGCGAAAGCTGCTGTACCCCAGCGACGCCTGTCTGGATAGTTTTCCTGCGAAATCAACTCACTGAAGTGTCTTCATCAAATACTCAGGCAGAGTTTACTCGGCAACACAGCGCATAACAGCAGCTCCTGAAGGACGACACACGTCCAGCCAGCTGCTAAACGGCGGTTTCTAATCGCACCAATGTTACAGTCTTTCTGTCTACTTAAAAATCTAGTGTTTTAGCCTGATGGTGATGATGGACTCCTGCTTGTTTTCGTGCATTTCTCCAGTTTCCACGCCCAAACACGACAAAGGGGCCAATCGCCCTTCCCCACTTCTACAGTCTCCGCCCTCCAGCCTGAACAGTTCTGTGCAAACGTCCAGGCGTTGCTTGATGGCGTTAAAATACATTTGCATGCATTTTCACATTTGAGATGGTTGATCATAATGTACAGCGAAGTAGATTTCATGATTACCTACTGTTTCACACCAGCAATAAACACGGCGTTTTTCACGAAAACGTCGTGGAGATGCCGGGGATTGAACCCGGGACCTCATACATGCGAAGCATGCGCTCTACCACTGAGCTACATCCCCTACGAGCACGTCATGCCACCCTGGGCCATGTATACCTCGCACAACACCCTTCAGGTCCGGTCACATTTGTTAAAGCATTGTTTGTTCACAGTATTTGTGTTTTATTCTTCACACGTCTTTAAATACAAAATCGCTTTTCAAAAATCCAGTCAAAGTGTTTGTAAATGTGAGTGTTTCAGTGAATGGGCGGACCGAAATAACTGAAGTTAACCTTAGCTACCCTAGATAGCGTTCGCTAGCTAAATTACTAATTAACTAGGATTCAGGCTCCAGAATAGATATCCTGGGAGTGACCACTCGTCCTTTACAGCCTTGTATTTGCATGTTTTTTTTTGTTTTTTTTTAACATATTTCTTAAATACAGAATTATGTTTTCAAAATGTCGGCAAGGTAACGTTACGAGTAAAGCTTCGGGAAATCAGCTGGCTGAATGTTAACATTAAAGGGGAATTCCGTCTATATTTCAAATTTTTCCCAACTTTCAAAAATATTTCAGCAGAACTAAATAGATCTGAATAAAGCCATTCAGAGCTGATGTGAAATATGCAATTCTAGGGAAACCTGCGGAGTCACACTGCTAGCTCACAGTGATGGTGATAGGAACCAGACGGCTGAAGCGTTAGCTAATGCTGCTAAGAACTACAGAAACTCATGAAATGGGTACTAACACGTAACCTGGTCTTTAAGATTTTGAGATAAGTTTTTGGCCTTATTGTATTGTTTTTAAACCCCTCCATGGCTGAGTGTTACATGCAGGATATTTACCACTATTTTAGCATTTTCAACACTGCATATAAAAACTCAGAAGACACGTGTAAGCTCACTGGTCATTTTAGATGGTAAATAATGCTTATATTTGAATGGCAGGCCTCATGACCCCTGGTTCCTATCACCACCACTGCAAAGAAAAAAACAAGTTGGTGCGTTTTGCTACAATGAATAATTTCATATCAAAACACTGAATGACTTAACCACTCAATTACTCAACCACTGAATTATGAGGAAAGTGGAAACACCCATTAATGTACCCAAATTTAAGCTCCAAGCTAGCTAAGCTGGATTTCTACTGCATTGTTTTTTTTTTTGTTTTTTATGTTTCTTTAAAAAAAACAATCAATTGGTTCTGTTTTTTAAAGTGAAATATAAAAACAGTCACACCTTGTTTTGATGTCCTCCCTATTGATCATCTGTAGATACTTAAATTATTAATAAAATATCTTGTACTACTCAGTTGATTATCCACAACATTAGAGTAAGGGTTAGGTTGAGGTTTTAGGTTTTGTGTTGAAGTTTAGGGTTAGATTTAATAATATCTATTACAATAACCTGAAGTTCACTTATATTTATTAGATATTTGGTTGAATGCTTGTTGAAGCCTGAGCCTCTAAGTATCTAGGACTTTATCAGAGGACTTTCAGTATCAGAGGACTTTCAAAATAAAGTGTAAATAAACAAACCATTTGGTCTTCAAAATCACATCAAGAACTAGTAAATCTGAGTATGTCAGTGTTCTAGCCCACTAGAGCTTGCTGTGTGACAAGTAAAGCATGCTACTGTCTTTGTGTGCTTGTTACCATGGAGGCTCCACTGCAAAACCACATGCAGAAGCTGGTAAACCAGTACAGGCTCAAATTAGCAGCTAGCTAGTGGAAACATTGTTGGCTAACAAGACGCCTATTTTGCTATACAAAAAAGAAAGTCGTCATAGCCTTTATGAATTTATGGAAAGCCAGTTTATTATTGTATTTATTTTAAAGAAAATGTACAGTTCTTTTGAAATTAACCTATAACTAATAACTAATAACCTAATAATCTTCATTGAAAATCAGCATTTACAAAAGCTATTAATATAAAAAAAGATGAAGTTCAGAGTAGCAGAGCCACATTAAAGGGGAATTCCATCTATTTTTCAATACCGCTGCATAATTCAGTGGTCAAAATGTAAGCAAAGTCATTCAGAGTGGATTGATGTGAAACGCTCCATTCTAGAGAAACTTGCAGGCTCTGTTTTCTTTACAGTGGTGGTGAAAGGAACCAGGGGTCATGATGTCTTCAACACAAATATAGCCATTTTATTTAACACCACCAGTGAACCTACACGCATCTTCTTAATTTTTATTTGGACTGTTCATAATGATGAAACAGCTTAATAAGATTTCTTTCTGTACTATTTTGTCTCACAGTGCCCTGCATGTGCCTCTCTGCTGTGACTGTATTAAAAAATGATGTTTTAGGCCACACATTTACTACCATAACATAACGTCTCAGGTATCAAGCAGAATTTTCATAACCCTTTCATGTAATTTCTTTCTGTGAAGGAGCTTTTAGAGGCGTTAAACTTCAGATGGAACATTTCACACAGAACCACTCTGATTGACTTTGTTTACATCTTTATGATGTACAATGACATTTTGCGACACTGATGAAATTCCCCTTTAAGGACACATTCGTTTTCCATGCAAAATCTACACCATCAGCTTCAGTTCTAGAGTTTCTCTTCATCTGCCTCATATTAAGGCCACATCAGATTTTTTGGGGTTTTTTTTCACAAAGCTGTAACATTACTCTCCTCTGTCTTCTCCTCAGACCAAATGGCACTGCCAGAAAAAGGCTTAATGTTTACAAGCAAGCCCACTCTCTCCTCATCCTTCACCTCTTCCTCTTGTTTATGTCCGTCTTCTTTTTCTTCATTCTTTGACTCTGTTTTCTGTTCTTCATCTTTCTTCAGCTCCTCTGTGCTATTATTCTGCTTCACTCTCTCCTTTAGGTCAATACTGGAGTAGTCGTCCGACGAGTCGTCCTTGTCTTCTTCCTCATTCTCGTCTGCACTGGTCTCATTTTGACAGGTCCCTTCTCTCTCTTCCTCCCCTTCTTCTCCATCTTCGTCATTGCCATCTTCAATATCGCCTATGGCCTCCTCCTCTTCGCGGTTCTGGGGCAGAAAGCGGGCAGTTAAGGTGGTCACGACTTCAACCCCCTGTACCACACGATCGCGAAGGCCTCCTTCACCATAGACGAAACGCTGGACAGTGTACTGATTATTTGTGATATGGTTCAACCGCTTGTAGAGATAGATGAGGATCAGGACGAGCAGCACCCAGAGGAAGAAGAGAGTCAAAACTACTGGAGTGCTGCTTGAGCCTTCCTGCGACCCTGTCATGGTCACTGAGGAAGAGAGAGACAGTGAAAGTGATGCTTTTATAGTACCTCCTTGTAAAAAAATGTTGGAAGTCATCTCCCTAGAAAAACTGGCATCCCCTTTACACCCCCTCTGGATTAAAGCACCCATATTGTACATTTTTTTTTTGTGTTTTATTTTTTTTCCTGAGGCCCACTTATGGCGTTTGTATGAGTTGCACCAAACACCAAAAAAAGCCATAATTCATTTTGACATGAACATTTTCCAACCTTTGTTTATCCCTCAGAATTAAGCAGGCTGTTTTTGTTACTGTGCCTTTAAAACAATAATACAATATACAATCATACGCACATATACATATGAACACTCTGGTCAAATTACATTTGTTGATTTTCCAAGTTAAAGTAAGTTAACTTATCCTCAACACAAAACTTGAATATTGCATTTTTCTGACAATTTTAGAGCACAATTTCATTGTTTAACATATTGGAAAATTACTTTTGCACAGGCCTTATGTTTTATTTTTTCCTGATATGTTAAATTTAGCAAATAAACAGTAATAGTGCATTAAAATGAACAGAATTGTGTTCTCTGTGGAACTTATTTTCACTTAGAGAATCAACAGAATATGTAATTTGATCGGGGCGTGCGCCCAAACCTTTGCAAATCGTTTCATGTAAATGAGCTGTGTTCTGATCAGATGGCCTGAATTGCAACACCTTCAAAAAGCACTCAGGGCTGAAACGCTCATATAACTTCAGCATGAATGGGTGGGGATAAACTGAATAGGCTGATAAATGTAAGTCAATGATATGGGCCCTTTAACCCTGCTTTACTCCCTGATAACCATTCCATAAGCTTTGTGATGGACCCTGAGATATCAGCTGTAGATGTTAAAATTCCATCCATACTGAGATTCACGCTCCAGTTTTGGACCAAAAGTTTTTCATGGTAATGTTACGATTAGTGCATTAATGACTGAAAAAGAGCAGGTTGTATTGAAAATGCCATAATTAATAGTTAACTGAATTCAAATTAGCTGAAAGAGGGGCTTATGTTGAAATGGGAGTCATTATTGGTTTAGAAGGAAGAAAATGTTAAAAAAAAGACTATATTTTGTTCTGTTTGAGTTTACTCAGTGTAATCACAGGGATATATCTTTTTTTCTAGAGTTAAAGGGCCCATATGCTATGTTTTTTGGTGTTTTATTTTTCCCTCCTGAGTAACATTTGCATGTTTTTATGAACCAAAACCAGTCATAATTCATTTTTACATGACCATTTTTCAACCTCTCTTTAGTTATTAGTTTTGTTTTTGTCATTAGTTTTTGTTGCTGTGCCTTTAAGACTGATATATGTAAACGCGCTCGGTTTGGACTGGTTGGCTTTGGACCAATTCTATTGGTCCATTCATCATGAAATTTGAAGACAATGCAGAGCGTAATTAGAGTTTTCAAATTCCGCAAAAAAGTGAGAAACAACAGCGTGACAGTGATATGTAAATGTGAAGCTTTCTGTGACGTCACAAAAACAATTCATTCAAAATGGACTGTTTTTAAAGCTTACTTTCCAAATATGGACTGTATGGATTGTGGAGTGAATGGTGTGTTTACAAAGTTTAATGTTGTTTACATACTACACTGTATTTTATTTCAAAAAATGAGATTTTTTTCATCAGGTGTGCCTTGAACCCACCACCCCCCCGCTGACACTTTTTTTACAGTTCGACCACTGTGTACAAGGACTATTTATTATACGTACCTGTGAATGAAGGTGAATTATTTCACCTGAGACAATCCAGCTACTTCTGTCACATAGATTATGAGATGCTGAGGAAAGAAATAGTGCACCTTACTATAAGTAAGTACTCTGTATTTGCTTAGAAATGAAGCTATATGTTAACACCTTCACTAACACCTTCACACAGGAAACGCCTGTGCAACGTTTCTTTGACACCATCATAGTCTGCTGGTTTATCGTGTTTTTATGTCTTTTTTCTTTTCTTGCTTCTTTCCGTATCTTGACAGTTTATCAACCTAACACTGGAAATTTAACTTTCACTGTCAACTGAGACTTACAATGCTAGTGATCATATTCTAACTTATATGTTATGGATGTTGTGGCAGATTTAACAGCAGATTCTTTAGAGGGTAAATCCTACAATGGCGCGAACAGAAACTCACATTTACTGAACATAAAATATTTCATTCCTTTAATTCCATTTCTTTTCATTGCTTTACATTATGATGTGGTGACATGAATAATAGAAGTCAATGTATATCCATATAAAACATACATGAACATTGCTAGATATTAACAACGTTTCGTTACATACTCATGCTGTGCTTCTGTTTCGTTACATACTAATTACTGAGACAGAAGCACAGCATGAGTCTCTAAGGTTGTTATTGACAAGATTGACTGTTAGTAATATTATCAAAGAGGTAAGAAACAAGATGAGAAGTACATTAAAGCTGTATCTTCTGATAGAATAGTTCTGCCTTAATCTCGAAGATGACAGAGACTTAATAGAGCAGGACCAAGTTTACATCATATAAGCGATGAATTGTACACACATAATTAAGAATACGGTCTTAGAATGGCTAAAGTCGAGCATTGCTTACCGTTGCTTCTTTCTTCTTAAACTTCAATGAGCCGTGAAGAGAAAAGGCGTTTTGCGCAGAAGGAAAAAGAAGAAGAAAAAGTGGGTGGAGGAAATGTGAAGCTCAAAGCGAGCAAACTACCCATCTTACTCTGTCTTGGTTTAAGAACAGAAAGATAAGTAGACAAGACAAGTATGTGTGATGACATATGTGTGACTAGAATTAGTATGTCTTTTCAAGGTTTTTAGGATTTTTAGTTTTTTCGGGTTGTTGGAACCACATGCATGACTCAATGTGACTCAATCAACTATATGAGTAGCAAGGTTGAGGAAATCAAAAATAGATCTTTAAATACATATACAGTATATAAATAGAATATATATATAGATTAAAAATAGATTATACAGTATATAAACAGATCTGCATCTATAAACCTGTATTATATACATAAACTCATAGTTACATAGTAACATTAAGAGGGAGTAAAATTTCACATGGATTTAACCTCTAAAAAATATCGAAAACCACAGGCTGTTTTAGTCCAAGAGAATATAGGTCAAGACTATAGGTCATGACTATAGGCGATTTACACTACAGTTTAACAGCTACTTGAGTGTAAGAGAATTTTAGAGTGCGCCTTTAGGAACTGAAACTACTTGCAAATAGTTGCTCAAACAGCACAGCTTTGGGTCTTTATACAGGAAGGATTTGGTGGAACCCTTTAGTGAGCGATAGCATGCTTGAGTACTAGCCCCTCAAATACCACATCCTGTTGTGAGCATTTGAAGATTCAAACCTAAACCTGCTCTTTGCACCAGCAAAATTAGAACTCACTGTGAAATGCACAGCTTGTTTGAGTGTTTGCATGCTTAAGATACAGTTAGTGATTCCACAGTTATTTGCAGTTGTTTTCAAACAGATAATGATATTCTTTTAGTCTGCACAGGTCATTACTCATTAACTGTACTTTTACAGAACACTGTTTGTTACCATACTTTTCTTTTTGAATAATTTTGACTGAAGGTTGAAGAACATGTCAAGGCAAACAGCTGTTTGTTTAGCTAAAATTAGCCATTACTTACCAGCAGAGAGATACAATCAGTCAGCATTAAGTCACATGGGTCATAGAAATAGAGGAAGCACACACACATCTGGTTTTTATTTGATATGCCCGCCATATTCTACACACACACACACACACACACACACACACACACATATTGAGGGTACTTTATGTCACCAAAAAAGCCAGGCCTGAACAAAAGAACTAACACATAAGAATAACTAAATATACTGTACCTAAACTGGCACTTGACAAAGATACAATATTTATTATAAAAAAGTCAAATGCGAAGTCAATGTTCAGCCTCTGTGAGAGTGTGCTTTTGTTGTTGAACTGCATTTCCCATGATCCTCCACTAAATTGGCACTTGACAAAGATGCAATATCTAAAATAAAAGAATCAAATGCACAGTATAAACCACAGTATTCAATGTTCAGTCTTTGTGAAAGGGTACCTTAGTTGCTGAACTGCATTTCCCATGATCCTCCACTGCAATGTAGGACTTATCGACATTGGAGTAAAGACATGGGTTTGCTGGGATACGTATGCAGTTACATATTGAACCAAATTTTCCTGATAAAGATACAGTATGTAAATGTAAAAAAAAACAACATAATTGTAGCGTAGTCAAGAATTTATAAAGAATTAATAAGTTCTTTTTAATAAATAACAACGTGGTTCTTAACATTGTATGACAAATTGTTATCAATAAAAAAATATAAATTATGCTAAAAATCTTATGTTGTTAACTGATCTTAGCTGGTTTCAGATAGTCTAAGCTGGTCTCTGATGGTTATTAACTAGATTCTTGCTTGTCTCAAGGCTCAAGGCAGTTGACCAGCTGGACATCCAGCTGGATTAGGCTGATAGACCAGCCTGGGCATGCTAGGCATGCTGTTAGCCTAGCTTGGTCACACTGGTGAACCAGCTAAACCATCAAACTTAAAGGAAACATACTCTGTGCTGGTAAGTCGGTCTACCACCCTGACCAACCTGTGGACAAAATTCAGGCCATGGGACATACTTTTGTCCACTTTTGCTGTTACCAGTATCTTATACAGTATCAGAAACCACTTAAGTAAGTGTAGATTGTATTTTACAGTCCTGGAAACCACACGGTCAAGACTTGTTTACTTGACAGTGTGGTTCAAGGCAAGGGTGTGATGTTTTGGGCATGACTTATTAGCTACAAACAGGGCGACAAATTAAAGGAACAACCAACATGAAGTGTTTGGCCACCACAAGCCACCAGAACAGCTTCAGTGCCTTGCTATAGATTCTAGTCTGTGGAAGTGTAGTGAAGGAGTAGAACATAATTCTTCCAAAAGATATTCTTTGAGTTGGTGTTTTGATGATTGGGTTGAGATCTGGTGAGTGCGAAGGCCATATGATTCACATCATTTTCATACTCATCAAACCATTCAGTGACCCCTCATGCCCTGTGGGGGGGCATGCTGTAATCCTGGATGAGACCACACCCATTGTGGATAGAAATATTTCATCATAGGACAAATGTGATAAGTCAGAATAACTTTGTATTGATTCTTTCCTCTAGGGAAACACATCGACGCAAGCCATGGCAGCAAAATGCCCTCCAGCTCTGGAGCTGCAGGCAGTCGTGGGCCCTATGAGTCTAGTTAAAAATCCATCAAGTCAATATAACGCAACACAACACAATGTCCCCTCTCAACTGATGTACACAAATTACAACAGATTTACTTAGCATGCACTTAGGTAGTCAAATGGGTAGCAATAAGCAGAACTGATGATTGACGTTATTGAACACCAGACTATACGCAGCATCCAAAAATCAGTTTTTAATAAAGGAGCACACATCAACAGTCAGCAACCTCCGGCACACTCATCAGTTCTTTATTACTACATTACCCTAAACCCAGAACCAGACAACAAAGGCTGTAGTCGATCACACTAGGTTTGAAAATTGCACCAAGAAGGCAGCCAATTTAAAGTGCTAATTGTCTTTTTCTCATCTCAGTTAACATTACTAGCCAAGTCACATTTCACCTTATACGTTTTAGCTCAAAAACAGTGAGTTTGTACAGAGTCAGCTACCGAATGTGATACATTTACTATATCACATTTGCAAAAACTGTATTCTCTGAAAACCATATGAGAAAAGTAAGTTAGAATATACAATGTTAAAAAACTTGAACTTGATCTTCTATATGCTACAGTTGCACTTTGTATAATCTGCTGTGCAAAACTGCAGATTATACAAAGTGTGCAGTAGAGTTTAATCTGTAAAACCATTAACATCACCAAAACAACCCAGGTCTACTACAAGCTATAATCCAGAGTCTGATCATCTCATAACACACAGTGCAAATGATCCCTTTTTCCCTGTAGGGGTTCATTCCCTTAGTGGCATCTGGCAGCAAGAAGTGGCTACCATGCTATCCTGAAATAGCATGTAAAGTGGCCAACCAGAGGCGCCGAACTGCTTAAGTCCAGATAAACCTGAGCATTAAACTGCCCAAGTCCACAGCACATCAAGTCCACCAGACCCCCTTACTGTAGGAGTCAAGTATTCAGGCTTGTGCCATGCTACTTTCATATTGCCATGAGGGATATATGTTCTGCAACCCTACTATAATATCACTTTTTATGGTGTTTAGGATTGACTGTTCTTGCTGACAGATTCTGATCATGTCCTGCAGTGACATTCTTAGTCACATGAGAAACAGTTGCTCCTCTGTTATTAGAGCATGGAAGGATGTTAATTGCTTAATTGTATCATGCAGTACGCTTGTCTGGAAGCATCTGTACTCATTATGTTTCTACACTCTTTTATTCAGGGTGTGCCCCACCCGTCTGTACATACACAGCAAGAACTTTATCTTTATCAAACTTTATCTTGTGGTCAGTCAACAAAAGAAGTGTGAAGACTGATGTGCAGATATCGCCAAATAGTTTAACTCTGCTAAATAACCAAAGTTAATGTGCAACAGAGTAAGTCTATAAATTTGTTGAGATATGTTTGCTAGCTACTTTATAAGTACAGCGCTTGCTTTTTATTTTTTGACAAATGCAGCAACAAAATACTCTGAAGTCCAAATATGTATGGACCTGACGGTAAATCACACTAACCCGTGAGGTCCTTAAACCTACTGTATGTTTACAGTTTTACAATACCACTCTGAGCAAATTGTTCGACACAATAATGCTTCCATTCTGTGGGAGTTACACAGTGATGAAGATGCAACCAGTGAACAGCAAACCACACAGGGTCACAGAGGTGTCAGTGGTTAGTACATTTCTGGCTTTTATTTAAAAAGTCATCGCTTACAGAATTGCAAGAAAACACTTATGTTACTTTATAAGACATCCAAGTCGAATGCAAATCAATAACAGAGCTGATGTTTTGAATAAATCCAGCCAATCAGCAGTCACGAGTATGAAAGATATATACATTGTGCAGATGGGTGGAGGGTAAATGAACAAAAACTCTCAAAAGCGGCCAACCAGAGGCGCCGAACTGCTTAAGTCCAGATAAACCTGAGCATTAAACTGCCCAAGTCCACAGCACATCAAGTCCACCAGACCCCCTTACTGTAGGAGTCAAGCATTCAGGCTTGTGCCATGCTACTTTCATATTGCCATGAGGGATATATGTTCTGCAACCCTACTATAATATCACTTTTTATGGTGTTTAGGATTGACTGTTCTTGCTGACAGATTCTGATCATGTCCTGCAGTGACATTCTTAGTCACATGAGAAACAGTTGCTCCTCTGTTATTAGAGCATGGAAGGATGTTAATTGCTTAATTGTATCATGCAGTACGCTTGTCTGGAAGCATCTGTACTCATTATGTTTCTACACTCTTTTATTCAGGGTGTGCCCCACCCGTCTGTACATACACAGCAAGAACTTTATCTTTATCAAACTTTATCTTGTGGTCAGTCAACAAAAGAAGTGTGAAAACTGATGTGCTGATATCGCCAAATAGTTTAACTCTGCTAAATAACCAAAGTTAATGTGCAACAGAGTAAGTCTATAAATTTGTTGAGATATGTTTGCTAGCTACTTTATAAGTACAGCGCTTGCTTTTTATTTTTTGACAAATGCAACAAAATACTCTGAAGTCCAAATATGTATGGACCTGATGGTAAATCACACTAACCCGTGAGGTCCTTAAACCTACTGTATGTTTACAGTTTTACAATACCACTCTGAGCAAATTGTTCGACACAATAATGCTTCCATTCTGTGGGAGTTACACAGTGATGAAGATGCAACCAGTGAACAGCAAACCACACAGGGTCACAGGGGTGTCAGTGGTTAGTACATTTCTGGCTTTTATTTAAAACCTAGTCATCGCTTACAGAATTGCAAGAAAACACTTATGTTACTTTATAAGACATACAGCAAAAAAGTTAGATGTAAACAAAGAAGTTAACAAATGAGGATGAGTAAACCAACATCCCTGATTGTAATGCACATAAAGATACTGTATGTGAAAATAAAAAAAGACAGAAGAGAAGGAAGTAAGAAGAAGATCGAGAGAAGAACTATCATAGCCCTACTGTTATCCATTTAGAATCTAACAAGAATGAAGCACTATTCATTCATGCAGAGAGTCTGCATCAGTAGAACCAGTATTTTAGTTCACAACAATCCTTACTGCTAAATACTCTAAATTCTCTTTAAGCATTCATACTGACAGCTCACAGGACTACACAAAACATGGTTGCTACTGGTACAAAATGAAGTATATTAGCCGTACAACACGTAAAAAAGAGCTACACTTGTTAAGACTTACACCATCCAGTTAGCTGGTAGTGGAAAAGAAGAATTAGACAGTGATGACCAATGTATGCAAATAAGCATTGTTACCATCAGGTCTAGTTAACAGTATGCAGAGAGGCTACTAAAGAGTACAGCATGTAAGATTTTTTGCGCTATTCCCTCAGAGGCTCTTATCTTTCAGACATTTTGCATTGGGTAGCTACACACCCAAGCTACACACCAAAAAACTCTGACTAAAGCAAAAATCAATTCTACATTTGATTGTGTGTTTATAATTAGCAGCAATAATCAGTACCTGATGTAAAAGCTCTTTGAAGTGCACAGTACGAGCCATGAGGTTTCATTTTATCAACATAATCAGTTTTCTTCTCTTGTGTAATACTTCTAAACAGGGCATAGAATTTCCATGCTCAATCTTTTTAACATTATGTTTCAGCCGTTGGACTGCATTTCCCATGATCCTTCACTGTGATGTAAAGCTATAAGGAGGGTAAGGCTATGGGTCTGTCGGGGTGTGTGTGCAGTCATGTATCTCACACATCTCCGTCCTCAATTCGGGCGACCTGTCTCTCCAGCACATCGATCCTGTGCCCCTGAGCTAACACTAGAGCTCGAAGAGCACGGATTTCTGTCAGAATGTCAGCTAGCTGGTCATCCTGCCAAGAAATAGAGATAGAGAGAGAAAGGAAAAAGGCAAGAGAGAATCAGTTAGAGGTCAATTAAAGTCAATCTGTATCCAAAATTGACCTTTTTTTTTTACTTTGTTAGTTCATGTCCCCAGACAGATTAATCACTATTGATCATATCATTTAAAACAGTCTTTGGTTGAATTATAATGACCTTTGCCCGCCTCTAAAATGTCTTCTGAGTTTGGGGTTCATCACCATGCACAAGTGAGTGGGGAAAAATAATATTGACCAATGACTAATAATCCTGATTTCTTTTACTATTGTTCTTCTATGTTTGTCACACTTGTTCCAGATCTTAAAAAAGAGTTGAATGTATGACAAAGACTACCACAAAACACAACTTTTAAATGATCATTTCATTGTTTGAAAGACATAAGTTATCCAACACCAACTGCCTCTGTGTAAAAAAGTAACTGCCCTGTCAGTTTACATTTAACCAATAAACTAAATTTAGTTGATAATTGGGGTCAGTTTAAACCATAAACACCCAGGCTTGATAACTGCCTCAAATCTAAACATCACCTAAAAAGAAATGTGACACAGGCTAAAAGGTCTTAACAAGCAGCCCACCATGCCACAATCAACAGAAAAAGTTATATATACACACACACACACACACACACACACACACACACACACACACACACACACACACAGAGAACCCTGGAAAGGGTTCAAAGTCATCTGTAAGACTCTGGGGGCTTCAGCAAAGCACAGTGAAAGCCATTATCTCCAAATGGAGAAAAATTTGAACAGTGGTCAATTTTTGCTGTTTAGCAAATTCCTCCAAGAGCACAGCAACGAATTTTCCAGGAAGTCACAGAAGAACCCAGACAAATATCCGAGAAACTGCAGGCCTCGCTCACCTCAGAAAAGGTCAGCATTCAGGACTCCACCATTAGTTAGAGACTGGGCAAAAATGGTGGTATACACAGGAGAGTTGCAGCATGAAAACCACTGCTAACCAAGAGGAACATAAAGGTTCATCTTACACTCGCCAAAAACACAGTGATGACCCCCAAAAGCCTTTTGGAATAATGTTCTGTGGACTGATGAGTCAAAATTGGAACTTTTTGAAAGACAGTGGTCCTGTCACATCTGATGTACAGCAAATACAGCATTCCACAAAAAGAACCTCATAACATACATGGAGGTGGTAGTAGGATGTGGGGATGCTTTGCTGCTTTAGAGCCTTGGCATAATTGACTTAACCATGAATTCTGCTCTAAACCAGAAAGTCCAACAGGAGAATGTATGGTCATCATTCTGTGATCTGAAGCTAAAATGAAACTGGGTTACACAGCAAAACAACAATCTAAAGCACAGGAGCAATGCTGAATGACTCAAAGGAAACAAAATAAAGGTTCTGAAGTGGCCTAGTCAATGTCCTGATTTAAACCCCAGTAAGAGGTTGTGGCAGGACATCAACAAAAGCCCCTCCCCCCTCAGTGTGGCTGAACTAAAGCAATTCTGCAAAGTGGGCCAAAATTCTTTCAAAGCAACGTGAAAGACTGATCTCATGTTATAGGCAGTGTTTGCCTGCAACTGTTGCTGCTAGAGGTGGCTCAGCCAGTTATTAGGCTTAGGGGGCAATTACTTTTTCACACAGGGAATACAGGTGTTGCAAAACTTTTTTGTTGTGAATTATTTTGCTTAGCCATTTAAACATAGATCATGTTCTCATTTCCTTCCAAAAGACAACGTAAAAGCTCAGAACTAAACAGCGAAAATAAGGAGAGATTTATCTGCCACTGGTTTATCAGTTACAGTACTGCTTTACTGCCCACAAGTCTTTTTATACCGACATGGCCTGTGGTCATCTTTACGGCTGCAAGCACCACCACAACACCGCAATGATAGCATGACATCTGTCACTGCTTCAATTACATTTCTGTAAAGCAACATACAGTACAGGGCTTGTGGAATACAACCCAAAACACTAACTTACTGTATCATTACATAAAACTAACTCAGTCAAAACAGTGCCTGAGAGCACAGCTGTGTAAAGAGTGGATTAACTCTTCATTTTCATGACTGCAAAGCAAATCGCTTTCATCATGAAAGCTTTGTGTGTCACTAAAATGCAGCATTTTTAGCTTAGAAGAGCAGAAGTGCATGCAAAGTTGAAGGCCAGTTCAAGTCCTGGTGAAACGTGGGCAACAGCGAACCTCAGACGTGCACTTAAATATTGAAACTTCACACTGAATCTTCTAATTACAGTGTGTAACTTAAGTATGGGTCAGTGACCTCCCACCCCCACCCTCCATGTTGAGTTGTAGTCTCATCTAGACAAGCTTATGTGGTTTCTGACACTGTATGACAAACTGTTATCTATACAAATGGACAAAAGTACATTGCTCAGACAGCAACTGTAGCAGCGGTCATCTTGAAGTGAATAACAATGAATAACAACTGTCATTTTTATAGGTATCAGCATTCTGTATCAATAAAATCTATAAATATCTATGTATCAACACTCCTGTGCAAAAAAAAATGGGCCAAGCTTAAAATGGCAAAATATTAAGCTTTTAACAGTCTTAACAAAAAAATCATTAGTTATTAAATTAACAGGAATTAAACAAATAGATTAATTAACTTAGTATGGGAAAGCTTTTCCCTTTGATTTCTTTAAATGTTGAAGTCTTGTGGGTAAACTTGCTGGCAGCCTTTTACAGAATGTGTTCTACTCAGCATTGAGTAACAGTTAAAATATTGCCTAGCTAGTTTGTGTTTAATGGGAGAACAATTGTTCTCTATAGGATTTAAACGTGAACTTTGACCAGGTGAAAAACATTCATAAAAACCATTAGTATTTTGTGTTTGGGCCACTGCAGGAATATATGTAATCTAAAAAATGGTCAAATGTACATTTTCGGGCTTAAAGATGGCGCTACTACAGTTTCAGCTATGTCACATACTTTTATCCAATTTTATAGATATAGATTGCATGTCAAACAGTGTCAGGGACCACATAAGCAATTCTACTAAAGGACAATCATTTGACTAAAAATGATGCTTATGACTGTTGTGACCCAGTTTGTGTTCTTACCTCTTTTCTCACTCTCTCCATCCCTCCCTCGATTTCCCTCCCAACGTGCACCTGCTCCATTGCTTCACTCTCCATTTCTCTGCTGGCAGCAGCACTGGAAGCAGTGGAGGCAGTAGTTGAGTTGGTCTGAGGCAGTAGTTTTGGTCTACCCCGGAGCGTGTTCGATTTAGAAGGAGGAGCGGTGTAGCCTCCACTCAGAGAGACTAAGAGTGGAGGAGCGTCCTGCCCTGCTATCCAGTCTTCAGCCAGAAGGGAGGGCTCTAATCCTGCTGTGTCTGGATACAAATCCCCCTGGAACAGGTCTGACTGGGGGGGTAATTACAGAGAAGGTATAACACATGCTGGTACATATTCTGCAAGTAACACTGTAATTACACTCCCTGTCAAAAATTTGTCAAAGCATGTTGCTTTTCAAAATGTTTTAATAAATTAACATCTGCAATAATTTAACATAATAAATAGTGGACTGTTTAAATGTTGCCATTGCTTTTCGCAAAACAGCAATACTCTTGTTCACTCATCAACTTTCGACCAAGTGTTTTGGTATGTGCTTTTTAACAGTTTTTTTTAACAGTTTTTTTAACAGGGAAATAAAACCATTCATTATTTAGAAAAAAAACTGCTCTTCAAAAAAGGAAAACACTTTCATGAACATATATATAGGCTAATTTAGTCTAGGAAACACACTAAGCATGTCACCAATATACTAACTGTCTATGAGATACAATATACAATACCGATCAGGCATAACATTATGACCACAGAGCAGTACTATTTGAGTGGTGGATCATTCTCAGCACTGCAGTAACATTGATGTGGTGGTGTTGTGTTAGTGTGTGTTGCGCTGGTCTGAGTGGATCAGACACAGTAGTGCTGCTGGAGGACTTAAACACATCAGTGTCAAATCATAGTCCACCAACCAAAAATATCCATAACAGCATCCTGTGGGCAGCGTCCTGTGACCACTGATGAAGGACTAGAGGATGACCAACACAAACTGTGCAGCAGCAGATGAGCTATCATCTCTGACTTTACATCTACACGGTGGACTGACAAGGTAGGAGTGTCTAATAGAGTGGACAGTGAGTGGACACAGTGTTTAAAACCTCCAGCAGCACTGCTGTGTCTGATCCACTCGTACCAGCACAATGCACACTAACACACCACCACCACATCAGTGTTACTGCAATGCTGAGAATGATCCAGCACCCAAATAGTACCTGCTCTGTGAGGGTCTATGGGGGTCCTGACCACTGAAGAACAGGGTAAAAGGGGGCTAACAAAGTATGCAGAGAAACAGATGGACTACAGTCTGTAACTGAAGAACTACCAAGTGCACCTATATAGTCAGTGGAGCTGATAAAATGGTCAATGAGCGTAGAAACAAGGAGGTGGACATAATGCTATGCCTGATCGGTGTAAGTATGTCATCTCTGTTCCTCCCGAGGACAAACCTCGAAACAGCATTTGTTGAAAACCGGTGAATTCAGTTTACCTTTCTTGGTACAGTCATGGAGATCGGCTCAACCTTCCTCTCATGGAGCTTATAGAATCTGGAAGAGATATGGAGAGAAAATGATAGAACTATTTAACTGCGTCCTTCTCATCATAGATAGCAAGACCCCCCCCCTATCACGCAATGCTACCAAGCTGGGAGGGTGAAAGTTGGGGCATGTGCTTCGACTAAGCCATTTGGAGCACCACCATATCTTATTGAACTGTCACTAACACAATGTCACTGAAAGCAGCTTGTAGGAAAATGCTAACTGTCAATTCTGTTTTATCAGCTACCGGATGGGGAGAGAAAGAGCCATCCTACACACAGAGTAGGTGAGTACAGATATGTTCTCATGGACTTCTGGGCTGACGGATGGCTGTGGCTTCACTGGGAATCAAACTCACAATCTCCAAATGACATTGCCATTGCTTTTATGACTGACTTCTTTTGTTTTTCCACCTCATTAGTTAATTAGATTTCATATCATCTTGAATACTATTGGAGGAGTTAAAAGAAAAACATTCTTAACATTAATATATGCAATGTAATGTAACGAGACTTTAGTAATTTCAGACCAATTCTGTTGTTCCATTCATCACGAAATGTTAGCAGAATGTAAAGGGCAGCTTGTTTTCAAATGCTGTAAAAGAAGTTATGAGGAACTTAACTGGCAGAGACCATATATAGCCTGATCTGAGGGTATTTTTACCTGGCTATCTCACACTTGTTCACATCCACTCCTCTCTTACTGAGGAAGCCAGCCCCCCTCTGAGGCTCCTTACTGCTATACAGACTGAGGAAGTGGACGTAGGGTGATTCATCTGTCACCTCAAAGTAACGAATGGTGCAGTCCCCCTGTAAAAAGGAGACAGAACCCATGAACCTAATTGGAGTACAGGTCAGCATAACTTTTGGCAGGCTGGAACTTAAATGATTTATGACTGCTATTCAATCAGCACTGTGCTGCCTGCTTAGGTTGTCCATTTACACATCAGATAGAAAAAAAAACATGGTATTACACGTTGTGTTGTGTATACACAGGTTTGTAACAGTACACTCCAGTTAAATCAGTAAGCGAAACCTCTCAGCCTGGTGTAGGTTAAGAGTGATAGTGCAGGTCTGGATGGTTTTACCTTTCCACACAGATAGACCATGTTCGTGTCTGGGTCGTAGAAAGGAAGTAAAACTCCATTACTGGTGTCCATTTCCTGAACAGCCATTGGCTCAGCGAGATCTTTCTAATATTTACAATTACATGCAACAAACACAGAGCAAAACATAAGAGAGATTTACATGAAAATGTTTTTCACTGGCCCCTCAGTGACTGAAAGAAGCTTAACATGAGTATATAATCTTAAATACTGAAGTGTATATCAAAGTAAATAAACTACAACATTCTACTAATGTACACAGTATGTACTATTAATGTGCATGTAGTATTCTAACTAATTTAGCTCTGGAGTTCCTAACTGACAACACAGCTTGCATACAGCTGTATGCAAAAGTTTGGGCACTCTTGGTGAAATTACATATTTTATTGGTTTTGTAAGTGAAATAAGTTAACACGCCCTCTACAGGGAACTTCTGCACATTTGCATGCACAATTACTGTTTCTTTGCTGAACTTAACATATTGAACAAATATAAAATGTGATGTGTTAAAACATTAGGGCACATATTATATTTTATGTTTCAATTTTTTCCCAAAATGTTGCACACAGAAAAAAAATTACGCACTGAAATTAGCAGGAAAATGGCATATTTAAGTGTGTTCTCTGTAGAGGGTGTGTTAACACATTTACAAAATCAACAAAACATGTACAGTGAGTAGGAGTGGTCAAACCCTTGTACACAAACATACTGTAAATAGAATATATTTATACATTACCAAAAAATAAGAGATGCTTTATTTAATAATACAAAAACAACTGTTTGAAGATACATCACATAAAATGATTCTATTATGATGCTTCTACTCTTATAACTTCATAAGTTTCAACTAATTTGTAGGAAACTGCAACACATTAAATTCTAAATATGCCGAGAATGATTAAGAGCTGTAGATGATCCCAAATTGACTGAGAAAGCTGTATAACATTCAGAATCAAGTTCTAATACAACTAGCATCCACCATGCCTCACATTTGGAAAATAGTAGTGATCAAATCTTGGGGAAGATTTGCACGTACTGCAAATAGTAAATACATAATAACAATACAACAGTTTATTATTTATCATACAATACATTCTTTCTCTTCTCTAAGCACTAGAAATATGGAATGAAATAAACCTTAAAATATTAAAATTGTTTAACCTACTGTATTTTAATGTACACTGTACAAGCTGTTATTGAATAAAATAACAGTAATTATTGATATCACAACATTTTAACAGTAATGCAGATGTAGAATAAATTTTACTAAAATGTTTTGATAATTGATAATAAAAAATAAATAATAAATAAATAAGGATGTTCTTTCTAATGTGTTATGTTTTTTTTCTCTTACTGTGTCCCACAGGGCTAGCTGTCTCTCACTCATGCGGCTGAAGCCGGTTGTCAGGATTTTCCCATCAGCCAGGAAGACGGCCCTCATTGGTCTGGTGCCCTCATGGGCCTTTTCCCGCACCTGAGAGCGGGGGTCATCACAGAGACAAATCATATTATCACAGATCCACAACTGAGTTCTTAGACAGACAGGAGAGATGCAGAAAACAGCCCCAAAGACCCAGCTCTGTCAATGCTGACCTTAAGGACAGTTCCACGTCGGGGGTCAATCACACGCAGAGCTTTGTCCTTGCAGGTGGTGCAGATTACACTGCCCTCTCTGTTCCAGCTCACACTGTAGATCAGGTCTTGGTGGGCGTCACTCAGCTGGTACACCAGCTCACCCGTGCCAACATCCCACACACACAGGACGTTATCACACCCTGGAACAAACAAATGGGAACAAGAATCTGACACACTACGAGAAACTAGCTCCAAGATTTTTGTGATTTTTTTCATCTGCAGAATTATCACTATAAATGATTTGTTATCCAAATTTATGAAGTAAGTACCACATCTTAGCTTTACGTAGCTCTATCCAATAGCTTGCATTTTCCCTGATGATCATATAATAACTATATAGTTACTACTATATGGGCTAGCTCCTATTGCTCCTTAATAATTTATAACATTAACTGTACTCTGCATAGACAGCATACGACACTGTTAATGTCTAGTGGTTCTCCACGTTCCTTTGGAAACCAAAATGTTGCCAAACTGGTGCACTGGCACTCTTCTTCTGCACAAGCTTGTACATTTTACTATTCACTGGAGAGTAGATCTCATGAACCCCAGCATTCCTTGCCAGACTAAAAATCTACGTTATAATCTTTCCATATGGTGTTTAATTTATGTATGTGTGTATTTAATTCCTTACTGATGTTCTTTTTGTATAGATTATAACTAAGTGTGCTCTTTTCTATCGTATACATACTGCATACAAACCATAGATTAGGATGACTGTACAAATGGTTAAATAAAGGTGAAGCAATAAACATGATATTATCATGATATTAAATAATGTCTGCTATCCAACCACAACAGTCTCAGCCAAACATATTTTTAGAACCAGAACTCCTTTTTTTAAAAACATAAATTGTGCACAGTGAGTCAATAGTTATGTCACCATTTCTACTCACTCCACTTACTGCGCAACTCATGGTAGGAAGGATGACCATAAAGACATCATCTATGACTTAAGGCATATTCCACACACACATCATTGTATGATTCAGTAAAATGTATTACTGAAGTAAAAAAGTATGTTAGGCTGACAAACAAGACTTAGCACATGAACAATCCAAGGCTGTGGTGAACCAGAGAGACGTAATCCAAATAATCCAACATTAGCGCCTGGTGCAAGAACCATGTAAACACACACACATATGCGCGCGTGTGCGGAAATACACACAAACAAAAAGATTACCTGCAGTCAGCAGGATGTTAAGAGCAGTTGGGTGCCAGGCCACAATGCCCACTCTTTTACTGTGGCCTTCTAGAGTTACTGCAGCTTCAGTCATCGGTGCTGTGAGACCTCCATCAGGAATCTGCCATATCTACCATCAGCATGACAAAGCACTCAATCAGACATATAGAAAATAAAAGTAATAAAAGCCAATAACAAAGCCAGTCAGAATCAGAACCCAACTTTGGTATTCTACTAAAATAAAAACAAGCCTCTTGCCAAAGTGACTATTAATCAGCTTTATTTCCTCTTCAGCCAACTGATGGTTCATGAAGAAAAGGTCCTGAGTAAAGCCCAGCCAAGCACTTCATATTCCTTAAACGAAAAAAATGTAACCTTCACCTAAAATCTGTCTCAGCCCTCAGAAAGAAATCTTATAAAGCTTGGAGAAAATCCTCTTATCACCAAGTTACATTTAAATTAAAGTCCACAGAGACCCTCCAGGGCTAGTGAACTATGATTATTACATTACAAGCTCTTTCCTTTATAAGATCTACTGACGAGAATACTTTTGTAATTATGCTAAATAAGGGTTCAGTGATGGTAAGTGATGGTTTCCCAGTCACACAGTCTCGATGTCACTTAATACAGTGGCACCTAGAACTGGAAAATATATATAAAAAGGTGCAGACTATGCAAACAGTATTTTTCTGTATCACCAAGTGTTTTCATTTGCACATCCCTTCACAATTAAATTATTTTATGATATTACTTCCTTTTGCTAGAACAAATAGAAAGAAAGGTATTTTAAATGCGTACCATAGCTTCTCAAATCTCAGATTCATTTAAATTTTGGCAATTTTAGCTGTAGTTCACCATAAATTTCATTTAGAACACCTTTTTAAATTTCATCTAAGAAGATATTTTATGATTTGAATTTGATGAAAACTTATTGTTGTGCATAGTGCTTCACATTCAAAACATCCTTTACATGTTTTACCATATTTGTGTAATTGTTTGACATCAAAACAAACAGATAAAATATTAGAAGTGCTCATTTGACTGCAGAATATGACTTGAACGTAAAAGTAATTTAGAGATCATGATACCATGCACCCTGATGACATTAAGCCCTGTGATACTTTCTTTATTCAGGTGTGGAATGTCCTCTATACTGACCTTTACAGTACAGTCTTCTGAGGCACTAGCAATGACATTGTCATCATGTGGACACCACTGAATGTCCAGCACAGGAGCAGCATGACCACACACAGTTGGAGTGGACTGGTCCACTCTGCCACTCTAGTAAAAAGACACAAAACGACAAAACTCGTATTTCTATTTTGAAAGAATATATTGTTGCTGTGTGAACAAAATCCGTTTTTGTTGCCAGTTGCCCTTTACATTGTAGGAAAATGTCATGACAAACTAGAATCAAATCTTATTACATTAACTGAAATTGTTACTCTCATTATAGCTTCTAACGAATAGCGAAGTAACGCTTTATCTAGTCATCAACCAGTTACTGTTATCAGTTACAGATGAATTTATTTTTTCCTAATTTACTGAGATATATATTGCTAACCTTGGTGAGTGGTAACACAAGAAAGGCTCCACCCCCTCCAGCCTCAACAATAACAGCTATGAACTTCGGATTGGCTGCGCAAAGTGGTCCCTCCCATGTGACACGTGTAACTCTGACATCATCCAGGCAATGCTCTGCCTTCCACGCCTGGGCGAACACATGCCGGAACTTACTTTGCCTCACTACGCCCCTCCGGAAGGACATGACTGCAGAAAAAGCAACAGAGTAAATTTAAGGCATTGCTAATAACTCATGAAAGCTAATAGAAGCTGCAGATTAGATAAGGCTAACTGGTTTTACTTGCTTTCATTCATTGTTAGTCTAATTTGTGTTTTTGGATGGACTTCAGTGCACTCAGACATTACAGAGATATCCGCTAATAGAGGCTATTTTAAGGAGCTCTTGTCTCATCTACTTCCAACTGATGTTTACTAGCTCATTTTTACTAAATGATCAGATGTACTGGGATAAGCAGAAAGTAATATAAACGTATTAATAAGAGGGAAATTGAATAAAAAATGGATTTATCATTCAGGACCTGGCACATGCTTTTCCAATATGACCTCCATCCACCTTTCCCTTCAATGCTGTGCTATAACGAACATCAACCAACCTTTCAATAAAATCAATTAATCAAGTGCTAAATCTTCAATAATGAACATTAATAAAGTAGGTATCTAATGGACACCAATTGTACAAGCGCTGTCAACATTAAAAGAGAAGTTTACACATTTTTCACTTTTTTTGCATAATTCAGTTACTGGGATGAAAATAAAGTCATTCTGAGTCTTTTTATGTGAGATGGTGCATCGTACAGAAACATTCTGACTCTCACCACATTATGATTTCTTTACAATGCTAGTGACAGGAACCTGGGGTCAAAATGTCTACAAGGTACAAACATGTCCGTTTAATTTGAGATCCAAAATGACCAGTGAACCTACATGTCCTCCCATTTTTCATATGTAATGCTGACAATAATTAAATAATAGTAAATGAAAAAAAAAGTTTTTATAGACTACTGTGCCTTTATACACACATATATACAACACCCTGCATGTATAAAAAATACACACAAAATAACTTTCTAAGAAGGAACTTTAGGAGGCATTGAACACATCAGATGCCTGGTTCCTATCACCACCCATGTGAACAATGCAGCAAGTTTATTTAGATTGTTACATTTTACGTTAAAAATCCACCAAATTACTTTGTTTACATTTATCTAATCAAATTTTGAAAAACAGATTAAACTGCTCTTTTTAACGCATGTGGAAAGACCATGTAAACAAGGATAGACTATTGCCCAGACCTTTGGGCCCAGTGTCCGTGAGCCTCTGACTATCAGGGGCATTGGGCGTCTTGGGCAGCCCAAATAATTAAGACAATCCACTGCTGTGTGTAGATATATATTACATTATCAAATAGCCCTTCAATAAGTACAAATGACAAATACATGAAAAATGTTATGTGTTCTCAGCCCCTACCCTCTCTTTTTAATTCTTTCCAGACTATAATCTATCCTTGCAAGTTATGGTGATGACACTCACTGTAGTGCAACAGCAAATCCACTCGGTGCATATGAAGACAATGACTATAATACGATACAGCTGGCTAGTAGTGAAAGTGAAAACCCCTTCCTCTTGAAGCGTAACTGTAGAAGTCTAATAGCTCTCATCTAAATAATATATTATAATATTATTGTATATTATTTTTTTAGTGTATTTTTAGGAGATGATGACAGTGATGATATGACAATATGTATTTTCAAAAGGAACTGCCCTGAATTTTCCAAATTTCTGCATAATTAAATGGTTGACATGTAAATAAAGTAATTCAGAGTGGTTTGATGTGAAATGTTCTCTTCTAGAAAAAATTGCAGAGTCAGAATTGTTTACAGTGGTGGTGATAGGAACCAGACGTCTGAAGATTGTAATGCGCTGCGTTGTAAGGCAAAACAGTCACCAAAGAAAACTTATTTTTTCAGACATTTTAGCCATCAACAACATTCCAACAACAAAACTCATATATTTATGTGGCAATAAATAATGTGGCAATTTGTGTCGTGACCCCTAGTTCCTATCACCACCACTGTAAAGAAATCTGAGTCTGTAAGTTTCTCTACAATTAACAATTTCATGCCAAATCACTCTGAATCACTGTGTACTTCTCAATGACTGAATAATTCAGAAATTTTGAAAAATTGGTGGAGCTCCCCTTTGACGCCCTAATGAGTAACGTCCAATGAATATCTCACTGTATTTGGAAATAGCAACATTTGTGATTTAATATTCAGCGGCTATTTGCAGCATACATGCCAAATTTCCCTCAGAACAGCCTCACTCATCACCCACATCAAGGAAAAGCAGCGGAATTATCCCACAGGCGAGCGGAGCGGAGGAATCTGATTAAAAATGCAAACAGTGCTCCATTTCATATTCAGCGCTTGAGCTCCAGCGCCGCCCAGGTCTGAATGAGTGCTGAATGAATGAACAGCTCTCTTTGGTTTCACTAGAAACAATGACCCACATCCCTCAGACAAAACGCAGTTAATGACGAAACATATGTGCCGTGAAAATGGACTGAAAAGCCATTTTAAAGCCCACGAACGTCGCATTAGCCAAACAGCACACCTCAGACAGCACACAAACAAAGGCGCAGCTCAGAGGACGAGCCGCCGTCCTTTACAATGACAGGAGCGGCAGGGCCACACAGACAGGACGGGCTGTTAGGGTACTGTACCTCAGCTTATGTTTTCCAGTAAAAAACAAGAAAGAAGTATCAGAAAAGGCAACAGACAACAATAATCCAGCACAAATAGTGAGCGTTTCCTCCCTCGACGCCCAGTCTGTCAGTATCAGGGTTTACAGAGCCAGGTGGAGGAATCCAGTTCTCACGGAGAGACTAATCCATTAGGTTAGGTTTACGAAAAATAATTAGCCTACTTTGGATTTTCTCCGTGTTTTCTCTAAAAAACAGCTTAATGTTTAGTAGAAAAACAACGAATTAAAAAATAAACGTGTAAAAACATTAAAAAAGGGAATGATATTAAAAATGTAGATCCAGGCTCCGGGAGGGCATCCTGAGAAAAAAGCCTAGAATTAAGGCAAGCGTCCTATGAAGCATCAGCCGAGAGGAGGTAATACACAAAGGCCACCTGCAAGAGGAATTTTACGCATTAAAAGTCCTAGCTCTGCACCTCGTAGTTACACGCCAGCGCAACCACAGCCATAAATTATTATCAAATAAAAATTAAATGAAATATTGCATAATATTATTGTTTTTACTGTGTGGCGTACAGTAATGTAATCCTGGGGGAGGGGATGATTAACAACTTCCTGTTCCAAAACCCACACTGCTTCTGGATTCACAGCAGGTTTCAGCTTTAGCTATGAGATCTGTGTACACATCACTTTTTGGCCGTGTGTTTGTTAAATAGGAATAAATGGGAGTCTGTACACATCATTAGCAGTACCAGTACATCAGTAGACATCACCCTAATCACCCTGCACAACAGAATTCAAAATAAAAGCCCCATTCCTTATGAGTCATTACAATGTGCTACAGTAGAAATCCACAAATGAAAGGTGATCTGGAGAAAAACACCAAGATTAATGTTTTAGATCAATGCTTCCACCAACACAGTGCCTTTAATTGGATAGAATCGTATTAGATATCAGAGAAGGCCTTAATGGGTGCAGTTTACAAGGTGAAAGTTCATCTTTTTTCCAGTTCTGTGATGCTAAAAGCAAAGTGATGTTAACCCATTAATGTCTGTATCTGAAATGTTACATTTCTTTTGACCACATATGCTTGCCAGAGCACACATTTGAAGACTTTTTTCAAATACATCGAACCAAATGGCTAAAAAGTCAGGTTTTACTTCTTAAATGTAGTCTCATGGACCCTGACTAATAATAAAATAAGAAAAACTCAAAATTTGATTTGTGAATAAAAGTATTAAAATTAAACGCAGTTGAGAAATTCAAATGCATACTGTTAGATGTTAATCCAAGGTATAACTATACACAGTTTCGTCAAAAAAAAAAAAAAATCTGAAACTGAAATGAACCATTATTGCACCCACTGTCAGCTTTTTTTTTTCCACTTTCCCATTTTTTTTTCTAGTAGATTTGTAATAGATTCCCTGCAGCATGAACCGCAAGAGGGATAATAACTGGTCAGTACACTTTTACATAGATAAAAGAATTATTTTATATTTCTAGTTTGCACTTACAATCACCCATGCCTTTCCCAGAATCCCAGCACTATCCAGCAGTACAGAGAGCAAACAAAAGTAGAAATTAGACTGTCAGACACTTAATTAACAAGATTAATAAAACTGTACCCAACAGACTAACATTATATACAATTGTAAATGCCTGACCTAATGCCTGTTCAAGGTATAGACACTTTAACAGGAGGGCATAGGCTTTAACGGTGGGACTGTTCCACTTTCAGACGACCGTAAGTCATAATACATGCATTTAAGGCACATACATTCTTGATGCAAATGCAATGAACAGGCTGTAAACAAAGATGATGCTCATCTCTTAATGCAGGAAACACTTATTCTCACAACATCTTAATGCAGTTAATAATACTTCATGTCAGCATATACTCTGTTTGTTATTTACATGTAGTAATGAGAAAATGTTCATAATGATTCAAAATGTGTATTATAGGTGTGGTTTTTACTGTAACGTCAGTGTGATATATCTGCATTCAGAAGACAATTAGCATTAAAAACATACATTTTTAAGCCCAGGGTTTGGTCTTCGATCCTAAAACCACAGTTTTGCTGTAGTGAAACAAGAACAGGAGGATTCAGTTCTCTCTCGTGGTCACACAGGGCATTATTTCACACATGATCATGGACTTTCCATGTTTCTCACAGGAGTCGTCGCCATCCATTATAATACTTATCCACAAAAAGGCGTGAGCACAGTTCTGAAACATGCAGTTGGAAAAAATAGCTGTATTGCTCTGTTTAGTTCAGCTTTTTACCATAGAAAAATACATTTTTACAGCTGACATTATATATCTTGTAGCACAAAAGTGAGGAGATAGTGTATCCATAACCTGATTATGGACTCTATTTGAAGCAGTTAGCATTAAAAGAAATGGCTTTTCCAGTTACCGCCATTAAAGTCTGTATCCAAAAGCATTTATCTTTCTCTTGACCATTCTGACCATTTGTGGATCAATGACGACCATTCTGACCTCTTGTAGATCAATGACGCTGCTGAGCTGTAGGTTAGGAATTCCTACACTATCTGAGGCTGGTGGTGGATAATGCCGTAGTCTGCAGGGAGTAACCGGGTGGTCTCTGGTGCTAGCAGGATGTTGTTGGGTTTCGACTTGGGCCACAGCGTCCCGTTACTGTGTTCGAAGTGATTGGACATTGCCTCTGATATCTGAGAGCTTGTTGTCTCACTGCCCCCATTGTCTAGGCCATTCACTTCTTTTGGGACTCTCAAGACCCCTGAATCTTCACCAACTGGCCCCAGGTAACCCTCCTCCTCATCAGTGAGCGTAGGGTAGATGGAACTGCTTAAGGGGGGTGACTGGTGCTCTCTGTTGCCTACCACGCTGCCAGTTCTGCTGCCAGTTCTGCTGCCTGTTCTGCTGCCCCCTCCTGACTGTGGTCTGCCCTCTGCTGGTAAAATGGCGTTACCGTTCCGAGACCTGATAACTTCAGCAGTCTGATGATGTAGGTATGGAGAAGGCTGGAGTGGAGGGAGGAAGTGGCTATCCTAGAAATGAGAAACAGATAAAACATATAATCAAAAATCGCATAAATAACAGTGTACACTACCGTTCACCACTGTAATATTTATGATTGTTATTCACTAATAACTAATGTAGCGTAGATCGAAATGTTAAAAAATAGATACCAAATTATAAACTGAGGGTTTATTCACACTTCAAAGTATTACAGCTAAAGTTATTCAATAATAAACTGTAATTATCAGTTATACAGCTTTCTCAGTTTTTGAGGAATTATTATGAAACCATCTCCAGCTCTTTTTTTCATTTTTACTACTTCCTACAAATTGTTTGAAACATACAGAATATTAGAATTATTTTATAAGTATATATGTGATGAAACTGGTTTAATATTTTTGTAAACAGTGATTGCAAAGTTTTGAACAGAGATTACAAACCTTTGAACCTGTGAATGAGATGGAGAGACAATAGTCCAATATACTACAGTTCAAACTTAAAGTTATAATTATTAAAATTATTTTGTTTATTTTGTATAGACTGACATGTAGTAGCTGTTAAGTACATCTTCTTGTATCTACACTTAATTGAAGAACAGGCTAAAGAGGGCTAACAAAGAATGCAGAGAAAGAGATGGACTACAGTCTGTAATTGTAGAACTATAAAGTGCACCTATATGATAAGCGGAGCTGATAAAATGGACAATGAGCGTAGAAACAAGGACGTGTACTTAATGAAATGGCCAGTTGGTGTACAATAATTTATGCAGTGTAGAATTAATTCTTATATTTTCTTTATACATTTTATTATATTGTCTTATATTTTTACATTTTAAGAATGTGTATTCAATATTTCAAAGATTGAGTATATACTGTAAATTCTATTTACAATATTTTTTGTCTGCTTCAAGATTTGATTACTAATTTTCCAATATAAGACATTCAGAATGTTACCTTCATTACAGCTTCATCCTTGATGTGATGCAGATTTCTCAGTCATTTTAGAATCATCTACAGCTCTGTTCATTTATTCTGGACACATCTAACATTTCTTCTTCTTCTTTTTACAGCTAGTAAAAAAACATGTCCTACTACTAATTACATAAAAAACAATGAACTTGTAGGGGACTTCATTCTACACATTTATCTGGCATCAAATTGAATTTATGTTACTGAAAATATTGATTCTAAACTTGTAAACAGTACTGTAAAAGTTGGCTAGAACAGTGTTTATGTAATTCACTGTACAAAATTGTATGGCACTGCACAAAATCTGATGAAGGGAAATCAAAACAATGTGTGTACAGAGACATACCGAATGCACCAATGACATATTGCTGTTCTTCACAAAAGACTCCACTTTCAGTCGAGTGAAATCTCCATCTCTCTCTCTTTCCATCGTGTGCTCCCTCCCTCGTCTGGACGCATTGTAAATGATCGGTCGACCCAACGTATCCACAGCCCCTCCCAGCGTAGAGCGACTGTCTCGAGAACGGGGGTGGTCCTGAAAGAAAGAAAATAGAATGAAATTAAAACACCTGAAACTGAACAGGAGAATATAACACTATCTACAGAGGAAGAGAGAGGTCAAACACATACCAGGGAACTGAGGCTGGCACGTATTGTTCCTTCAACTCTTAGCGGTAGAGCTTCATCCATCTGATAAGACAGAATGAAAAGATATACAAAATGAATGCACAATAAAAATAATGGAATATATGTAACAGTTTCCTGGTAAATAGTGTTATTATTATTATGTGTATGTATTCATACCTGGTACTTATTTTCTGTGTTAATTGAGCCTACTCTCCTGATTGAGGCCTGCCTGGATAGAGTGCTGATTTCTTCCCTGAGAGAAAGAGAGAGATAGAGAGTGTTCTATGCAGCAACACTGATGGAGGCATGCAGGAGAATGACGACCACATCACGCAGATGTGAAACATTATGAAAATTAAGTAAATTATTGTATGAACCATCAACATCAAACTTAACAGTACAAAAATTGCTGACTTTGTTTACCATTTTGATATCTTTGAGAAAAGAAATGGGAAAGTCAGATTCTCTGTCATGACTGTGCCATGCTATCTTGAAGATTTCCTGAAATTTGATATGACTGAAAGAAACTCCCCACCACTGGCTTAATATTTTGTCAGCCTAAACTTCCAGTGTTAGTAATGTTGACATATGGCTTGTTAAGCGTAAAAATCAGTATTGAAAACCAAAAAAATGTATTGAAAAAAAACAAACAAACATTTCTCTCTTGTGATACCAATTAAAGTGGCTATTTTTGGAAAACAGTTGATAATCTCTAATGTCTTTGGAATGTTGGTTAGAATGTGGAATATGGGCTAGAATTTGTAATATAAGTTAAAATGTTAGATCAACTTAGAATGTAGGTTAGAACTGGGAATATGAGTGAAAGTTTGAAATATGGGTTAAAATTTGAAATGTGAGTTACAATTTAGAATGTTGGTTAGAATGTGGAATATAGGTAAAACTTGTAATGTGAGTTATAATTGTAATGTGGGTCAGAATTGGGAACAGGAATAACATTTGTAATGTGGATTAGAATTTGGAATGTCAGTTGGAATATGGAATATAGGTTGAAATTTATAATGTAAGTTGGAAGTGTAATGTGGGTTGAAATTTGGAAAAGAAGTTAGAATTTGTAATATGAATTAAAATTTGGAATGTGGGTTGGAATATGGAATTTAGGTTAAATTTGTAATGTGAGTTAGAATTTGGAATAGGAGTTAGAATTTGTAATGTGAATTAAAATTTGGAATGTGGGTTAGAATTTAGAATGTCAGTTATAATGTGGAATATAGGTTAAAATTTGGAACGGGGTCAGAACTTACAATACAGGTTACAATTTGGAATATGGGTTAGAATTTTAAATGTGAATTAGAATTTGGAATATCCATAAATTTGTAATATGGCAAAAAAACAAATGTGATGAAAACAAAAACAAACAAACATGTTTGAAATTAAAAAGCTTAGTGTAATAGTTCATCAGTGATTAAAACTGGTCCAAAGTTGGCTTACTTTTTCTCATTCAGTTCCATGGTCAGCTGTTTGTTTTTTCGCTTGTGGTGTCGGTTCACTGTTAGGACCACAGCCACCAGAATAACCACCACCATAAGAGCAACGGCTCCTATGATGATCAGCAGGAGGCTGTCGAATGATGCCCGTTTTTGAGGTAACTCTGTTAAATTCACACACAATCATACTCACTTAGTCACAACCAACCGACCACCCAGTAATCTTATAATCAAAATTTATGTATTGTGCACATGTATAATATAGGCACTAGGGGTCAGCAATCAGCAATGATTAGATCTAAAATAGCCCAGGGCCTGCACAGAAATAGAGGGGGGCAACTAAAGGGTCTTGGAAATATTTGTTAAGTAAAATGGTGCCAAAAGCCCATGTCTGCTCATTTAAATTCACTCAAATGTAGCACTGAATTTAGATAAAAAGTTTATTTTAACACACTGTCACCAAACTCTGGTGGTAAGATGTGAGTCTCCAGTAGTTTTGGTTCATGACAACAGCTGAAGGCCAAAGTACGGTTACCACAAGTCATGTTTGTTTATTAAAGCACTTTCAAAAAACAACAGAAGTTGTGGTACATCCGATTTAAAATATCTAAAGAAAACAGAAGATACAAAAGGAAAAGCCATTCTGTTATACAACCTCATTTCCAAAAAAGTTGGGATGCTGTGCGAAATGTAAATAAAAACAGAATGCAATGATGTGCAAATCATTTAAACCCTACATGTAATTGAAAATAGTACAAAGACAACATATCAAATGTTGAAACTGAGAAGTTTACTGTCTTTTGAAAGAAATATGCTCATTTTGAATTGATGCCGGCAACACATTTCAAAAAAATTGGGACAGGTGCAGGTTTACCACTGTGTTGCGTCACATCGCCTTTTAACAACAGTGAAATATTTTCCCTATTATTGCTTGATATAGGATTTCAGCTGCTCAACAGTTTGGGGTCTCCTTTGTGGTATTTTTTGTTTCATAATGGGCTGAATGTTTTCAATGGGAGACAGTTCTGGACTGCACCCAGACTCTTTCACTAAGGAGCCATGCTGTTGTAAGTGCAGAATGTGATTTGACATTGTCTTGCTGAAATAAGCAAGGCCTTCTCTGAAAAAGACGCTGGATGGTAGCATGTTGCTACAAAACTTGTCTATATCGTTCACCATTAATGCTGCTTTCACAGATGTGCATGTCACCTATGCCATGCACACTAATCACGGATGCTGGCTTTTGAACTGTGCACTGTTAACAAGCCAGATGGTCCCTCTTCTCTTTAGCCTGGAGTATGTGGTGCCCATGATTTCCAAAAAATTTGATACGTTGGACCACAGGACACTTTTCCATTTTGCCTTAGTCCATCTTAAATGATCCCAAGCCCAGAGAAGGTGGTGGCGTTTATGGATCCTGCTTATATATGTTTTCTTCTTTGCATGGTTTGCACAAGTTTTAACTTGCATTTGTGGATGCAGCGACAAACTGTGTTCACAGGCAGTGTTTTCCAGAAGTGTTCCTGAGCCCATGCAGTGATTTCCACTACAGAATTGTGTCTATTTTTAATGTAGTGCTGTCTGAGGGCCCAAAGATCACGCTGTCCAATTTTTGTTTTTCAGCCCTGTCCCTTGCATACAAGATTCCTCTGGATTCTCTGAATCTTTTAATGATATTATGTATTGTAGATGATGAAATCCCCAAGTTCTTTGCTATTTTACTTTGAGAAAAACCCTTCTGTTGTTAATGGATTAATCTTTGACTTTAATGCTGCTCACATGGAGCACGGAGCGCACTGATGAAGTAAGAACCCGTTTCTGTTTCTGTTTGAAAACTTATTTTCTTATCTAAAACTAGGTTGGTCAGCTAACTAACAAGCTAAAAGATAGCAACCATGCTAAACAACCCCAACATTAATATCGCAAGCTTGAATTAAAGTACCTATAATATGATTCACTGAAAAACTGCAAAATAAAAGTCTAAAGAATGTCACCTGAATGGCTTACATGCTTCAAATGTCTGTGTTTCAGTCAGAAGTAGCATCAAACCTAGGCTGAATCCGAAACAGCTCCACACTCCCTAGCTAAATAGCTGATGTGCTGTGTTACATTAAGCTTTGAAATTCTAGCTTCTGCTATTAAATGCATTGTTGGGGTGCAGGAGTTAGTATTTAAGTTCCTACGTAGTGCACTATGTAGGGAGCAGGGAGCCGTTTGAGAATCAGCCCCATCGTGAGAAAAGTGGCATTGTCAGACTGGCAGAAGACTTGCTGTGGTAATTTAATGACCAAAAGTACTTATAAACTGAAAGTATTTGCATTAAACAGTGCTATGTTACATATGTTCACTGTTATACAAAAAAGGTTTTAAAAAATCATCAAATGTATGCAGTTTATAGTGATTGGCGACCGAACATTCCTCTCCTCACTCAGCAGTCAATGTTTGCTTAGCAATGATACCGTACTCTGAAGGAACTACATTTCTTGGTGGAATACTTATGTCGATTATTATTAATAATAACTATTAATTATCTAAAACATTGTGTATTTTAATATATTTTATGTTGGCCACCATTTTATAAAAGCAATAAGCCACTCGAGGCAGTGAGTTACTGCAATTACCCACAGTAACCGCAGTAACCCACGGCCTCTCGTGGCTTATTAACTGTTTTTATTTACATTTTGCAAAGTGTCCCAACTTCTTTGGAAATGGGGTTGTATTTTCATATGAAAGTACAAAACCTACAAACAAAAAAGTAATGCGTTGACTTTGCTGGATTCACATGTGTAGATCATTTCCACATGTCTTTCAATTTACTTTTGGCAGCAATCATACTGATGTTATCTATTTGTATCGTGATGTTGATGTGATGCATCATACATTTTCTTTCGAGTTCTATTTCCATGTGAATACACAAAAACTACAAAACAACATAAGGGCAAACGTACCAGTTACAGTTATCTTCAAGTGTGATCGTCCCGACCCCACCACGTTGGTGGCTACACATTCGTACTCTCCTGCGTCTGTCAGGGTCAGAGGCCTGTTAAATTTCAGAAGCCCCTTCTCTGTCGTCACACCGTCTGGTAAACCTCCATCTTTCCTGAAGAGTGAGAACAGACAGTTCTGTAACTCAAACAGTTTAAGACTCAGTACCTGGCAATATGAATCATTTCCTAAAATGACATTCAGTCATCCTTGTCATTGGTGACAAATCTCTTGATTACTTGGATCATGCAAAACAGAAAATGCAACCAACCTCTAAGACTGAACTTTGGAGGTGAGGAAAAATATCCCTGCAGATTTCTTTGGAAAACTGAAAGCAAACTGAATACTGAAACCTATTATATTACATTTAGGCCTTTATGTTATTTTCTGTTAAATTTTCTACCTTTTGTCCTCACACACAAAAGGAGTAATTGGGTTAGAATTTAATGGCTGATTTGACTGGAAATTAAATAAATGAACGGTGTTTGACTTTTGTGAAAGGAAGCTGTAATAGGAAGTACATGGAACATATTTTACATGAGATAGAAACTCGTCTGTATGAGAGTTTACATGAGAGTTTGCATAGTGACAGTAAACTAGCTTCCCCCAAACCCCGACCACACATGTTTTAACTGGTTGCTGTCCGCCATCCTGTCTAAAGATAGCAAACAAACAAATCCAATACGTCTTATATGATGTGCCATGAAAGAAAAATGTCTGCCCATTTTAATGTACAATTACTGTCTATTTCCTGAATTTAACACCCTGGAAAAAACTATAAAATGTGGTCTGTGCAAAGGTTATGGCACCTTTTATATTATATGTTTTCCAATATGTTAAACTCGGCAAGTAAATAGAAACAGCTCATCAAAATCAACAAAACATGAAATTAGACTGGGGTGTTCAAACTTTCACACACAACTGTAAAGAAAACTATAAAAGACTTGATGACAAAAGTAAATTAATAAAATTAGATGATGTCATAATGGGCTGACAACCAATCAGCTACTTGTTGCTATGCAGTTTATGCAGTTACTACACACTAGTTGTTCACAGACTCTCTATAATTGATCTAAATCTGTCATGTTTTATGAAACATGCAGTTGTTCAGTGTTCTAGAAGTACTGATGATATCCATGATATCTTCAGAAAAGTGTATCATGATGTAATCTATCATAAATTCCACCCTTACTTCACCTCTACCAAACCCACACATGTCCACTCATCCCCCAGTCATCAGTTGTTCGCCCCATTTCTCACCCTCCTCTCCCTCCCTCCTTCGTGTGAAAGTGTGCTGCTGACGGTTTATGCACAAGCAGCAACACGATACCAGGACACAGTTACTTCACTTGCTTTGCATTTGCGCTGAGCAGACACAGAACAGGTTCTGCCACTTAGGGCACTCGCCAAAATGCATAGTGTGTGTGAAAGACAAAAGCTCAAGAAACGAGTGGCTGACTGCTTGAATGTGCGTGCATACAACTTTGAGTCACTCCTACAGATAATCACAAAATAAGGCGTGTGCACATGACTAATGAAAAAGACTGCGACTTATTTGCGCCATAATTACAACACAAATGTTTCCTCTAATACACTGCATATAAACACGGTCATACAGGCTAGAGCTACAGAAAGGTTCTATCTGGTAAACGAAAAAATCAATGAGGGTGTGCTAATAAATTTTGCTGATTGAATAACTGAGATACCACACCTTTAGACTGGATTACTGCGGCATGCAAGCGGAGAAAGAAACAGAAATGTGAAAAGCAGCTTAGGCCAGGCGAAAGAGCACTGGAAAAGGTATATTTGGATGATTGGTGACTATCCTGATGCACATTATCCCCAAGAATGTCATCACTTTGCTATACTATTCAAAAGTAATTGCATAATTAAAACATCTGCACATCTGTCTATTTTTGGTTTGTTTTCTATATTAATTAATGACAAACATATGGTAAAAATTCAGAACATCAATGCACACAAAACAGTAGCTTTCAGCCACCTTTCTTGATACTGAATCCAACAATAAAAAAGTCAGAAGTCCAGACTCGCACCTGTCAGTGCAAAATGTAAACTGAACATAAACGCAATTACTTTGCAATCAACCATTATACTTAAATGATATAGAAGAACTACAGTAATAACTGTGACTACAGGACAGTTATACTATTTTGAGTGATGCATTGGAACCATTTAAAGATTGAAAGAATCTAACATAATGTAATTATACCAATTTAAGGGTTCTTCCTTGTTGACAAAAATGGTTCTCCAAAGAACCATCCATAGAAAGGTTCTTTAGGACACCAAAAGAGGTTCTTCTATGACATTGCAAACAGAACCCTTTATGGCACATTTATTTTTAAGAGTGTAGACAGACAGTTGAATGAGCAGTTACACGATTATTTACCTGATCCAGGTGAAATTGTCTGGTTTTGGGTTTCCTTCACCATCACACTCTAGTGTCATGTCCTCCCGTCCCACATACCAGTTCTCATCATAACCTTTGATTGCTGCATCCGGTGGGTCTAACCGACACATACACACACACACAGACACACAGACACACACAAAATGCCTTTAAAGTCATCGTGAATTAGAAATCATAATATATTTTTCTTCAGTACTATGACCTATGTCTTAGTGAAACATTGTAAGGGAGGGTCTCTGAGCTAGCTGAGCATTTTTCCTTAATGATAGGTGGGGTGTTGGGAGAGGAAGGTGAAACATGATATTATTAATTATTATTTTTCCCTGACGGCTGCACAGTGATGTCATCAAAACACAGATACTCACATTTCACTCTACTATGGGAACACAAGATTTTTGTCTTTTAAATGATATGTTAAGGTTAGGTTAAGGTTACAAAACTAAAAGGATTTCAAATTGACTGTAAATACCCACTTTGTGCCCCATTTTCATTAGGGTTCATTAAGGTTACACTTCAACATGTTGAAATGCTTAATAAATGAAAATAATATCATAATAATGTAGGCACCAATGTTATACTAATCATCATTAGTAATAGTATGATGTAACACAAAGATAATAACATCATCCCAATAATAATGCTACTTAGCAATTTCCCTACATGGATTGTTACAAACTAATGCAAAACAATCAGCTGCTTCACGAACACACCCAAAATTTCTCGGAACTAAAGATGTTAAGACAATGAATCAGACAGAAACTAGGTAGTCATGCTCCTGAGGCAGACACAAAACAGGTGCTACAAACCACAAGTTCGGAGAGGTTACCAAGCAGATCTAAAGAATCTGAAGGGCATTTTCCACTGGGTGAGAGAAAGGTGTAATGGTCAATTAAGTGAGCAGATGAAAGAGGTGAACTACAATATTAGCCAAACCACTTTCTGAGTTCTCTAGAGCAATTGTTTGAAAAATGGCAGACAAACAAGCTCACTGACTTCACTGTAAAAAGTGGAAGAGGCCAGAAGGTCATTTGTGTGTTTTATGTGATTTGGACTAAGAAGAATGTTTGTGAATCTTATGTATTACTTTACTTTGTTTCAATCAAAGCGTGTATTTGCATTGAATAAAAGAAGTTAAACTGCTTATCACATAAAATATTTTTTTTTAAGTTGAACTGACTGAACATTTTTACTGTGTATGCTGTAACAGGTATTTCACCCTGCCTAAAGGCAGAAAAGTAAAAGCCACGGATTTTTTCTGGTGTGCTTCCATGATCTAAAACCATCATCACAGCTTATCTCAACACTTACTCCATCTACATGTTAACCACAGGCAACAAACAATACAACACAGATACAGATCTGTTACTCTTAAAAATAAGCAGTCCTAAATAGTTATTGTCTTGGGTGTGTGCTTCTTTAATTCGCATTGAAAAAATGTGTTCTTCACACTCATAAATCTCCTTTACAAAAAAGGTTCTTTAAGCAACCATGTGCTGAAAGGTTCTTTAGGGAATCATTCCAAAAGTTGTTTTCTAATGTAACCAAATGCAAATGAGTATGTAAAAACTGTAAAAAAGTATGACCAAGTCATACTCACAGTGCACTACAAGCTGGCTTCTGTGCCTCCGTGGGCTTTTTAGAGTCGGGTGCCAAACCAGGCAATCCATCTTGCGGCCATTCATGTAGCGCAGGGGGTGCAGGGAGAACTGGATGTAAGAGACTCCATTTTCCAGACTGCGGTTCTGGCTCTGGCCCGGTAGGTCTGTGTCCCAGGACAGACCTGGCTGAGGTTTCGCCACGGAGCGGCATGTAGCGGCCGGCCGGAACGACTGACCCTCCACGAGAATAAAGGTATCCAATGTGGAGATGGGTAAGGCTAAAGGAAGACAAAACACAAGAAACACAAAAAATTTAATAACCTGCACTACACTCATTTTTGCAGTCTTTGATGTTTGATGACATTTGAAAAATTCTAAATGTTTTTGAGGATGTAAATTAACTCCAGAACTCCACTGAGCATTTGTGACGTGTTCCTCTGAAACTACTGACAGAGACCTTTAATGTACTGATCTAAGAAACAAAACATTTTAAAAGAAAGCATTGAAAGGACATCACTAAGACACGAGATGATTACAGAGACATTAATACTGCGGCGTCTGCTGTGGGCCGCACTGCCATGTGGAGCTTGGGGGGGGGGTGTGGCCATGCTCCCGTTTTAGAAAGGGACTGTTATTGTTGCTGTTGTTGCTATGTTGATGTTGTTATCAGTGTAGTTGTTTTGCTTGGTGTAACTTGTATCCAAGAAGGGGGGCTTTGGAGTTAACCAGTGGGCAGAAGTGTCTATTCTCCTCACATGCTGTGTCCTACCGTGTTACCCCCTCTCTGTATGTCTTGCTGGGGTTAGCACTGGGCTGGGCATTTTTGAAGAGCATTTGCTCATATGAGCAATGTTTTCTGCATTTTCTTCTGAGCCAACACTGCAATATTTCAGCGAAATTAGAGGTAAATTGCATTTTTATTTTTCACTCAATTTAGCCTGCTGACAAATTTTTAGAGGTACATCTAGCTGCATCTCTGCAGACCAAGCCTTCAGCTGAGCAAAAGCCTCTGGAGTGGAAGAAGTCCAGAGCTGATCAGTTAGGCAGCTTGGGAGCTGGTTAAGTTAGCTAACTCCCAAGCTAGTGACAAAATGTTAATTATGTTTAAAATTCTATAAAGTTTGATGCCTGTAGCTAACTAGCTAAAGTAGATGGGGAGGTAGCTAGGCCTAAGCTTAACCCTGTAGGAGAGCTTCAGTCTCTACAACACGGTAATATTTGTTACAGAACCACAGTTTTATGGTGAAAAAATATCTTGTGAACACTTTCTGGCCATTTCCTTTTTGCTCTGTGTAGACTAAATGGTCTATTTCCATTTATTCATGCTGCTGATTTCCAAACATCAACCAGAATATGACTGAAACATTCATATATAGACAATGAGAAACCAGACTACAGCTAGCTTGCATTAACTAAGACTGTCAGTGTTAGGAGTTATCCCTGTGTTAAGAGGGCCCTTTATTTTCCTTTACAGTTGTATGTTTCCAGAGCTCTATGTTCCCTATGCCCTCTGTTCCCTTTTGTAATTTTGTAAACAATCCTAGTTCCCCCTGGCCCAGTGCTCCAGCCCTATTTGCTTCAATCATGACTAACGTCCATATCACTTGTACATTTACAAATCTATATACTACATATGCACATATGTAAACATTGTAAACGTTATAAATATGCACACAATACCTGGCATTGTTTTGCTGTTTCTAAATAATTTTCTCTGCTAAATCACACTTTGTTTGTTAATAATGTGTAAACATAATAAATTACTAATGACAAGATTTTTTTTTGCTGCTGATGAAGTTTCCTAGTTTGAATCTTTAAACCAGTCATGTCTAATTGGGGGTCCTTCCAGGCCAAAGTGCTGCGGAGATTAGCATTTACCCTCATCTAACATTCTGAATTCAGTTTATGAAGGCCTTGCTAATTAACTGATGAGCTGAATCAGGTGTGTTTAATGAGGCAGTGTGCTGCAGTGTTTTGGCCCACGAGGACTGGAGCCTGTCACATGTGATGTAAACCATCTATAGTAGTGCAGGCCAAAGCCCAGCTGCTTGCATGCTTTTTAGCTATGCAAGCTACAGTCATAGTCCTCTCATTCAAATATAGCTTTTAACTGACTTTTAGAGCCATTTCTTCGGCAGACGTCTCAATCCCACCCTAAAAATGATGGACAAGAATCAAACGATTTGCCCACTTCTTCCCCTTACTCCAAATGTAGTCGATCAGCTAAGACCTGTTAGAACAACATGGCTGCTACTGTTGTTTCTAGCTATGCTATATACTTATGTCCATTTGTATAGATAACAGTATGTCATACAGTGTTAAGAGCCACAGAAGGAGTCTATTTGACATACTTAACAGCTCGACATGGTTGGAGGCAAGTGTGAGATGATTCAGATACTCAGTTTGCATAATGCTAAGAGGTGGTTATAACCTTGTTAGATACATGAGCCTCATTGTTCCCACTGCAAAACACATCTTGGTTGATTGATTATGTCTGGGAAGATGAACATTTGGCCAAAGCTATCACAGAGAGAAACTGAGTGAAATGCAGTTTTGATTTACAAACTAAAATATGTACAAACACTTACTCCACACAGTGAGAGACAGATCAGTCTTAAAGCTTCCAGAGGGATAGGTACTAATGGTACAGGTGTATATTCCCTCATCTGCCTGTACTGTATTCATGATAATCAGAGCAGAGTTCACCATGGGGTTAGTGCCCTCGAATCGCACACGGCCTGCATATTCAGGAGATTCTGAGGAAAGACAGAAAAGTAAACAAAAGATTCGAGAAAAATCCCACCAGTCACAGGAAGAGAAATGTAGCTTTTTAACAATTAACACTGTTTTCAGTCACAAATCTTCTATCTTGTACTTTTTCTTCTTGAAAATCTGTTAACTAATGTTTGTCAAATGCTAACTGCTGGAGGAATTGTTTATTATTATTATTATTATTATTATTATTATTAATTATAACTGACATCATTTATTGTACAGCAATAACTATCTCCTGGGTGTGGAGGTATAATATATGGATGCTATAAATGCATTTTTACCTGACTGTCCTTCTGTATGATGAGCAGTTATGATCTGCTCTTTGGTTCCATCTGGTTTTTCCTTTGTCCACATGACCTGAAACACACTCTCTTCTGACGGCTCGAACTGACAGGGCAGCCGTGTTTCACCCTCTGCTACAGAAAACACAGCCGGGGACGAGGGCTCCACGAAAGTCCCACCACGTACACACACCACTGAGAGAGAGAGAGAGAGAGCGTTAAAACAGGGTCTCAATGAACAATCACTGCTGTAGTTTGAAATATGTATTAGAAAGCTAACAACAGCTTAAGTAACCAAAAGGATTTTTGTGGCAAAAAGTCAAACCAAAAATTACAATGTTTGCATTTTATGTAAAAAAGGAGAAAAAAACAGCAGAAATACTTTTAAAAATAAAAATCATCTACTCTGAAAAATGAGAAGTCAGCACTTCCTGTTTATTCTTCTAGTAAAACTACTTCAACTGTCCATTAAACACTTTTTACCCATCATTCTCACTCTTGTGGTTCACAGTCCTGATCGTGCAGTACTGCTGTCCTGAACATTTTAGTGCTCTCTCTGTTCTAAGCCTCTCACACTAGAAGAGTTAATTAATGAGCTAAATAGTTGGTTGGGGTGTGTTAGAGCAGGGATAACAATAAAATATGCAGGCCATGGGTCCAGGCTTCTGTAGTGTACCATCCACTAGAATAAGAAACAGGACATACTTTTAATACTGTAATAACATACCCCTCAAAAAATGAAGTATGCAACACTGCACACACAGTCACTGGCTGTAAATATGAAGTGGAGGGGGAGGAGTCATCAGAGACCACTGCTGTTTGTATTTTCAAATTTTAAAATCAATTGGATGTCCTTGTCCTTCAATAATTGACCGTTTTCAAAAATATGACTGACATGCCTCTCAGCCAATCACAATCATCTCTAAATGTTTCTTTCTCCTCAAACAAACCTGCAGTGAGAACGGAGGTGGCAGTGAACTAGTCAGAATTATTAGACTAAGAAATGGAGGAAGGGAAGTGCTGAAGAACATATAATGCCTGACACTTGCAATTTTGGATTAAACTCATAAAACTCAATACCACACTTATAGCTTATGTTACTCTATTTGCTAAAAATCATTTTGACAATAAATAACACAACAGTGAAATGTTAAGATAATTTAGTTTACTTAACTTGCTGCTCACAGTTAGCTTGATAAATCACTCAGATTAAACGAAACCGTATTAAAATATCATGCATCAAGATAAATGCCCTAATCCACATCATTGTTTTTGTTGTTTTATTAAAGCTTGCTGAAAGACCTTGTGTAAAAAACTCCTCACCACCGGCTAGCTCCAGTGTCCCCACATAGCAGGATGACATTGATTTTTGATGATTATTGATTTTTTATTATGTTGGCTGGGGTTGAAATTTGATGGCAACATGTGTTGGATCAATGTAAAACTATTATTGAAAGTTACCAGCTCCCAACTTTGGCAATAGTGACATTGAAAATACTGTGGTGTCAGCTTAAAGACACAGGAGAGGCCATGATTCTGCTGCGAAAAGTGCTCTTTTATTAAACACCAGCAGAAAAGGCACATAACACAATGCAAATAGTTGGGAGGTCATCGCCAGCCACACATCACTGCTTCATGGTAGACACTCAACCCAACTACCTGAAACCACTGCCTGGCACAAAATAACACAGATAACATGTACACACATTTTAAACTAACAGGACACAGCATCAAGGCATGGCCATGCCCCCAGAGCCTCTACAGCTATATTAATTTATAGTTAACCACGAGACCAAAGTTGGCTCATCACACTGGCATAAAACATTGATTTATAGAAGACTGCAAGATCATGTGATGGACACACCAGCATGAACTCACACGCCCTGTTCTCAGATTCTCTGTTCAGCTGCTGTCTCCATCATGTTAGATAATATTTTCACTCCTGACATTTTTTCAAAGTTCAATGTTTGTGTGATAGACAACACTATTAAAACTGAGCATTAATCACTATAAAGTATTACCTGTTTTACTGTTAAGGTAGCAAAATGTCATGACTTTTCATTAAATCTATGCTAACTAGAGGAAACTAACCATTTTTAGTGGTCATTTATTGAGCTGAGAAAAATGACTGCTTTTGAAATAGAGAGAAAGAAATTATTCTTACTGTCATGCTTTTTGCATAACAACTGGTTAAAAACAGAGTTTGCTTTTATTTTTCAGAGCCTCCAAGAAGAAAGACCTCATGAAGTTTGCTGTTTTGTTTGGTGTTTCATTTGTTACCTTGCTAGTCAGCAAATCTGAATAAAAATACATTTTTGTCTGAAACTGATGGAAAGTGCTGCATGTTTTAGGCCAGCGTTTCTCAACCCTGGTCTTTTAGGCCCGCTGCACATTTTTGAGCTTTTCCTGCTTTAACACACCCACTTTAACTAAGTAATGGGTTGTTAATGAGCTGATTAGTTGAACCAGGTGTGTTGGGAACAGCGAAAACACTAAAAAGTTCAGGGCAGTGGGCCTCCAGGACCAGGGCTGAGAAACACTGTCTAAGATTAAATTGCTCAAGTTGGCTTTTTAAGAAATGATCTTTGCCATAGATAAAGCCAGTTTTTCACTGCAGTAAAAGGATTTTTGAAGGGTTGAAAAGTGACTCAGGTAGCACTGATTCTGAGTTCAATTGATTTTTTTGAACTTTGTGTTGCTGCAGTATAAATTCAGGGTACAAAGGTGGTTAAGAATCAATATTAGATCAGAATGTTGAATGAGTTAACATTGACACTTTAATGTTGATTTCACATTGATTCACTGACTGTTTGCTCTCTGGGTTAGCTTTAGCATTAGCTGTTTTGAAGAGGTAGCTTCCATTGCACAAACCTTCTCCTTGTTATACATGAAAACTTTCTGCTTTAACATTAAGTGACTAAATGATTTCCCTGGTTTATTTAAGTAAATATAGTGTTCAGAATCCATTTTTTGTTCACTTTAAATTGGCCTGCAAACATCTTATCATCTTGTAAAACCAGACTTGAAAAGTGTTCTCTTCTGTGAGCTTGTACTTACTGATCTATTTAGCCTGCTAGTAAAAGTGTTAGAGACTCTACCAGGTAACCTGTACTGAAAGTTTGATGGACATAGTAACTAAGAGAGGCGGCACTTTCTTAGAATTTTGCAAGCATTTAGTTGTATTTCTCTGTGATGTTATTTCTGTTAGGCCTTTTTGGGACATGCAGCTAAGGCTTTCAAAGTGTGGTAAATGGTAAACAGGCATTTTAGGAATTGGAGTGCATAGCATGCTAACAGAGACATATTTGTCAAAATTACATGAAGAACGTTATTAATTTCAAATGATATTGTGTAGTCTGCTACACGTCGGGCTGCCGTGGGGAGCTTAGGGGGTGTGGCCATGTAAAGTGGCTCTCGGTATGCATCATGCTCCTGGGTTAAAAAAGGACATTTTGTGGTTGTTGTTGTTTATTCATAGTTATTGGTGCAGTTATGACTGAGGAAGTGCGTTTTGTGCGTGCTTATCTACCCTCCTCGCATGTCATGTCCTCCCCCTGCCTGGGGGGTTAACGCTGGGCTGGGTTAACCTCTGTTTAAGTGCCTGTTAAGAAATAAGAGCATTTGCCCGTACGCACAGTGCTGTCTGTGTCGTCTTCTGTGCCAATGCTACAATATTGCCAGAGTTCTGTGAAACTTGTTCAATTTCAGAACAGAAGCTACTGGAAAACATGAATAGATCAACTGAACTGACCGGTACCAAACTTTCAGAAGATCGAAGACAGCATAAAAAGACAGCAGAACTGCATGCCGATTGTAGTAGCCTTACATTTTTCATGACAGGACCCTAAAAGGCAGAGAGAACTCAAAAACAAGAAAGAAAGACGAGAAAGAAAACAGGAGGGAGGGAGTGTGCTGGAGGCAGGGAGGCGAGAAAAACAGAGTCTGGAAGAGATTTAATGGATGAAGGGCAGATATGCTGCTCAACTTGTTGTTCAGTGTCTGAACAATAATTATCTCTGGGTGGAAAGAAAGCAACACACCCACATAAACACACACACGGTCACACAAACTTCACCTAGTTAATATGGGTGCAAATTCAGATTTTTAACAACAGCCACCATATGGAAAAAATCTTAGCAAGAAAAGCGCAATGGGTCTTATAATTGTTCTCAGAACACTTTATATGTCATGCCTCATTTCACAGGCTGCTAATGCACTTGACTGTGGTTCAATGCCCAGAATATGAAGCTACCTTAACTAGAATCAGTTCCCTGACGGCCAGAAGTCATTTATATAGCAACTCCAAGTTAATGCTGAATTCCACATACTTTTCAAATTTTCTGCATAATTCAACCATTGTGATTGTAAACAAAGTCATTCAGAATGTTTTGATGTCAAATGGTTTACTGTAGAGAAATTTACTGACTCTAATTTCTTTACAGTGGTGGTGATAGGAACCAGGGGTCACACTGTCTACAACACATATAGCCATTTTATTTACTATACAAAATGACCGGTGAATCTACACATCTTCAGTTTTATATGTGATGGTAAAATAGTGGTAATCTGAAAAAATATATTGAAGTTAGAGATTAATTTGTCTTACAATACCCTGAATGTACCTGTCTGCCATGAATGACGTTTTTAAAAAATACATTTTAGGCCAAAACTTTATCTCAAACTTTATTATAAAACAATGTCTAAGGAATCAGGCAGCATATTCATAAATGTAATAGCTTTGTGTGAAGCAGCTTTTAGAGCCATGAAACTTTTCAGAGATCTGGTTCCTGTCACCACCACTGCAAACAATGCTCACTCTGCAAACTCTGCAAATTTCTCCAGAATGAAACATTTCACATCAAACCACTCTGAAATAACTTAAACTTAGAATTAACCCTTTAAACCTGTTAAACAATAACAAGCAGATCATGATTTGAACATTATTGTTTTTTTTTGTGCCTGAAACTATCACTGAAGTCATCATATACTCTCAGTAAAAAGGTAGTAAACTGTCACTGAGGTTTTACCCACAAGGGTACATCTCAGGAGCTTTAGTCATGGAACATAACTGTACCATAATCCATTAAAATGATATTTTCCAAGTTGTATTGACTCCACACACCCCGTCTCGTCTCCAGGCTTCTTATTTTATTGTTCTTTTATAAAATATTAGGTTACGAAAAGGTACTAATACGTACTTTTCTCTGGGAAAAAACTTATTTAAGATTTGTACATGTACAGTACCTTGTAATATAATGATTGTAAACAAAACAGGCATCTAGACAAAAATCCCTCACAGTCCAGTGGTTTCTTGTACATGTAGACAGTTTTGTGGTTTGAATAATTTGCTGTAATACTGTATGATGCAGTATCTGACCTGTCCATCCCCCTCACTGTTGCTCTATGTATTACAAATCTAACTCCAGTAATCAAAGGGGAATAAATGTAAATAAATGCTGCATTCTATGTGTAATAACTTCTGTCATTGAACCGTTTTTACCCCAAAAAGACATGAGAATAAAATATACACACTTAGGCCTACTAGTCCCACACTATGTGTTAGGGAGGGCCATCCTGTAGTTCTGAATCACACACACACACACACACACACACACACACATTTGTCTTACATTACTAGTGAGGACTAGCAGGAGGTAGGAATTGATTTTCTATTGATTTTTGTATTACTTTTTTTATTACTGTAGCCACGTAATGCTACACCTAAACCTAACCATAACCTCAGTATCCAACAGGCAATTTTTCTGCTCTTTTAGTTTAAAAATGTAATTTGTGGCAAAAAAAAAAAAATTCTCAAGTAAGAACTAGCAAAATGTTTAATGTTGAAATATATGTGTATATATATATGAGGACATGTAGTCCTCACAAAGTTAGCAAGACGAGCACACACACACACACACACACACACACACACACAGAGAGAGAGAGAGAGAGACAGGAGGTGAGTCGATATTCATAACCAGTTCTTCCTGAAAAGTCAGACAGCTGTGGACGTGTTGAGGTCTGGAGCAAAAGCTTCTTGAGCAACAAGTGAGAGAAATTCTTCAGAAACACAAAACCAGACACAGTTCAACCGAAATACTCACATAAATGACACATGAGCAGAATCCTGGAGCAGATGAATACTGAGGTCATCCTCGGTGCTTGGATTTTCATCCTAACTCAAATGTCAAATGTCAATAGAGTTCACTGCAGGAAAGTACATCGACAAATAAGCAAAAAAAAACAAACAAAAAAAACAAATAAAAAAAAAACCAAAAAGCCCAACTAAACAAAAATAACTCAGGTTCTGCTAAAGTGCAGAGTCTGAATCAATGAACCGTTAATCCCTGGCTTTCTTCTCGTTATTCCGTTTTCCACTCGGCTGTAGTAATGAATAAAAAAGACCAAACTCCGAGTAGAATCCACATTAGAAACGGTTACTGGTCACTTTTGGTCGCCGCTGTCCAAAACACGGACTTAGACGTTGCGCTCAAACAGTTCAGTCCTTCATGATCTGGTCTGTGGAGCAGCGCGTCTCTCTGAGCGCGTATTCGCCGATGAGCTCTAAAAGCCGAAGAGTCCGCTGGAAAAAAGGGTTTTATTTCGTACTGAACACTGAACACTCGTACTGACACTAAAATCAGTTTAAACGACCTGAATCTGTCCCGAAAGCTGAGCCGTGATGTGAGTATCTGCTGCAGTCTGACTGGAGGTTTCCCTCGCAGACACCTGTCCGCTCACCTCGCCCTCGCGCGCTCACACTGTCAGCAGTAGCGGGAAGTTCGATTCAGTTGACTGAACCGACTCTTTCGAATTTTTCGATTCAATAATTCGAACGTCCGATTAAACGATTCATTCTCCTAAGTGAGGGAGTCCAGTGTTGCCGCCGCAGCCCTGTAAAATTCCTGGACACTCCATCTGTGACTTTGAATCTTCAGGCCATACATTTGGGTAGAATATATTGTCAGACTACACAAGGTAGATGGATTAGGTTGAAAAAGAATCGGCTCAAAAGAACCGACTGCTTGACGATTCGGATGTCGCTAATTGCCACACTCATCTTTCAGGTTCTCTGGAACTCACAGCAGTGTCTAAAGGAAGAACACAAACAAGCCAAGCGCTGTTTATGAGGGAAAGCTGGATATTCCTTAACTGCTCTGACATCTGCCAAAAAAACCTTTTAAATCTTTTGGTAACTACATGGTAATTATAATGTAACTACAGACCTGCTAAAGATACTTTGTATGTTGTAATCTAAGCAATCTTTAACCTTAAACCTAGCCCTATCTATCTGATCCCTTACTGATATTCTGTCTTGTATCAAGGCATCTCCTCCTCTGACAGATACGTCTCTTTAAAACACCCCTAGATCACCAAACAGGAGAATTTGAACCATGTCTGATGGCTGTGCTTAGATACATATACACTGCCTGTGCTATCAAGCCTGTCATGAAAGGAACGGCTTCTACTTGTACTTTTTTTCTGCTTTGTTTTGAGTGGGAATGCATTTTGTGGATCTGGTTGCACCTCGCCTAGAGGTGAAGAGACACCATAACCTTTAAACTTGTTCTCCATTAAAAGCAGTTAGAGCCTGAGGCTCTACAGCATAGGAGAGATTATCTTACCAAAAGCAGCAAGACAGAACAACATATTTCTGTAACGTGAGCTTTTTTCAGAAGATTCATGTTGTCGTTTGTGCACGTTCTTTGGCTAATCTGAGTTTTGTTTGTTAGGACCCGTTATTGGTAACGACTATCAGAGCCATGTGCTGATGCCATCTGGTGCCAAATGTAAGTACTCACACAGCACTCACAAAAGCTTATTACACCTCCTGCCCTTCAACATGTAAACTGTTACACTTATCATCTGTACCCAGACTTAAAAAACTGAATTGAGAAAGCTTCAATGGAGGTTGGGGGGATAAAAAGTAAACAAATAGCTTATGTTTTTTCTCATTGTTTCTGGCAGCAATATGTACAAATTTTGACTTATTTTGTCAAAATATTGTCTTATCATGTCAAAAGTATGACTTAGTATCTTGTAATGACTTTATATGTCATTAAAAACTTAGTTTTATAAAATATTGACTTGCGATATTGCAAAAAATGACTTTCCCAAAATACTTACTTAATGTCATCATAATTATTGAATATTATGTTCAACTTGCAATATCAAAATAATGACACTCATAATGAAAACGTATTAATCCAATATAATTACTCACTTATTATTTTAGGAGAGCAAATCAATATTAAAAAAGTAAATATTTGGAGAAAATAAGTATTTTGAGAAGAAAGAATTTACATTTTAAGATGCTGAGTCAATATGAAGAAGCAAAGATGGATGGGGAATAACACAAACACACAAAACAGGCGATTTTTTTACCTTTTTTTTGTTTTAAGAAAATGAGTCAATATCTCAGGAGCGTAATTAGTATTTCAAGAAAGTAAGACAATATTTTGACACACTGATGTCAGAAAGTTTAGAAAAGGGAGGAAATCAAACCAAACATTTTTTTCACCTCTACCTCGCAGGAATGGGATTCTATACACTTCAACTCAAGAACGGCTTGTTAATCAGCAGATCTGTTGGATCAGTTGTGCAAGAGCAGGAAAACCTCCAAAAATGTGCAGGCCCTTCCAGGATCACTGTTAGAACCGCTGGTGTAAAGCATTTGGGTTGGGTTCACAAGGTAATGAGCACTGCTGCCACTAGGGGAACCAAATCTTCTGAAAAAGGAGTCAAACATCTGAACTGTTTGCAAGATACTGAATATTCTCTTAAGTAAACTCTTATATCCTTTCCAAAACCAAAGGCAAAGGTAATACAAATCCAATGACGTGGAATGTACCTGAATATGAGTACTGCATGTCAGGTAACTTTAATGATAGCGAGACATGCTATGATCTCAACTGTGATTGCTGAAACAAAAATGTCATCCCCAATTTGCATGGTATTATCCATAACTTAGGCATGAGTGAGCAACAAAGTAAAAACTGCCAAGGCAAATTTTATAAAAAATAAATTAATTAACAAAAAAAAAAGGTAATTATGAGGTCATTTCTTTCTGTTCTACAGTCCACATGAATCTGACTGGTTCAGCTAAGATGCATCTTTTTGCTGATCATTTGATCGGTCCTTTGTATCTTCGCTCTTTTCTGTGACTGGCTCACATGTGCCCGAGTCTCTATCAGAGTCTTCCTCCTCCTCATCATTGCCCTGCTCCTGCATGTCTTCTTGGCCTACAGGTACAGCCCCTTTCCGCTGGGGCAGGACAGTGAAGAACGCCTCCTTCCAGTCCCGTTTCTCCAGATACGCCAGCAAAATCTCAAACACTGCGGTAAAAGAAGTCAGTGGATTTATGTTTAATGATTTTCATCAACTTGCATCACATTTAAAGTAATATTCCAGTGTATTTCAACCTAATTTCTGCCTGCTGCATCTGGATCATGTCATCAATGACCACGGACAATCATTTTGGCGTGTTGCCCTTTACAGAAAACTTGTTGTGTCCAAACTCTTGCATAATATAGAAGCCATCGGGCAGTTGCTGAATTCTGTTAGTAAATGTCTGCCACTATATACACAATCACCATTATATTCTGATGAAAAATGTGTTACAATGAGACATTGAGAGAATGTCTTAAAGGTTTATCCTACTGTTGAACACTGTACTGTCAAACAATGCAAAAAGTAAACTGCCTATGCCTGTGAAAACTCCACCCACAGCACTGTGCTGATATCGAGTTACCACAAATTCCTCTTGGAAAACTAGGCGCATCACTGAAAGAACGAATGATAAAGGTTTACGGCTTAATACACAAACACGTTCAACTAATGAACCCATAAAAGTAACTTACAAAAATACAAGTGCATAATTATTTACTGACATCATTCAGCAACTGCCCAATAGCTTCTTTTACATATGCTTTTTTCAACAGGCTGAAACATGTTCAAACTGTCTGTAATAATAAACTGTCTGATATAGACACAGCAGATGGAAATTAGTTTAAAAAAACAAAACGCTGTAGTATTGCTTTAAAGCTTCTGTAAGAGAAAGGGGTAGTACTGGTAAGTTCCTGAGTAAAACAATGAGGTTCTATCAGCAGTACTGTTTTTTGTAATTGTTTCTTCTATGACTACTCAGATGTACTTCACCACATCCTTACTGCTGTTGCTAAATGACTTAAGAGTATTAATATACTCAGTCTCAAAAGATTTCCAGATTCAGAACACATTTGTGTAAATATTTCCCCCCTCACAGTTTCTGGCAAGCATTTAGCTTGCATTTATAAAACATTTACATTTGAAGTATACAAATTTGCATTTTATGTTTCTCTATGTGTTTCATGTGTGTGCAGCCCCCTAACCGTGGTTGACGGCAAGCACTTTGCGGCTGTTCATCTTCACAAAACTGCCCAGTGGGAGTTGAGCATGAGCAATTCCAAGCTCTTTGGCACGATCAAAAGTGATCCCCTGAAACACATGATGATGGAATATCATAAAAACATCAAATCTGACTGAGAACATTTTCCCTTTTTACATCAGAAATATATGGAAAATTCAGTATAAGTAATTTGTTAGTGGCAATTCTTGTTTCAACACACATAAAACAAATCGAAAGTACTGTGCAAAAGTCAAACACTACCCTTTTTTCATTTTTAGTCAAAATGGCCATTAAGTTCAGTGTCAAGAAAAAAAACTGAAAACATACATTTAACACAAATTTACAGAGAAGCCTCAACAACTACATATAAAATACATTTTTCAGTATTTAGTGTTTATCACAGCTTTCATTCTTTTGGGCAACTTGTGTTCAGTTTTTCAAAGAAATCTGCAGGGATATTTTTCCACACCTCCTAAGTTCAGTCTTAGAAGTTGGTTGCATTTTCTACTTCTCACTTTCCAAGTAATCCCAAATACATTCAGTGATGCTGAGGTCTGGACTTCCAGTCCAGTATGTCCAGTCCATTGTTCTGAGAATACCAGGAGCTTCTTTGTTTGATTTGCAAACTTTCTTCTATTTTGTCTGTTTTATTCTCTCAGTAACAGCTTCTTGACAGATGCAGATCTTTTCTGACTCATAGCATTGACTTGTCTTGTCTCACTGGAAAGATGGACAGATACACGTGTGGATTTTTTTTTCAGATCTGAAGCAAGAGTGGAGCTTGATTTTCAAGCTAAGTAATGTTTATCTGATGGTGGCAGTTTGGTCATCTACTGGGTCTTGCATGGTTGTTAGGAGTCCCATTTTCTCTACATCTTTAAAATTGAGTTTTGGAAACTCCTGTTTTTTTCTTCACTTATTTACCTTTGACTTTCCCCATAATTACACAAGTGGATTATCTTATATCTGGTCTCCTTAGAAATATCTCCTGAAAAATGAATTAAAAACATCAAAACAAAAAGGATGTTTTTTGACATTTGCACAGTTTTGTATATGGCAGATGTCTTCAAATCTGGACCTTGAATCCAGTTTCCAGTCTGGTATTTTGTAATCACAGGTAGTTCAATGAACTGTTGATAGAGCTGATTGGCCACCTAGTGCTATACGTACCGGTGACTGCAAAATTCAGGAGTGGAAACTGGATTCGAGGTCCAGATTTGAAGACCTCTGGTATATGGTATTAGTTACTGCTAAGTTGTGTTACACATGCCACTTACAACCAACCTTATGGTGGTTGTGGTCCACTAGGCCTCCAATCACGTAGGCTTTGTTCTCATCCAGCTCCTGCAGTACATTGGGCGAATCAGAGGTCAGGTACACCAGATCCTCTTTGTTTAAGACTTCATGAAAGTGCTCAGGCTTGATATGGACATCCTATATGAATTGAAATGAGTGGGGAGAAGGCAAGTTCAATATGTTAAAGTCATTGACTTCTAAAATCCAATACTCATACCCATACCACCTACCACACACCTACCCACAGCACCCTCCACGATACAGTTTCTTATCCCGTGGTCGAGTATCAGATAGTGTATTTGAAAATGAGATGGGTTACAAATATACTGGATGGAACTGATTTATGTTTTACTAGTATGAGGGTTGTTTGAGAATGACTGAAGAGGTAAAAACCACCTGGAAACATTGATACAAGAGACTACAGGCTAGTGGATTTGATTCCATGGGTTTTAGTAGCAGCACTGAAAATAGATTTAAATGTCGAAAATCCACTTGAGTATTAAAAAGTCATGCTTTTATCCTTCACAGACTCTGTGCATGTTTAAATGGAAGGTCAGATGTGCCAAACTAAGTCAACATACTGACTGACTTATAGGGTTACTTTATGTCTTAATAAATTTACAAGCTGCCTTATGAGTAAATCGAGTATTCCACAACATTTTTGCCTCACTTTACAGCTGACTGTATTACCCACCACTACGACTAAGCACAGTACTCTCTTTGAGGTTTTCATAGCTGTAAACTTATGAAAAGGACAGTGGCATTTTATGACGCTATAGCTGCTTTGTATCCAGACATTACTGCAGAATTAATTACAATCAAACAGAAATCTTACCTTCCAGTTCACCCAGCCTTGATTAATTTCATCCATGTTTTGTTTCAACTGCCCACCATGGCTTGTTATATAAAACTGTAGAAGAAACAGTCTACATGTCAAAATGGCACAGATGCAGATTAAAAACATATACAGAAAAAATCCGACATGACAACTAATTACCTGCACCCGGTGCACAGCGCGTCTGTTCTCCGCATAGCACCTCTGGATCTGCTTGTGGAGTTTCTTTACATCCTGTAAATTAAAATCATCCATTCAAATCATTAAAATACAGACATAAGTTATTCCTGGCTTGACTTGAATATAATGTTGACATGTAAGGCACTGTAATCCCATAACTAATATTACTAACACATCTTTTTTTTTTCCCCCCTGATCAGGTTTTTTTTTTTTAAGATCCCAACCCCAACCAGAGCTCTACAAATCTGAGTATCTGCTGATGGAGAACTGCTCTGACATTTCATTAGATAATAGAATCACACAGTGCACACTTCAAGTACTTCAAGTTAGCAAAACCTGAATTACTTTAAATTGCACAAAGTGTGACATTCTGAACTGCCAACTACTAAAAAAGTAATCAAAATTTGATACTTTTTTTGGAATAACTATTTGTGGCCATTTCAATATGTTATGGAAGTTGACTAACACAATGTGCAGCAACAGTTGAGCTATTGTTTCCACCCTACAAGGTACATAGGAGTACCAGCACACACTAACATATTACTACCATGTCAGTGTCACTGCAGTGTTGAGAATGATCCTCCACCCAAATAATACCTGCTCTGGTTTATGTAGCATTACCTTTACCAATAAGTGTGTAATAGCCTGTGCTGGGCAGAAAATAGTAGCAATGGCTAAATACTGAATACACTGTCATAAATGTATTCATTAACATAGTCCTTTTCAATATATGAAAAGTAACACATTCAGAAAACATTTAAAATTCGTATTGATAAGGCTCATGGGAAAATCTCTGCTGTTGTCATTTTTTAAGTTCACAGTGTTCCTCACTTTTAGTGGTTGACAGTTTTCTTTATGTAATACTTCTGTTAATAAGTTTCATGAAAAATTAAAAAGTTACAAAATTCTCAATTATTTTGACTCTTATCAACTGTTTCAGTCCTCTGCTGTTCCTATAACCTCATAGCCATCTCATGAACTAGGCAAACAATTCATCATACTGAAATAACAAACTCTAATCTGCTAATTTGACTATAAAGTGGGTAGCTAGTTGATGTGCAAGTTGCCACGAAACGCATTACACCGATGTTAAGCTTATTACTCATGAACATGTCCACTACCGAGGAGACTGTTCAGTTCCATCCCCCCCCTCAAAAGATTTTAGTAATGCAGAGATTAATAACTGATCATACATATCAATTTAGCATCAACTCAGGCTTGACAGAGCTCAAACACTGAGATAAATAACTGATCATCACATTGATTTATCAGTCTACTCAGACTTAGCAAGAACTTCAGTGTTTGTAAAGAAGCCTTTTTTTGAGTTTTTCTTTAGAGTATCTTTACAGAACATGCACTGATTTTATAACAGTTAATAAACAAGCACTGATTTTCTCCTGAAAAGATTTAAAATGTAAAAACTGCATTAAAACAAAATTTAAAAAATGTATTTTATGCAGTGATGCTGACTGTTGGCTTTGAAGTTGGAAGCTAATAACAATACTAGTGACAATGTGTATCCACTTAAGACAGGAAGACACATGGTTGGGGTAAATGGAATAATGGTTAATCTAAATGTTTTGACTTTTTTTTTAACTCTTTTCTAAACTAAACACAGTACATAAATCAAGCAGCCACTTTCTGTCATTTATACCAAGTTTTCTTATCCCTTGCAAACTGATTATAAATATTCCAGGTGACGTGTGATAAACTAGCATTATCCCACACTCGTAGAGGAAAATGAATCCTGTCAATAGTGCTTTAGTGGCATAAAGGAAGCACAATGGGGCAGCCTTATTAAAAAACTGGATTTGGCTAGGGCTTAATATAGTCAAACCCAATCCATCAAAATACAACTTAATCAGCTTCTGTCTTGATCAGCTAACTGTCGCTATTATATGAATATAAATGTGAACATGACATGGATAAATGTGCAATAACACTACTTGAGGGGAGGGACTCTATGGGCTGGGGGAAATTCTTACCTTTAGCACCATGAGGTTGTCAAAGCTGCAGTCTATGACCAGGCGGAGAGGACTGGGCTCTGCTTCTCTGCGCAGACGCTTTCTGCTTGCATACTCAGGTCCATCCTCAGCCTGTGTCTGTCTCTCCAACTTCCTCTGCTGTTTCCTCTCCTTGCGCTTCTGCCTGAGCAACCAAGGGAGAACCACAAAGGCACAAACTCAGGCCATAACAAAAACATTGCAACAAGACAACCATAACTCAGACTAACACAAGAAAACAGCAAGCATCTAATGGGTTGACATCATGGGTATCTTTTCAACTATCACAAGAAAAACGTGTTTAATAGTAGTTTGTTGTTTGGAGAATATCACTGATATAGTGGTGATTGTTTCATTAATGAAACTTTAAAGATGACTGAGGATAGTTTATCATTTATTTTACTATTAATGTCATGTTTACTTGCGTAGGTCTCTCTGTTCTTCCCATTGCTGCTGTTTGAGAAGCCTCTTTCTCTGCCTCTTTGACAGTGTCTCAGTTTCTCCACTCTGGACCTCCTGCTTGGTTCCATTAGCTTGGGGATCTCTGTTGTCATCCTGCGTTGCAGGCACAGTGACTGCATCAGAGGCCATGCTTCTGGCCACTCCTGAAGGAAACAGTTTAAAAGACCAATGAAAGGGAGAGGAAAAACACTGAGTGAGAAATATCTCACCTGCTTGAGCCAGGGCCAGTCTGAAAAAGGCAGATACATAACTGTACGACGATAAAGATGGCTGTAAATGTACAAATTCTGATTATTTTGATTACTCATTCACAGGCTGAAGTTTGGTGATTTCTCAGCTCAAACACAGCTGAGCTTGAGAAGCAATTAGTTCCCATGCTCTGCTCCGTTGGTGTCATTCAGCTACAAATAAGAAACTCACTCCAGCCAGTGATTAAAAAACCGCGAATATCTAACGTCAAGCAACGTCTCCGTCGTATATACACTGCAGTCTTCAATATCACAAGCCAAACTCTCGAACTGTGTAGCTTATGTAGCGGTGTTAGTTTGCGCTACTTGGCGTTTTAGACGTCTTTAGCAGCTTTAGCATCTCTTTCTCTCTCTTTAAGGGTTATCAGTATGACAGGGAGACTTGCCCTCTGAGTCAGAAGACCACAAAGTGCACAATGTTACACACAAAGGAGTCGTAATGTTACTAAACACAACGTTACTTTAAACTTGGTTTCAAACTCCTGCTAACTCACCTTATTTTCATCCAGACTGCTGTGCAGCGCGTGGTCCCGCTGCTGCGTCATTTCACTGCGCCTTTGGCGCTGAGGCAGCAACTCTCCGCCATGTTTGTAAGGTCAACATGAAGAGGGCACGACGCTTCTTTCGCACAGAAACGCCTTGATTTAAAATACGTGACAGTTAATACGGAAAACAGACAAATCGCAGTTTTCAGCATGTGCCACATGTCATGTGTTTGAGCCAAATGTCACTTGTCGTTGTTGTTGTCAATACACAAAAGCTTCAAAAATGACAGTGTACGTTACACGTTATCTACCTTCAGTCGTGTGATCCTTACCCCTTAACTCTCCAGTCACGTTTGGTTTGACTTTGTCTTTATAGCCTGTTTCCTAACAAAAAGGAAATGCAGTAAAATTGCAGCAGTACTGCACTTCAGTGTTGTACAGCTAAGTACAACTGCAGTTTTACTGCATGGCACGCTGAACTGTAGTTGTACACTAAACTACAGTTACACTGAACTGTAAGAACTACAGTTACAATACACTGAACTGTAATTGTACTGCACTGAACTACAGTTACACTACACTGAACTGTAAGAACTGCAGTTACACTACACTGAACTGTAAGAACTACAGTTACACTACACTGAACTGTAATTGTACTGCACTGAACTACAGTTACACTACACTGAACTGTAAGAACTGCAGTTACACTACACTGAACTGTAAGAACTACAGTTACACTACACTGAACTGTAAGAACTGCAGTTACACTACACTGAACTGTAAGAACTACCCTTACAATGCACTGAACTGTAATTGTACTGCACTGAACTACAGTTACACTACACTGAACTGTAAGAACTACCCTTACAATGCACTGAACTGTAATTGTACTGCACTGAACTACAGTTACACTACACTGAACTGTAAGAACTGCAGTTACACTACACTGAACTGTAAGAACTACAGTTACACTACACTGAACTGAACAGGTTTTTCACAAAAACTGTATCACTCTGCTGAGACGCCGTTGCTAAGCAATGAGTTTGACAGCTGTAGGAGATGCTCAAGCCATTTGAACGTTTTTACTTCTTACTTTGCGCACAAACAGAAAATGGATACTTTTAAGATTACATTTGACCTACAGATGAGACTACACTCAATTCCCAAACTGTCATCACCACTGAGCAGCTTTTCATTCGGCAGCTGTGACAGAAGAACAGCTAAACAACCTGGAATCAGCCAGAAATGAACCGTATACCATTCACCAAACAAAATGGGCTATAAGATGCTTTACAGACTGGCTGGAACAAAACAACATTAATACTGATTGAGTAAAAATTGACAAAACTGACCTACACTTGATATTATGGCAGTTTTATGGCTCAGTCCGATTTGGTCAGACTCTGAAGATCAGACTACACCTTTGGCGAATGGTATTCGGTTCATTTCTGGCTAATTCCAGGTTGTTTAGCTGTTCTTCTGTCACAGCTACCGACTGAAAAGCTGCTCAGTGGTGATGACAGTTTGGGAATTTAGTGTAAGGAGCTGGAGAATGATCTGCCGGCTGTGCAGCGAGTGAGCGGAGTTCTGACATAGCAACAAGCTGCTTGTTAAGGAACTATAATTTGGCGGAAAGAACTGCTAACATTAAAACATATTAAATGCCATGTTCACAGCCCAATTTATTTATTTATTACTTTATTATTTTTTAAAGAATTTAGGAGTAGTTTTGTTCCACAATGGGGGAAGAATGGTTATTGAACATGCTAATCTCAAAAGCAAGCGGTGTTTCATGTAATTGTTCTAGATTTGCAACATTTTAAAAATTAAAGCTTTCATTTCCGAATTTCTGAAGCTAGCTTACAAGAGGAGATCATGAGACAAAATCTTTTTTGTTTTAACCTGTCAAGCAGTGGCAAATTATAATTCTCTAATTTTATCAGCCTCCTCAAGACAGACCTATCCAAATCTGTGCTGATGATAGTACAGCCATTAAGAAACCACTTTCAGATACCCCAGTGTTAAAGGCTGTGTGAGCAGAAATAAGCAGTACCCTATGATTGAGGAGAGTATTGTACTAATTTCCACATGTCTGAGCCAAGAAGAAAAGAAAACCAAAGGAAACTTCATACCTGCATCATCCTGCAAATGTTTATTGGTTGTGTTCTTTGGTTCTTATAGTTTATATAGCACCTTTGTAAAACCCCAAAAGCAGCTGTTTTGTATTTAGTTTGATTGACTATGCTTTTGATTTGGAACATATTTAGTATTAGAAGCTCAGAAAAATGGACAGCTAACGCAAAGTAACAAGGAGACACATTCTTTAAAAAAGCATATAAACAGCAGTTTGAAGCGACTACTGAGGTGCCTCTAAGTTCAGATCTTACCAAATCTTGACAAATGATGTTTTAAGCTGAAATATTTGTATGGTCCTCTAATTTTAACAAATGACGACCAAGACTTTACCAAAAACACCTGACATTGTTTATCATACCTCAAAAGTATCCTATAAAAAATCTTATAATCACTTCTTGAGTTCACCGTGAGCTACAGACTGTAGACACATTTAATAAAAGGCAACGTTATGTGTTTTGGTGAGGTGTTGGGCTGCCACCAGACGCCAGAGCTACATTAAGGCGCTTTGGCATAGATTCTACAAGTCCCTGGACCGGCACTGGAGGGAGGGAACACACTGTGCTCCCAAAATATATTCCCTCAGTTGGTGTGATAGTGGAGGACAGCGCTGTCTAACGTCAGTCCAACTGGTTTAAATTTACATTGTTTTCATACTCATCAAATGCACTTACTTGTTTAACCTAAGAATAACTCAACCATAACATTGTAGTCCATGTAGTTATGAAATAATAAGCCTTAGTTAATGCCTTACATGGCCAGGGTCCACCAGCAGGCCCAAAGTTTTATTACACACTTCTATAACCTAAGAATAGCTCAGCCAGTTTGCACTGAAGTCCCTTTAGTTACTGAACAATAAGCCTTAGTATGTAAAAAGCCTGGGATTTTAAGGAGTTAGATTAGATGATGAAAAAGAGCCAAAAGGAGTGAATTCTTTAATACGTAAAGTCAGCTCATTCCAATGGTGGGCTGCTCTTTCTGAGAAAGCTGACTGTGTCCTCTAGTAACTGATCTAGTGGACCTATTTTCACTTGTTTTCTGCTTAATGAAAGCAGTTAGGGGATGAGGATCCAAACCATGCAAGATCAAACCGAAGTAAGTTATCCTTTCTTAATGTTTGTTTAATATTAAAGCAATGATGGCAACTGCTGGACTTTCTATCAAGCCCTTTAACACCCTGATGATAAACCATAGACTAGTGTTGCGCTGTCAAAAAGTCAAATATGGAACAATGATTGCATAGTGTTGCTGCTTCAGTGGTTAAACAATGTCTGGTAGTAAAATCACATACACTCTCAGAAAAAAGGTAGGAAAACTGTTACTGGGGCAGTACCCCTCTTGTCACTGGGGTGGTTCCCTCAAGGGTACATCTCAGTACCTTTAGTCAGGGAACATAATTGTACCACAGTCCACTGAAACTATACAACCTCATTCCCAAAAAGGTTGGGAACGCTGTGAAAAATGCAATGATGTGCAAATCATTTAAACCCTATATCTCATTGAAAATGCTTCAAAGACAACATATTAAATGTTGAAACTGAAAAATTGTATTGTTTTTTGAAAAATATATGCCCATTTTAAATTTGATGCCAGCAACATGAACAAAAAATTGGGACGGGGCAACAAAAGACTGGTAAAGTTGTGTAATGCTTAAAAAAACACCTGGTGGTTAATTGGCAATAGGTCAATAACATGATTGGGTACAAAATGAGCATCTTAGAGAGGCTGAGTCTTTCAGAAGTAAAGATGGGGAGGGGTTCACCACTCTGTGAAAGACTGCACAATACAATAGTGCAACAATTCAAGAATAACATTTCTCAACATAAAATAGCAAAGAACTTTTGCTTTTCATCATCTTCAGTACATAATAACATTAAAAGATTCAGAGAATCTGGAGAAATCTCTGTATGCAAGGGACAAGGCCAAAAGCCAGTATTTGCTGGCCGGGATCTTTGGGCCCTGAGGCAGCACTGCATTACAAACAGACATGACTCTGTAGTAGAAATCACTGCATGGGCTCAGAAAAACTTCTGAAAATCACTGTTAATGAAAACCGTTTGTCGCTGCATCCACAACTGTTTATTAAAACTCTTAAATGCAAAGAACAAATCATATATAAACAGGATCCAGAAACACTGCCACCTCCTCTGGGCTTGAGCTCATTTAAAATGGACTGAGAGGAAGTGGAAAAGTGTTCCGTGGTCTGACGAATCAACATTTACATTTCTTTTTGGAAATCATGGACACTGTGTCCTCCAGGCTAAAGACCACTCAGCTTGTTATCAGTGCACACTTCAAAAGCCAGTATTCATGATGATATAGGGGCATTTATGCACACGGCATGGGTAACATGCACATCTGTGAAGGGCACCATTAATGCTGAATGCTATATATATGTTTTGGCAACATATGCTGCCATCCAGATTACGTCTTTTTCAGGGAAGGCCTTGATTAAGATTAATTAAGCAAGACAACGTCAAACCACATTCTGCACTTATTACAACAGCATTGCTCCTTATTAAAAGAGTGCGAAACTGACCTGCCTGCAGTCCAGATCTGTCACCACTGAAAACATTTGGCACATTATAAAATGAAAAATACGACAAAGGAGACCCTGAACTGTTGAGCAGCTGAAATCCTATGTTAAGCAAAAATGGGAAAACATATCACTTTCAAAACTATAGCAATTGGTCTCCTCATCTCCAGGCTTTTTATTTTACTGTTCTGTTTTTAAACCTTAGGTTTTGAAAAGGTACAAATATGTATTTTTCCACTGGGAAAAACTTATTTAAGGTGCACGATTGAACTTTAAAACCACTGTTGTACCTTTGAGAGTACATTTACATTGTTTGTACCTAGATGAATGAAAAATGTACCTTCATAATACCGTTGTTTCTAACAGTGTAGATCTTGATCTAAAATTAAGGTAAACTAGGCCTGCTCAGCATTTTTATACATGCCACAGAGCATGGTGGGATGACATCTCTGCTTCTTTCTCAGACAAACACTGAGTCAGAACTGTACTACAGTTCAGGGCTTGTTGACTGACACTTTTCCCAATCACTGCATAAATCATTTCTCTTGGCAGGGAGTAGAGGAAGAGAAGCTGCCTCTTTGGACTTTTGGGAATGCGCTGGAGACGTTTTAAGGATTTGGCGGGCGCTGTCCAAATCAATTTGATCCTTCCTAAATCTTGTCACACCCTTATAGCTGACTTGATTTCTCTGGTGAACACTTTTCTCCCCCTTTTCTTCCCTCTGTCTCCCTCCCTCTGTTACACGATCCACTTTAACTCTGGGCCAGTGGCCAAGGAAGACCATAATGTATGGGTTCAGACAGCCTAACCTACTTATGATCAGCTGTCCCCACATATCTATAGGTGCTGATGATCGGTAATAAGTAATTTATTGTCCTTAAGCCTTGAAAAGAATATTGAATTTGCATTAACATATGTACTCATAAGCCTCTATAAGCATATAGTAACTATTAACATTTGAAGTAACACTTTTCAATTACAATACCTTTTAAAATGGATAATGGATAAATAATAATAATAATAATAATAATAATAATAATAATAATAAAACACCTATAAAACGTATTAACAATTTGAAAGATTTAAAATACAATAACTAAGTGCTTCAAGTAAAGTGACTCTCAAGTAAAATGTTCGTTTGTCACTTTTTGTTATAAATACATTATATGGTACTATAAACTTCATGTTTGTGCGAAAACACAGTAATGTACTTTCTCAATTTCTCATTTTTCCAAACTAAAATCAGTTAGAACAGCTAGAATGATTATTGTGAACATTTGTTTGTCCTACAATGTCCAAATATGACCAAAATACTTAAACAGCACTTAATTAGCTGATCCTGCAATGCTAGAAGATATACAGCATATTATAGAGCGCATACTGATTGTACATATTTAACATGCAAATATGAATAACCTCAAATATCATTTGCTTTACTTGTAGTGCTCAAACAGTGATTTATTTATGTTTATTATGTTTTTATAATTGTTAATACGTGTTATATGTGCTTAATACTATGTAAGATTAAGAGGCATTATAATGGATATTAGTCACCAAAGGATTAATTATAGTAAATTATTACAGACTTATGACGCATTATTAGAGTCTATAAGTGTGCTTAAAAAGCATTGTTACCAGGTCATAGGTTCTCTATACAAGTACATTTATGTTTATGTGTGTATGTGTATTTATGTGTTTGTATAAAGAGCTATTCATGAATGCAGCCTCATAGAAAGGCACTGATCATCTTGTCATGTTAGACCTGTGCAATTTCAGAAGTTTCAAATATTTCATGATTCTAAAAGGACTGAAAATGCTGTATTGCATCAAGAATGTTACAGTTAAGATTAAAATTGAAATAATATCCACAATGCTTTATATTTGAAAATTGTGATTAAAGCTCAAACAAATAGATAAACAGACAATTACATTACATTAGTTTACAATAGCTCCCTGAAATACTGAATAATGTTTAAAACATCCCTTTTGATCTCTAATATATAATATTTAAATCTGTACTGTATCACAGCTTTGGAATTAAGTTATATACAGCTTTAAACTGATTCAGTTTTCGTACAATCAGCGTTAAGTGATGATTTTTCTTTCTCTTAGGAATAAATGGGAAGCGAAAGTTTGTGCACCTAACTTATGTCAAGAGGATACAAGTCCATTAGAAACTATTAATCATTTCGGAAACCATAGCAACTACCTAGCAACACCCTAGCAACCATCTGGAATACCATAGCAACCACCTAGCAATACCCTAGCAACCACCTAGCAACCATCTGGGATGCCATAGTAAACATCTTTGCAACCACCTAAAATACTGTATTTACCATTTGGCAACACCCTAGCAACTACCTAGCAACTGCTTAAGCTGCACAGTCACTATGTATTTTCTTAAGGAAATGCACTTTTGTAGTTATAACTTGTTGTTCTTTTATAAGGCCTAATCCACCACTGAATTAAGGAAAATATTGCATCATCTACGCAGATAGACACCTACAGAATGGAAAGAAGTATATAAAGTTTTGTCTGTTTTACTCTGTCACATTATGGGCTTTTTTATACTTAATGTGAAGTAAATAAACTAAGAAATTGCTGGTGGGAGCATTGATAGGTATTCAAAAGTAAGAGATTTGATCCAGAAATGTTTATTCAGATATGAGAGCTTTGATACAGGCATGTAACACATCCTAAAGCACATTTATTAATTTGATTTATTCTTGTCTCTATCTGTTATAGATACTCTGGATCATTGCCTGCATTTGAGAGGCACAGGCAGGTGGCCAGATGGACAGCATTCTGTGCCTTTATCAAATGAGCAGAACTGACTGGAGTGAAATACCCACTTCACCGTGCACTTGTGAATAGGACTTTCTTCCATTTACATCATTCATTGTTTTCATTTGAACGCTTTTAAAACTAGTTCAAAATGCCCGGCCGCACAGAACAAGAATGAAAAAGTTAAACTGCTTGAATCAGTTTATTGTCTAGTGATGAAATGAATTATGTTATAAAAGGGAAGCCATAACTCCTCTTGAGAAATATGGCTACGACTATGGGCTTACTCCACAGCTTTCTCCTTCAGTGGCGTTGGGAAGTATTAGTGCAGACTTTAAAGTTCCCAGCACTGCCTGAGGTTAGGTAACATGCACTTTAACGTGGCTATTAGCTTTCAAATTAGCACTTCAAAGTAGACTTTCATAGTGGTTCTGTCATGTCCACAAGCTTCATTACCCCCAACATTAGATATACTCTGTGTAAACTTCATGAGTTAAATATGGGGGAAATCCTAGAGAGCTTTAGGAAGTAAAAATAACATGCTAATGGCTTTAGATGTACTTGACTGCAGTATGTAGCACTAGTCTAGTATCATATACACTTGTAAACAGTGTCAATCAGTAACCTTTTGCACTGTTGTTTTAACCTAAAAAGTGGCTAATTAACTGTTTAATTAACTGAATTAATTAACTGTTAACATAAAATAGTAAGTTAACAACCAGAAATCTGTGTCAAATGCTAACTTATTATTTTAATCTCTTTAACTATGTGAATTTTATTAATCCTAAAGGATTATGATTCAGTAATTACATGAAAAACAATGCAAACTGGCTCAGTCAAATTTTACTTACTGGTTAATAAATTGAAACATTAAATGAACAACAGGAAGCTTGAGTCATTGATTGAGTGAAACAAATTTTGTAAAAGTATATCACTTTATTGAACAATAAATAGCACTTTCTCAAGAAAAGAAACAATCACTTCAAGAACCAGTGAAGATTCTGCAGTAGTAAAGATGTTTTGTGAATAGTTCCTCCTTTTCCTTTTGCATTCGTTTAGCTTGTAACCCACTCCTTATTGCCCTCCAAAGACGCTCCTGCGCGTCTAATGTTACCCCGCTTTTCGCCCTGACAGTCTCACACATTCCGCTTACCCTTTCAACGTGGCCATGTCATTTCACTCTCACTCAAACAGGTTCTCCAGAGAATGGCTCTAAAAAGCAACGTTTCTTGTGATAATTGATGAAATAATGACTAATAAATAGTGATAACTGAGAACAGCATTACTGTTGTTCAAGTCAAGTGCTTCTGGTTTACTGAATTAACAGCAGGTGTATCATTTAACATTATACTGCTTTATGCATTTTAGTAGTCAGCTTCTAATAATTAAATATTTGAAATGTAAACAAAGGCATTCAGAGTGGTTTGATGTGAAATGCTCTATTCTACTGAAACTTATCATATGTTCCTAACCTATAACAACATGACAGTGAAAGGATCCAGACATCCGAAGAGCTTAATATGCCTAAAGTCTTGGTTTTATATATATATATATATATATATATATATATATATATATATATATATATATATATATATAAACATTGTTTTACTATACTTTTTGAGGCAAATAGTATCCAAACATTTTTCAAATTTACCAGTATTTTACCATTATCAACATTACAGCTTTTAATTATTGGATATTACGTAAAATGGCTATTTGTGCTATAGTCATCATTATCCCATTCACCACTATTGTAAAGAAATAGCAGTCAGTAAGTTTCTCTACAATGAACCACCACCCTGAATGACTTTGTTTACATCTCAAAGACTCAATTATGCAGACATTTTGAAAAATTAAATTTCTTATTTTAGCCATTCCTGAATGTGTTTTTGTTTCTACTACCACATTTGTTTTTTCTCTGAATAAAAAAGAATGACTTTATATAACAAATTAAGAGTGTATTCCATCAGAATTGCATTCATCTACATGCAGGCTGACCGTCTGACTCATTTTAAGATACATTTTCCACTGTTATGGGCATCAATGAGAATACAATCTGTAAACCAGACTAAAGATATTCACATCCCAAATATCCAGAAATCATTCAAACAAAAGTTATGACAGCTCGACGGACTGACCAGCAGCTCCGGGAGCTTTTCAAGTGTCACATAAAGTGACTAATCATTGCAGAGCTACCAATGCATCAACAAGAGGCAGAATGCCTAAATTCAGGCATTGATAAATGGGAACTTGGTGCGTAAAAAAGATCTGAAAATCCCACCATATAAATGTCACTCAAAGCTCTGTACAAATGCTTCAACCCCACTCACTGCTTTTTCATAGATACGGTTATAATGTACTGAGGTCAGTTTAATTGTGACTGATACAATTAAACACTGAATATTCAATGTTCATTACTCAAACTGACCTTTAAGTATCAGTGCAGATGCATGAGTGAATAGACAATCGCAATTAAATGACGATTTGATTTTCATTCACATTCAGGTTGGGTTGAAGTTACGCTACTAATGATAAAGTTTAATTCATCCAAAAACACAAAGGAAATTGCAAAGCCTCAAAAACAAACATATTTCAAGCAAATACCTCAAACTATTTGGACATGATGAATTGAATTGACTGTTACAAATTCATTCTTGTTGAAATGTTTTCTTATGTTTACACGAAAATCGCAAGATTTTAGTCTTTTAGGGCTGGTCTCCCAGATTAAGCCTAAGCCTAGACTAAAGGGAACTTCCAATGGTGACTCACCATTAGCACTGCGATTTAGTCATAGACAAGGCTTAATCCATGTCTAGTGTTCTAGTCCATTATTTACCCAACTTGGCACGTACCTTGAACTGACAACTGACCAAAATGTAATATTAGATACTAAAAACTCTGATTAAAGTGAAAGATTAATTTCTAATTAGACTCACTTATGATACGTGTTGTTTGAGTAAAACTGTGATTGAATTGCAACCAAAACAAATGTAGTTCTTCTTAACATACTGAACTATAAGAAACCACCAGCTTGATAACATGTCTTGTCTCACTCTGCCAAATGTAGTTATGGGGTTCAACAAGTTTAACCGTACCAGTGAAGATAATTTGCCTTAAATCCCATTTCTTCTTTAAACCTGCTTTCCCATTTACCTTCATCTTCCATCTCCCTTTTGAGAAGAGGCAATGGCTGAATGCCCTAAATGACTTACACACGTACATATAAACTGATTGGTACTAGATTAAGATAAATAGAGGAGGACACTCCCCTAAAACATCTTATTTACCACCATATTACTCAACACAAACCATTGTGTTTCTATGGTGGTTCACTGTGTACCACATGTAACAAAATATACAGTACTGAAGTGTACTGTAATCTAAAACCCATTAAACCTAAAATCACCTCTCAGAAAAGGGTCATGAAGATCAAGATGAAGGGTGCAGTTTCAACAGAAGAACCTGGGATTCAAGAGGAAATTATGCTCAAGCCAGTGCTTTAAACCAGGTGACAGCCATAACTACACATCTGTCAGAGTTACTTGCATTCACTTTCCTTCTTCAGAGAGTTTACTGTGCTATGAACTTCTCTTCTGCATGTATTTTTAAACCTTTTAGTCTGTTATTTAATTAATCTTGACCTGATGAGAACTAATACATGTCCAGGTGATTTGTTGCTTTAACCTGAAAAGCTGTAGCATTTAATTAAACTCTTCAAAATCAATCATTTCCAGCCATTTTCACAAAGAGCTTACCAAGAAATAGACATGGCATAGTCACATCACAAACAAAAAAAGAGAAAACAATAAAGAACCACAGTAAATGAAAATGCAAAGATGATCCAAGATCCAAGATGATCCAAGAAAAACATAGATGATCCAGTTGTTGTTATTGAAGGAGTCCATGGGTTCCAAAGTGTGATGGGCATTGCATAAGAAGTCAATAAAGGAGAAAAACAAACACACCAAATCTGGGAAATGATGATGCGCTGATCTATAAGCAGCTCCTGCATGAAAAAAAGAAAATGTTGAACTTATTAGAGACTGTGGGATATGCCTGAATGTCATCCAGTGCTTAATGTTGAACAGTTTTAGCTATAGTTGCATGTTAATTAGGTGCATCTACTTTGTTTACTCAATGGCACCTACCATATAGGTGCACTTTGTAGGTGTACAATTACTAGCTTATTTGTTTATCCAGAATTTATCAGCCCCCCTCTTGCCCATCCATCCATGGTAAGGGGCTACCCTAGGACCACTGCTGTCCAGATATTGTTTTCAGCACAGCAAAGGAGTTTTTAAACATGGTATACACTGACTGGCCAATCTGATCTGCAAAGGGCCGGTTTTCACTCCAAACAAGCTGAAGCACACCAGTTGGTCCTAGTCTTCAAACATTTCATCAGGTGACCACCTGCTTTGTTGGAGTGAAAACCTGCAGCAACACCGGCCCTCTGCAGATAAAATTGGACACCCCTGTCCCAAACCTTAGCAGCTCAATATAAGCATTTACCTCTAAGCAGGTCTGGAGACAAATGTGAAAAGCACAAAATCTCCTACTACACTCAGAGACTGCTGAAAAATTCCTGAGATGCATAAGAAAATCATGAAATCTTACATTTTTCTAATGTAAATATTATTCAACTAAAAGTGGGTGAGGGTAAGATAAGGTAGACACAAACGTGTTTAACTATACATGAGACAAACTGAGCAACATTTTACTTGAACTCTGCTACATAACATGGACATAACCATGCCATAAACATGTCATGGCAGATGTCTTATGCTGTCATGAGTTGTCATGACAGAATTTGCTCAGTAATATAAGATATAACATATAACATTATGGCGTCTGTCATGACAACTACCATTAATTTCAATATGAAACTGTGTTTTTACTGGACATTATCTGTAACGACAACTAATGACAGCATATGACATCTGCCATTATATGTCTATGATATTGTTATGTTAGTGTTTTGAAGCAGGCTTTAATTCATTTCAGCTGAATGCAAGACAGTGGCAAGAAAAACTCCCTAAGTGCAAGAATAAGAAACCTTGAGAGAAACCAAAACTCAAAAGTGGAACCCATCCTCTGGATCTGGTTGACTCTGGATGGCGAAAACAATAATACAACAAGAGCAGAATGAATAAAGAATAAGATTTGACAATTAACATACAATAGTGAATATAAAAAAAGAAAAGAAATGGGCTTGTCACTGGACAGACATATTTAGATTAACCAGTGATAACCAATGACTAATGTTGGTGGCCTATCAGTGTAACAAATGAGGAATTGATCTATGAAAACCAGAGAGAGTTTAAGAGTTCAGGTAGAGGATTAATAAAAAGTCTCACAATGTTTTCAAATACATGTCTAGACAAAGTAAAGGAGATCATATTTAGAACATTTCTTTCATCTGGGACGTCTTGTGGATGTTAAATTAGATCTCATAGATCACCCGTGCACAGTTCTACACAAGTCCAGCAACGATGCTGCACCTGATACCTGCTATCAGTGCAACATACTGCATTACCACTAGCATGTCAGTGTCACTACCGTGCTAAGAATGGTGCATCTCTTGGTTCAAGTGCTGCACAACTCACACTTGAACTTGAAATCTCAGTGTAGTGATCCATTTCTCAGTATTATGTCCCAGAGCTTATAGGACATAAACATATTCCAGCCATTACCTATCACGTTGCATTCTGAGCTGACTGGAGGCACGTTGAACGGTTTGTTTATCTAATTTTCACCAAGCAAGAAGCCTCCGGCCTGCCTCTTGGTCTTTTCCCTTCTGCATAAGGCTGTCCTATAAAAAGGCTGACCTCCCTGCACCCCTGCCTTGATGACCAACAGCAGCTGGCCTTGCCCTGTATCAGCACAAACACATGCCACACAGCAGCTGACCTTTCTCTCGCTCTTGCCACTATGCCAACCAGCTCAACCAAGGTCCGGCCGAGCCCATACAGCACCCTGCTATCATGCTAGAATGCTGCGAAGTATTATGAAGATGAAGAATTATGAACTGGGTCATTATAATATTTCAGTCATGCACTGGCTTTTTCAGTAAAGCTTCGAAGTATGCTTGTAAAGGAGAAAAGTTGTTCAGAGTGTATTTCTCGCATGCCTTCCAAACACTGTCAGAGAATCATGAACTGTCTTTCAGGACCAACAGTCCCTCATCCCAAAATAGAAAGCAGTCATTAACACGTTTTCTACCACCATGTTTTGATATTTGGCTTGAACACAAGTTAAAATGCAGCCTCTGAATAGCAGTGGCTACAGCAGCCTTGTTGAGATAGTCCACTGTGAATAGCCAGCTACTTCTTCAGTTTACAGCAGCATATGTAAACAACATTGTAAATATGGCACTTTAAGTCACTGGCAATTTGAATTCCATTCAACTAGTGAAGATTTTTACATGTAAATTGATAACACATTTTGGGAGTTTATTAAGGTATTATTATTATTTCAATAAAGCCCCAGTTAGACAATTTGAAATGGTTTATTCATTATGCATTTGGTAACACTTTACTATAGAGCAGTATACATATTATGATAATTTGCAGCAATACCTATCTTAGGTAACACTGATTGACTGATTGGGTCGTGTCATGACAATTTTTTTGGGTGAAATACAGCATGTTTTAACAGCTGTCATCGTAGCTTAGTGTATATCACAGTGGCATAATACTGATGATGTAACAGCTTAAATCTTAGAAATGGTAAAATGAAAATATTTTATCTAAGGGCCACAAATTGGTCACTCTTATTCAACCTGCCTGACTTGGCAAGCTAGAAAAATGACCAGTCCACTCTAAAAGCACTGGTCTTGGAACACTCTCTGAATACAATTTGTGCTTTGTTTATTTATTACTTTCCAAGCTAAAATAATCATTTATTCATTTGAACAAGTAGTAAAGTTATAATGACAAGCAAACTTAAACCCTTAAATTCCCAGTCTTATTACATATTAAGGCTTATTATTCAGTATTCTTAGTATATTGAAGTGTGTAATAAAACATTGGGCCCGCCAGCAGGCCCTGGTCATTTATGTGGTTCAGTAAAATAAGCAGAAGTACTCAAACATTGGTGAGACAAAGATTACTGTCTCTTTTATTTATGTAGGTCAGTATTTTGTATTTTATTTAGGTTACTATTTTGTTCCATATGCCTTCTTTTAGATGACAGCTTTAAGCCTTATAGGCATGGACTGCATGAGTTTGCACAAGCAATGCCCAACCAGCTTTATTGGATATTCTCTTTTGGATGGCCAGAGTGAGGCAGGTTTTGAACTCTCCCTGTCTCTTTACACCACTTCCGCACATTTTGTATGCTTGATTTTGGAATTTACAGCTTATCTTCCTCACAATGCAATCTTTCTCAAAGACATTTTTAACCAAGAGACAATATTTGGGACAGATCCAACTCAGTTTTCAAGTTTTTAATGCAATATCTTTCACAATGTTGTGGCTTTCCAGGAGTAGTGTTGTAGATCTCTGGGTTGGACATGTACATTTGGATTAGTGTCCCAACAAGTACATTGGGGAGTTAGGTGAAAGTTTTCTAGTTTACTAGTTTGTGCCGTTGGAACCAAAGTATATGATCCATATACACTCTTAAAATTATGGTCTTTCAAGGGTTCTATATAGCACCAAATAGGGTTCTGATATTGTTACAATGTCAAGAGAACTTTTTTTAGAACTTTTTTTAAAAAGGTGCTATATAGAACCATCTATAGCACATTCTCCATTAATCTGAAGAACCTTTTCATAATGCTAATAATCCTTTAATCATGCAAAAGGCTCTTTGAGTGTTCACAGTTCTATATAGAACCATTTTCTTTACTAAAGAACCTTTGAAGAACCATCATTTTAGGCGTGTAGATGAAATACTTTAGTTTACGTAGGTTTATGTGAGATATCATAAAGAGCTTATGTAGTTGTAAGCTTATAAACACTGCCCTACAGTGTTATAATATGTTTCAAGATGAATAACTTTATAAAAGGCCTGCAGGTTAAGGGGTTAAATTTATTTATGAATGCTAGAGCAGTTTTATAGAGTATACATTAGTAACAATTCAAGAAGTAACACTTACATTGCATGTGGCCTTATCTGTGCTCCACCACAAAGCTCATGGTGGTTCCATCGAATGAGGGAGGAGCGATGATCCTGGGCCCTTGCTGAGAGGTGATGCTGATGACAGGCTGCTTACCGCTGGCCACTCTGCTGGAGCTGGCATGTTGAACCCCTGGAGGTGTCTGCAGAGACTTCCCAGAAGGCATGTAGTAAGGCCCCTCCATGTAGGCTCCATCTCCCTGCTGTCCCGCATGACCTCTGTCTCCTGCATCCACCTCCGACTGCACAGAGAGCTGAGATTGAATCCTGGCCGGAATAACCGTGGTGGGCATGTATCCCGGGTAAAACATGTAGGTATGACCATAAGCTCCGGGGCTGAGGGCCAGAGGAGAGATGGACATGGGAACGGGGGTCATCGGGGGCTGCTGTGGCATCGGGACGTCCACATACTGCCCCGTCTCTGGGTCGAACAGCCGCCTCGTGGCCGGCTGCACTGGGGTGTCCACCAGGTAGTAACTGCCGGTGGTGGGGTCCAGGAGCATCTTCCGTTGCGTGCTCTGGAAGTGTTCAGTGGGGACTGGAGAAGGCTGCACAGTGGGAGAGAAGCAGATTACATGAGGTGTTGCAGCTTGCATGGTAAGAGGCAGAGGGTGATGGTAGATGGTGGCTGTTGGAGTATCCAAGGGCCGCGTCTCCATAACGATGCTGGAGCGTTTTGGGGACTGATGACTCTCATGCCGTTTGGCATCGCTGCTATGTGCCACATGTGCAGGCGGGCTGACCGTTTGGGTCTTGCTGCCTGGAGTTGGGAAGGTGTACACAACTGTTTTATCTATAGATGAGGCAGGCTGCTTGGCGGCAGGTTTCACAGGTATGGTCAAGTAATTCTCTGAATCCGCAGAAGAAGTAAACTGAACTGGGGTGAATCCAGCCTCGTTGCCGTTTGGCCGCTCCCTCTCCTCCATTGTAGACTTTGACTGGGAGATCTTTAAAGACATGGGCAGCTTCGGAGACTTAGGGGTCACAGCTTTAGCATTAAGAGATGCTGAGGATGAAGTATGCACCTGTGGGGCCTTTACAGAGCTTGCGGTGATTGGAGCTGATATTTTCTGACCCAGGCTCATGCTGGATGTGCTCTTACCAGGAGTTCCTGTAAGATGCATCACAGTTTGGGGGCCATTCCGTTCCTCGCGACTGAGCAGCGCATGTGATACCTTGAAGCTTCCTTTCTCTTCTTTTTTGAGGGGTACCTCTGCTTGGACTATGTGTCCTCCAGCAGGTGGAGTTTTTGAGTATGAGTCTCGTCTCATGGCGGCTGAGCCAACATCCCCTTGTTCTCCCTCTGAATTTCCATGCTCCTCGCTGTTAATGAGCGAGAGCAGACGGGTGTCCTTGATGGCCTGGGGCTCAGTTTTCCTCTTCCATTCATTTTTGTCAAACACATAGAGCTGCTCCATGGTCTTCACCGCAGCCTGCAGCTTCTCCAGAGCTGCCATCTTGGTGTCTGCCTTCCTCTCATCCATGTCACTTACTTTGTCTTGCTTCCTCGTGGCTGTCCATGTCTCGATTTTCAGTCCAGATGACCCTTCTTGCTTTATGTTGGCTGAAGTCATTCGGACAGGAGGTTTATGGACTCGAATTGCCCCAGTTTTAATGTCGTCCTTTTGCACCTGCGGAAATGACCCTTCAAGCTCTGGTGCATCCTCAGCTGGCTTACATTTGGAAGGCTCAGAGAGGTTTCCACTCTGCTTCGAGCTGCTGTTTGTGTTCACAGACTGACACTTGATGACTATAGGCGAGAGTGAGGCTGGGTTCCCCTTCACCAGTGAGCTCTGCTTGGAGTTTTTGTGCTCCCCGTCCGCGCTCTTGCTCTCGTTCCCTTCCAGCGACACGAAGTGATACGAGCTCTTCACGAGCTTCCTCACGTCCCGCACCTGGTGAATGGGCGCCTGCAGTTTGCCCTTGCTATTGTCCCTCACGTCCCTCACGGTGAAGTGCGGCACGCGCTCGGACGGCTCGCTCCTGAGCGCGGCCGCGAGCGCGTTGGCCACAGTTAACGGCGGCTCGCTCTTGTCGCTCCGCGCGCTGCGCAGTCTGATTTTGATCTCGGGAGGCTTAGAGGTTATTGCGCGCGGCCCCGCTCGCCCAGCCGCGCTCGAGCTCCCGCTGCCCCTCTCTCCGCCCGCGAGCTGGATGCTCGGCACGAACAGCCGCGACATTTTGGTGGCCTTGCCGCTCGAGCTCTCGCTCCCGATGCCTTCGCGCTCCTCGTGAAACCCAAGCTCGCCGTCCCTCCACGACCTGAACGCGCTATTTTGGCTTCTGGGCAGCGCGCCCCCGCGCGCTCCTTTTTTAGCCTCGCCTGGAGACTCGCGCGACGAGCCACCGCCGTCTGCTACGTCCGCCAACTCGTCCAAGCACACGAGGCTGATGTCGGACTCGCTCTGCCGGCGTGACTCGCTCCTCTCCTTGTCCTTCTCTCTCACCCTCTGCTTCTCCTTGCCCGCTTTCTCAGGCTCGTGGATCTCGCCCCTCTCCATCCTGCGCTCGCGCTCGAACTGCACCTTCTTGGCGAGCACGCTTTTGAGCAGGTTCGAGGCGAGCGCGGCGCGCCGGTGCGTGTCCTCCATGCCGTCCGGCGCGGGCCTCGCGCGCCGTAGCACTAGCTCGAGCTTGTCGCCGCGCGCAGCCGCCGCTCCGCCGGCGCTCACCAGACTCCCGTTCAGCGCGAACACCTCCACGGGCGGCGCCCTCACTCCACCGCGTGTCCAAAGCGCCGCCGCCGCAGCGCGGTCACCCTCCCTGCCGCCGCCGAGAGGCTGCTGTGCGCGCGCCGACACCGCAGGCTCCCCCGCGCGCGCCTTCTTGCCGTACTTGAAGTCCACGAGCGCGGACCAGCAGCCCACGCCCTTACCGCGCTCCGACGCCGACGACTCGCTGGATGTGCTGAAGCTGAGCGCGTACGGGTACGGGTAAGCGAGGCTCCGGAAGGCGCGCGCCGTCAGGTTGCGCACCTCCTTGTCAGCGTCGTCCAGCTCGCTGACCGCGCTAGACGCACCGCTCGAGTGCTCGTGCGCGTCCCTCCCCTTCAGGCGGCCACCGCCGATGTGCAGCCGGCCAGGCACGGCGATCAAGCACGCAGCGCCCTCGCGCGCTCTCTCCTCCTTCAAGGCGCGCTCGCCTCCAGGCTCGTTCACGGCTCTGGCCGTGGCCCTGATGGCCACGTGAACGCGCCCAGCGGCGTTTCCGCTCTCACCGCCGCTCTGCCTCTTGATCTCGGGCTGCGCGCTCGCGGCCTCGTCGCTCTTCGCTCTCGATCTCTCCTCCTCCTCCTCCTCCACCACCTCCTCCTCTTCTTCCTCCTCCTCCTGCTCGTTCTCCTCCACTATCGTCTCCTCGCGATCGAACGACGCGTAGTCCACGAACGTGTAGACCTGGTGTTCGTCCTCGCCGTCCCAGCTTGCGCACGCGCTCACGTCGCAGTCGGCGTCGTGATCGAGCTCGGAAAGCTGGATCTCGTGCGTGGTGATGTAGTGCGACTCGTCCTCGATCACCTCGGCGAACAGCACGCGCAGCTCGTGTTCAGACTCGTTGCTCTTGACGCTCAGACGCTCGTGCGCGCTCCCTAGGTCGTCGCCTCCATCTCCGTCGTTGTCCTCCTCCTCCTCCTCCTCGTCGTCGTCGTCGTCCACCTCGTCGTGTAGGTCCCCGTTGGCGCGCGCGCTTTCTTGGCGCTCTTTGGCGGGGAACTGCGCGCCGCTCGCGCTGACTGCAGGATCTTCAGCAGCAGTGGCGCGCGCCCCCTCCCCCGCGCGTCCTTCCGTCCACCACTTCGACTGCTTCACGATCGCCACGTGGTTCGCCTCGCCGTTAAAACCCGCTCGGATCGCGCTCTTCGCCGCCGCCGCGTCCACCTTCACGTCCAGCAGGTCCACGTAGCTGGGCTCGTAAATGGGCAAAGCGGTCGGGGACGCAGCCATCGCGCGCTTTACTCTGCGGTGAAGAGGAGATATGGACAGAGAGGGGTAGACGGTAGAGACTTTTTACCCCCCAGAAAAGCCCTCCTGCCCTCCTCACTGCCCTCCCTGCGCTCGCGCGGTTGTCGGTTTGGCTCCAGTGGTCGGTGTGGCACCGACAGACTCATCTCACATAGCGGTGCTGACAGCGGGGGAGCATTCCAGCGTCCAGCTCTGGAAAGTGAGGGCCTCAGGGCTTTTCTACATTTTGAAGGCGATTCCTGCCTAAACTGATCTAACGTGTTTTTCCTGAGTGCTGGAGCAGCGCCTCTACTGCCAGAACAGATTCTGTTGCCTCGATCTCTGTCTTTAAAATGCACCCAGTCTACAAATATAGAGACGGTGACGAAACGCCAAATCTGGGCTATTTTAAAACTGGGGATGTTGTGCTCGCCGTGTTTTGTTACACGCCGCAGACCTGCAGGCCGAGACTCCAACACAACATTTGGACTAAAAAAAGATTCCTGAGCTTTGAGGAGCTTTTCCACAGCTCTGCTTAATTATAATGATTATAATAATGATAATGATGATAATAATAGTCTAATGATATAGTAAAAGCGGCTCCTGTATATGTTTTGGTGAAACAGCAGGCCAGACGGCTCACACTCATGTCATGTGAGAGGGTTTTATTCTGTCAGCAGCTCACACAGGTTTTTTATAGAAAACTTCTCCGGATCCTCAAACATGACTGAGGGGGTGACTGATGAGTTTTGCTGAGCTTCAAAACAAAGACATCCGTGTGTCTGAAGCCCGACTGAGCTGTGTGTCATCACTGTTGCTGTGTGATTCGCAGTAGGTCAGTGTGGAGAGTGAGTTTTAACCTTAAACGGCAGCTTTTGTGCTGTTTCAGCACCACAGGCCGCGGACAGCGCCACCAGGAAACAACAGAGCACTTTCACCTTCAGCGCACAGCACAGTCAAATCAGTCAGAGCCGTCAAAGCAGGAGGTCCCTAACTGGTCCTGTTGGGGGCCCAGGCGCATTGTTAGGGAACCGATGGCCAAAAATATAAAACAGTATACATCAAAAGAAGGTAGTTACCCTGTAATTTATTGCCAGTATTTCACTGTATTTAACTCTGTCTGTCCCACAGTAAAATACTGTATTCATCATTTTACTGTGAAATCAGCACATCTAAAGATACTTCCTGTTATAACACTGCAAATTACCATGATGTTGAAGTTGAGCTGTACTGCACAGCATTATGGGACAAGACAGTTAAATAAGCATAAATATTTTTTCAGGTTTTGTTTTTTTAAAGGCTTTTAAATTTAAACGCTGGATTACATGGAACATTGAAGTGTTGACAAAAAATTATGTTGCCAGATGTGAGTTTTTGGTCTTGTTTTCGCAAATTAAAGCACAGTTAAACTGTCTGTAAAATGTGTATTTGCAATTAAATGAGATATTCTGTACATACACAGTGCAAAACATGGTGAATAAATATGTTAATTGCTTTTTTTTTTCCTTTTTAATGTTGCTTTTCTATATAGTACCAGATTTTTACAGGATTGACATTAAGAAGTCCTGGAAATTCCACAGATGTTTCAACATTTAAACATAATTAAATCATTAAGCTCTAATTAAATACATTCAGAGTGGTATGATGTGATATACACCGCTCTAGAGACACTTACTGAGTCAGAATTGTTGATAGAAACCAGACACCTGAGGGTTTAATACATCTAAAAAAGTTATATCTTGAAATGGTAATGAACATGTTGTCTGGTGTCTGACACATTGTTCTACAATAGTTTTCAGATATGATTTTGGCCTAAAGGAATATGTAGGGCATTGTAAGGCAAAATAGTCCCCAAAGAAAACATATTTTTGGGATTTGTCCCTATTTCACTATTATCAACATTACATATAAAAACTCAGAAGATGCCATAGATTCACTGCTCATTTTAGTAAATAAATAAAATACATCTGCGACACCACAGCCCCTGGTTCCTCTCATCACCACTGTAAAGACATGGGCAGCGTCTTTACAGTCCACCATTTCACATCAAAACCCTCTGTATGACTTTGTTGATATCTTGATCAGTGAATTATGCCAAGTCTGAAAAATCAATGGAATTCCCCTTTAACTGACTAAGAGCTGTTGATATTGTATACTCTTAAAAAGATGGATCTTCAAGGGTTCTTTAGTAAAGGGAATTGTTCTATTTGGAACCATAAGTTCTATATAGAACGATTTCATGCTTAAATAGTTGTTTGTATGGTATTGTTCTTCAGATGGAGAATGGTTTGTATGTGGTTCTATATAGAACCTTTTTGAAAATAGTTCTATATAGCACCAAAAATGGTTCTTCTATGGTTACAAGTTTGAACTATTTGAGTGTATATATTACTTCACAGTAAATCCTCGGTGTAAAAACTGAAGCGTCAAATGTTGCTCAGTCCAGTAGAGCTGGACTGAAGATCATTAGTGTTGGGGGTGTTAGTGCTAAAGTACAGACAACACCAGGAGTGTTAAATGGCCCAAGCATTAAATATAAACAACCTTAGTGTGTGTTTGTACACTGCAAGTGTTCTTTTTCCACAGTTCAGTGTCATATTAATACTGAGAGTTTAACACTGTTAACAGTGTGGTTTTTACTCTCTGTAGAGAGGGTCCACATTTAACACTGCTGATTTTACCACATACATATAAACAATTTAGTTCATCCATAAAGGCCATAATGTAACACCAAGATTAGTAAGTGAAACTGTAGCCTGGTTTTTCTCTGTGCTGTTGACTCTAGTTAACCTCTCCAGCAGATGTTCATGTGTGGCTCCCACGGATCACAGACCAGCTAGCATGTCCTATATAAGCACTGCTAAGGCCCTCACATATATGATTAATTATCACAGCATTAAGCACCTCCAGCGCTGCCACTGCTTCACTGCTGCACCAGCACAGCTTCACTTTCCTTCACTTACTGCATTCTCATGTAGCACTTCACACTAGCATTAACTTCATTTATTTATTTACAGCTTTCAGGAAGTTTCTTCATACTTCATTTCAGCGGCAAATGAATGCAAGAAAGTAACAATAATAATAACAGTAGTAGTAGTAGTTGTAATGGTAGTAGGAGTAGTAGTAGTGGTAGTGGTAGTAGTAGTAGTAGTGGTAGTACTAGTAGTAGTAGTAATGGTAATAGTCGTAGAAGTGGTAGTAGTAGTAGGAGTAGTATTAGCAGTAATAGTAGCAGTAGTAAAACCTGTTTTTCCCCTGTTTTTGTATTTTAATGTTCTATACTAACACTGTTTCCTATTCGGTGTCGACCAGCGGAGGATGGGTTCCCCTTTTGAGTCTTGGTTTGTCCCAAGGTCCCTCTTGCTCCTAGGGAGTTTTTCCTTGCCACTGTCGCCATTGGCCTGCTCATGGGGGCTTCGGACCCAGATTTTTTCCGTAAAGCTGCTTTGTGACAACACCTGTTGTAAAAAGCATTATGTAAACTTTGACTTGAAACTAAACTTTGACTTGTAGTAGTAGTAGTAGCAGTAGTAGTAGTGGTAATAGTAGAAGTAGTAGTAGCAGTAGTAGTAGTAGTGGTAATAGTAGCAGTAGTAGTAGTGGTAATAGTAGAAGTAGTAGTAGTGGTAATAGTAGAAGTAGTAGTAGCAGTAGTAGTAGTAGTGGTAATAGTAGCAGTGGTAGTAGTGGTAATAGTAGAAGTAGTAGTAGCAGTAGTAGTAGTAGTGGTAATAGTAGCAGTAGTAGTAGTAGCAGTAGTAGTAGTAGTGGTAGTAGTAGTAGCAGTAGCAGTAGTAGTAGTAGCAGTAGTAGTAGTAGTGGTAGTAGTAGTAGCAGTAGCAGTAGTAGTAATAATAGTAGCAGTGGTAGTAGTGATGGTAGCGGTAGTTGTGGAAGTAGCGGTAGTGGTAGTAATCGTATTGACATTGACATTGACATCAAATGGATTTGCTCGAATTTCATGAAGTATTGATTTAGCCAAGCCAGGCATTAGATTTTAACTACAATCAGTACTGGGCTTCCACAAGGAGAACTTTGACATACATAATATCATTACTTTTGTATTAATATTTTTGCATTTATTCTGATATTAGTGTTATTCTGAGCAAAACAAACACTTACTGTATATATGATTGATGAATAGTTTTTTGTGTATAATGTATATAATGTTATCAGGTGCCTAAGAGCTTTGTATGTTAAACAGCCCATATGATTAAAAAAGTTTCAAAACATACCGTTCACTCTCTAGTCCATAAATTCCACACAGGGAAAGTAAGTGCCAGAAACAACCCATTTTGAGTCTATTTTTTTTTTTTTTTCGTTTTTATGATGTTAGAAAAAAATGTATTTATAAATTTCCATCTGTTCTTCTTGCTGTAGTTTAGCTCCGGCTATTCATATTGTAGTTCTAAGTAGTGTTTCAGCTCAGACTGGTTTTTAATAAGACACAATACAAAGCAGCCAGTCAGAACTGAGGTCATTTACATATATCAGTCTTAAAGGCACAGTTACAAAAACAGCCTGTTTTTAAGGCCAAAACACCCTGCTGTACAAATTCACTGACAGCTGACCAGATTAGTGCACGCTAGTGACTTGAGATAGTTTGGCCAAGCTAGGCTGTCGCTGTAGCGCCCCCTGCTAAAGAACTAAGAATGGAGCTTGTGCACAGCTTAGCATTTGCGTTCACATACTTGTGTTTCTGACCTATAGAATGGAGAATGTATGAATGAATAGTTTCTATATGTAATACTACACAAATGGCCTCTTAATGTCTTAAGTGGAGCTCAGGGGATTAAATAAAACACAAAGAAAAAAGTAGAACACAGGTCCTTTAAGCCCTTAATTGGTGGGCCAAAGTTTTATTACACACTTCTATAATCAAAGAATAGGTCAACCAGTTTGCATTGGAGTCCCTGAATAAGTTACTGAATAACAAGCCTTTGTATTTTATAAGCCTGAGATGTTAAGAGGTTAATGTAATCTAATTCTAATGGTGGCATATGACACTGTAGCCCAGTACCTTTTTATTAGAGACAAAATTTAGCAATCATTCATCCACTCATATATTAAATGGTGAATGACTTTAACTTGCTGGCTTTAGGCTTGATGGAGGCTTCTAGAAAGAAAGCCCAGATTAACCATGTGTTCAGTAAATATCTGTCTCTCATCCTCCTAAGCCCTCTCAGTGCCTCCTTGTGTGTGTGTGTGTGTGTGTGTGTGTGAGAGAGAGAGAGAGAGAGAGAGAGAGAGAGAGCATTAGTAAATATACAAACCCATAAGAAACTGGTGTAAGTGATGGACATGTGTGCACTGACACTGGAGTAGGATGTGTGTGGTGTTAGGAGGGACTCAGGCCAGAGCTCAGGCTCTGAGTGCAGACGGAGGCCATCACACATTTATAAATCTCACATGTATTTATCCGCAGCTGTTGCAGTGGAGTTGTGGGAGTCCAATAACACTGGAATATCTGAGCTTCTCCTGTAGGTCTACTGTTCCAACTCTAAACTGCACTCATTCTACTGAACCTCACCAGCCTGAACAAGAGCTAAAAACAACAACAACTACTCTGTACATTTACAGTTGTTTATATGTCTGGAAATCCAAGTGAATCCAAGCGTTTTTATTTGGGTTCTCAGATAAATAAAGAAATTAACCCAGTTTACACATTTTCCTCTTATCCCAGATGGACAAGAAATGGACATTTTCTTTCATGGCTAAAATCAGTACTATTAGCCATTAAGTCTGAATGTTGTCTATTTTGCCTGAATTTTTGACTATTTTTATAGATAACAATTTGTCATACAGTGTCAGAAACTACATTAATAAAGTGTTTCCACAGTGTGACTTCTATTAGTTGTTAGCTACATTAGCCACATAAATCCAGTGTTACACTAAATAAGAAAACTTCAGACACCAAGCAATTGCTTGATGACTGATTACATTTTGGCCATTTTTTATGCTAAAGGGGAAACTTTCGTGAACTTATTTATTTTTCATTTTTGACAAACTATTACTTCATAATGCACTGGGGAGTTGATGCTGTACTGTATATGATATATCAGGTTTGTAAAATAGAACTTGAGCAACATGTAAAAAAACACGTGAAGAAAAACACACTAGTGTAAGCAATGCTGACTAGTGACATTTTTCAGCACTACCATCTTTAACACAGATTAAGTAAATGTAATTCAGTAACTTCAGTTATATTCTTGCTGTTACAGCTGACTCCAGCAGCTGCTCTGTGGAACAGGCCAGTGGCTGCACTACTGAGTTCTGTCTTACATAAGCAGACATTAAGCTAATCTGCTGTTTTGGTAATGAGAGGGAAACACACAGTGTTGCACTCTCCACTGCTGCTGTCTCCACACACTCAGTAAACACAAGGCCTGAAAACCCAGCTCACACACACAACTAACATCAACAGTCTCAAACAGGACATAGACACTCAAGAAGCGCATTGTCCATTAAACAAGTACATCGTGTTCCACTATTAATAAAATTAATCAGCAGTTAAAATTTAACACACACACACACACACACACACACACACACACACACACACACACACACTATAAACTGGTTCAATATTTTTATAGTTTGAATTATATTTCATGATTAGGTATTAGTTGCTGTCTGTCTGTTTGTCTCTGTCTGTCTGTCTGTCTGTCTCTCTGTCTGTTTGTCTATGTGTCTATCTATCTGTCTGCTTAGTTTGTCTATCTATCTATCTATCTATCTATCTATCTATCTATCTATCTATCTATTTCTGTTAGTCTTTTGTTCTTACTGTTTGTCAGTTTCAATCTCTGTCTGTTTCATTAGTCTGCTTCCCTACCTCCCTACCTCTTTCTGTGTCTCTGTCTACCTCTGTTTTTCTGTCTCTGTCACTTTCTCTCTGTCTCTGTCTCTCTCTGTCTCTCTCTGCAGGTATATTACAGTAATTATTGCCAGTGTGGTTTCTATTTGTAGTCTCCAGGCTAATATTTCCTTTTAAAACTGTCACTTCATGTGCAGTGCGCCGAGACGTCTTCATACCCCTCACTGATACTTGCCCAGCCACGCTATACTGGACACAGTCATACCACAGCCAGATTATCCAGCTATGTTTACTAAGAATGGATGGAGAAATGACAGAGTGTCCTCAAAGGCCTTTTAGAGATACATATCACCTCTCTATAGTACCTTTATTGAAACAACTGGTCCACCAATACTGTTACAAAGGCTGAGCAAATTTCACACAGTTCAACTCTCTCAATCAGATCTGCTCTTGCCTGTTTCTAATCCACTGTCAGACACTTCAGTCATAAATGTACATATTCTCTGTCATGTCTCTGCAAAGGGTTCAGATTATATACTGATTATATGAACATATGTAATTTGGTTGTTGTACATGTCCACTCTTAGACTCAGACACTTGTTCCATATGGAGCGTGAAGTATGTATCGTGTGAACTCTGATCCTGAACATTGGCTCGTAGGTTGGCTTTGATCCAGTATGGGGGCTTTCCAGTCCTGAAAGGTTAACCCAGCAATCAGTGTCGATGTCAGAGAGGTGCTGTAGTGGTCACCCTGTCTCACTGTCTGTGCTAACGTGGTTCAGCAAGGTTCAGGTCAGGTCACTTCAGCCCAATGATTGATAGCACGCTGTCAGAAATAAAGGCACTGTGCTGGTACATTTTTCGATCATCAAGGTACAAGAAATGTAAATGTACCTTCAAAAGTACAAAAGCTTCATAACATGACATTGCAAGATCTATCTTTTTCTTTCTCCCTCTCTCTCTCTCTCTCTCTCTCTGTCGGTTATCTTTTTCTGTCAGTCTTTCAATCTCACTGTTTGTCAGTTTATATCTCTGTCTGTCTGTCTATGTCTTAGTATGCCTCCCTGCCTCTTTACCTTTCTGTCTCTATCTCTACCTCTGTTTTTCTATGTCACTTTCTCTCTGTCTCTGTCTCTCTGTCTGTCTGTCTGTCTGTCTCTCTCTCTCTCTCTCTCTCTCTCTCTCCCTCGGTTATATTCTCCAGGTATATTACACTATAGATAGATATAGAGCAGACAGAGCAGAGTTTTGCTCTGCTCTTTAAGGTCCAATGGTGTACCTTAAAAAGCCCTGTTTTTTTCCCAGGGGAAAAGTACATAACCTAATGTTTAAAACTTGTTGAAAAACAAGCAACATAAAAAAGTAGCCTGGAGACAAGACAGGATGTGTGGAGTCAATAAAGTTTAAAAAATAGAATTGCAATGGATTATGGTACAATTATTGTTCCTTAATTAAAGGTACTGGAGAGGTACCCTTAAGGGTCCCACCACAGTGTCCATTTGGTACCTTTTTTCTGAGAGTGTACACTGTGATTGTAGCCCAGGTCTTTACTGATATTAGGGTGAATATAAATTTGATATGCATTTGAATATGGTTTCTTGCAATGTCATGTTATGAAGCTGTGTTTATCAAAATTTCAGAAGAATAAAGAGATATGAAAGACAAACACTTTCTAGGAAAAATGTGACTTTGATCTATATAGAGAGTGTTTTTAAATGAGAACTCCACCCATTGTTGGAAATTTCTGTATACTTAAATCATTAATATGCACACAAAGTGAGAGTGGCTTCATGTGAAAATGTCTTTTTTGGAGAACTGTTCACATATTTATTACTATTTTATCATCATCAACATTACATATGAAAACACAAAGGACAAGTATAGGTTCACTGGTCATTTTGTATAGTAACTACAATGGTTATAATTGCATTGTAAATATCACAGCCCCTGGTTCCTATCATCACCACTGTACAGAAATTAGAGTTGGGAAGTTTCTTTGCATGAATCATCTCAACGTTTGAACTATGCACAATATTGTACACAATCCCACAGAGATCACTTTCTATTACAAACATTCACTGTGGGCCACTGTAGTTTTGTAGGTGTAGTATTTCCTAAAGCTTCATTAGAATACAGCAAAGAGGTCAGTATCACATATTTGAGTTCTGCTCTGCTCCTTAATTTCTCTATACTTTCTCCACACAGGCTCTCTTTACCTCTAATAGAATGGAAGTCTGGTCATGCAATTGTTTAAATTGAGCCTTTATTTGTTGTAGGAAATCCACTACATCTGCTGTGAGTAACTTAGCAATATCAACAATCGATTTATCAGAATTTTTTGAAAGATCTGAGGATGTCTTCTCTAAACACAGGATGTAGAAGCTAATAAAAAGACATTGAAGTAAAATATATTTTACTTTATATGGTGCAGTTTTACACTAAAGATTTCAACATGATCTTTGGCTGAATGTGGTAGTACTGTGACACAGACTGTAACAGTCAATAGCTTTTTGCACACAGTGAGTAGCTAATGATGTATCCGATCCAGGCATTTATTACATGCCTCACTCAGGATCATCTAAGCTTTGAGAAAAACAGTGAACGCTCCTCGAGGAAAGTATTATGTCCTCAAGTTTTAAAGTAGTCTTAAACAGACTTGCATCTGTGGTTTCTAACACTGTAGAACATTCTATAAAAGACTTCTAGATGCTGCTACTACTGTTTGTCAGTTATGCAACGGACATTTGTCCACCTCCAGTAGTCTTAATCAGGTTTGTTTCCTTCTATCAGTGCTGCTGTGGAACATTGTTCTGAACATCAACCTCACCACCTCCGATAATGAAGTGGAACAGCAGCTGCCATCTGCGTTAATAGCTTTGGTGGAGCTCCACTGAATGACTGTGTGGAACAGATATGTGGATTAAGATGTTGCATTTGGAATCATTAAAAAAGTGTAATTTTCATGAGGTGTTTTCATTGTAATGACTTATTAGGGTTCAGCTTCACCATCAACACTTCATAATGCTGGTCCTGAGTTCAAACATGCATCTCAAAGTGGAGTTTGATGATAGTTTCCTCTTTCCCCTCAAGCTTCCTCATGGCATTCACCACAGTTCTGTTCAGCAGCAGGTTGTGCTGAGTCTCAGACATCTCAGACACTGCAAAGATCTTGAAAGCTGCTCAAGGAACAACAACAGTTAGACAATTAGGACAATACAGCCCAGTGTTATTTATTATTCACTTTATCTGTTAGCTCAGTTTGTGACACTTCATTTGGAAGCATATGGGTTTCATTAAATATTTTTAAGACCATGTTGTATCTATTATTCACTCTCTGTTGGCTAGAGCTGCCTCCTCCTCCGATTCAGAAAGGTAATGGACTTCCTAGTCTGGCTAGGAACAGTGTTCAGCCCAGCTATGTGATTTTGAATGATGGACATGAACCGGACTGTGTTCAGAAGATAAAGAGGAAGCGATGAAACATCTGAGAGAGGATGAGCAATGGAAGCTGTGTGACAAGACAGTGAACATTCAGATGCCTGAAAAACAAGGTGAAGCAGAAAAAAGACAAGATGGCCAGAACATTTGCAGAAATTAATGGTATGTCACAATCATAAAAAAATAATTCAAAATAACAACATATTGAGCCTCTTCAGATGAAGCATCTCATCGAGTCAGATAAGGAGCTGAATGAATCCTTTCCTTTTACTTTGTGGAGTTTATTGTATTGTCTGGTTCTCTGCTTTGTAGTTCCATCTTAGCCTCTGGTCCACTTTCTAACCTCCCACCTCTACACTGATGCTGCAGTGGACCTGCATCTCCCCTCCGACTTTCCACTAATGTGAGCTAATAAAGCTGGGTATCAAAAATGATAATGACCCAATTTACCTCTTTGCTGTTTTATTCTGTAGCTCTGTTTCAACCCCACCACTAACCTAAGACCCTCTCATGACTTTCCCCGTCATTTCCTCATGAGGAAAAGTGCTTTTTTTACAAAATACTTTCTGCAGCTCTTCACAGACTTAAAGGAAACTCAGCTGACGAGAGAGTTTCCTGCAGTCAGTGCAGGACTGAGGTGTGTGTTGTTCCAGAGGGAACCTACAGTACAGAGCACTGATACACTGTTGTTGAGGCTGCTGGAGTGGCTGGTGTTTGTCTGGTCAGCAATGCTGAATGCTGTCTCATAAGTGAAAGCACGACTGATGTGTGTAACAGTTTGACAGAGCTGGATGAATCACTGTGTAGAGATCAGACGAGAAGAAAGCACTTCCAGAATTACTCTACAATCAGAAGTCTGATGTCAGTGTTTACAGTGATATTAAACCAAATTGGTTGCAGATAAACGTATAAAATGATTCTAATGTGTGAGTCCTGTGCAACTGCAGAGGTTTCAAACAATTAGTAGGAAGCCAGGAATCTGTTAAATAAATAAATAGGAAATGTTAGATGTGCCCACAATGATGAACACAGCTGTAGCAAACTGTATAACATTAAAAATTAAGTTACAATGAAAAATAATTTCCAAAGTAACTTGTATTTAAAAAGTAGTAAGTTCCTTAAAATTAAGTGTTACCAAAAGTCTTGTTGACATTACTACAGTAATATTACATTGTAATGGTTATTAGTTTATATTGAATAATGCTATCATAAAATAGTGTGTTATTGATATTTGATTCCTGGCGATCTTTAGTGCAGTATTTTACTTCACAGTATGAGAGGAGGAGGGGTCTGTATGTGGGTGGCAGTGTGTGTATTGGTTGGGGATGAAGGGACTTTGTAACAACTCTGCTGAAGCTGTTGCAGATGTGGCAGTGTTATTTATCAGGATCAGTGCATGATGAGTTTTCCTCCTAGTCAATGGACAATCATTCGTTTAAGACGTGATTAAGATCAGAGCTGAAGCTTTACATTTCAGTCACATGTTTGTCATCAAGACACAGCAATGGAAAAGCAGATTTTACAGGATGCAGAATGCACACCTTCATCAGCTTTAGCTTTGTTTCCACTGACTTTATGAGTACTAAACTGCAATAAAACTGATGCTTATGTCCGTCATCATTTCCACAGACTACTTTAGCTTTGCTTTATTGAGTGAAAACAGTTTCATATACACCAATCAGGCATAACATTATGACCACCTCCTTGTTTCTACGCTCATTGTCCATTTTATTAGCTCCACTTACCATATAGGTGCACTTTGTAGTTCTACAATTACAGACTGTAGTCCATCTGTTTCTCTGCATACTTTGTTAGACCCCTTTTACCCTGTTTTTCAGTGGTCAGGACCCCCATGGACCCTCACAGAGCAGGTACTATGTGGGTGATGGATCATTCTCAGCACTGCAGTAACACTGATGTGGTGGTGGTGTGTTAGTGTGTGTTGTGCTGGTACGAGTGGATCAGACACAGCAGTGCTGCTGGAGTTTTAAACACTGTGTCCACTCACTGTCCACTCTATTAGACACTCCTACCTTGTCAGTCCACCTTGTAGATGTAAAGTCAGAGATGATAGCTCATCTGTGGCTGCACAGTTTGTGTTGGTCATCTTCTTGTCCTTCATCAGTGGTCACAGGACGCTGCCCACAGGACGCTGTTGGCTGGATATTTTTGGTTGGTGGACTATTCTCAGTCCAGCAGTGACACTGAGGTGTTTAAAAACTCCAGCAGCACTGAGGATCCACCAGCGCAACACACACTAACACACCACCACCATGTCACTTCATGAGTAGTCTGTTTATTCAATTACAACTGTGCAATCATGCTAATAATGCACATTTCTGCTAGCGATGAGATTTGCAATGTTAAGCTAGCTCCAAGTTAGCAGTGCTTTAATGACAGTGCTTTACTGACTTTTAACGCACTGACACAGATATAAAATCTCTTTACATTAACTTACATTGAAAGTAAATAATGTTTTTGCCCTCTCCTGTAAAGTTGCCAGTTTAGAGATACTTGTTACCCTTTAGACAGCGATGATTTGGAAGTACTAGAGGCAGGTAATACTATTCCTAGCCAATAACGTATCAGACGCCACTCAGGCAATTACATATAATTATACTGTTCAAACTTTGAGGAAAATGGGAAACATTGCATGCAAGTAGCTACGGATTTCTGAAAAAAAAAAGAAAAAAATCTACAGTGCCTTTGAAAATATTACAAAATGTAAGGCAATCATGGTAAAAGGGCAAAAGTTCTTGTATCCTTATTCTCCTTTGTCCATCTTAAATAAATGAAGGATAATATATGATAGATAAAATAATAGATAAAACTCTCCTTAGATCATGACAAGTTTTTGACAAATGCTATCATCATGGCAACACTGGCTGCATGTCACTATTGAAAAGGCACATAAAGACACTTTTTTCATGCAAAAGCGTCTATTTTTTTAACATGTAAAGACAGAATTAGCAGACCCTACTGTTTCTCCTGATGGTATTCTGGTAAAGTTTTTAAAGGCTGTTTACAGAGCTAACAGATAGTAGTAGTTGACTAGTTGAGGTAAAGATATAGTTTAAGATTAAACACTGTTTATGTCCAGAGTAGAAAGAATCCGCTTGAGAGAATCTAACCAGTCCAGTGTTTGCCACTAGAATGTGGTGGCTGTCCAGGGAACTTAATTAAGGCCACCCCACAGCCACTCTGCTTCCTCAGAATCCCAGCACACCACTGCATCCATACTGAGTGCATAGCTTTTTCCACATGTCACACGCATCATGTGTCTGGGGCGTGATGGTAAAACAGAAATGTGGGTGTCAGGTTCAACAGCCTTATAGCAACTGTGAGACGCAGTGTCTACTGTGTCAGGACGAGGTCTTTAAAACAAATTTACAGCACTGTTGGGTTCACTTAGCCAGATTGTCCGTCTCAGTGCGTGTGTCTTCATACTGAGGTCTGGTGAGAATGTGTGTGAGGGAAAGAATTCAAAAACTGTGGGAAAAAATGCCATGTAGAGAAAATTCATTTATATATAAGTGTGTGTGTGTATGTATATGTATATTCTTCACTAGTGGTCTTACAGACTTTTGGACCCCACGTGTGTGTATATGGAACCTTGGACTTATGGACTTGGACTTTGGACTTCTATGGACTTTTTTCCAAGTAATTTCATTTGTTCTATTCATCACGAAACACACACACACACACACACACACACAAACTATGTGACCAAAAATGTCTATAAATTGGTTTGTCCATCAACCTGTGCCTCTGCCTCTTACTGTGAGAGAAAACTAAGTACTAATCACTGCCCATCCATCAAGAAGGTAAATGTTCATATAACACTTATATTATTTTCATTCAATTTCAATTCATCAAATAATCGTCACAGACCTACATTTGATTATTCTTAGGCATCTGTTGTGAAGGAAAACTGTCATCTAAGAAAGCGCACCTGCGTTAGTAACAATAACTAAAATAGACGTGGTGCTCAGCTGTAGCTGTGTGTGTGCATGTGTTTGAACACAAGCTGCAAGATATAGTGAGCTGTCATCAAAACTTACAGCAATGCCAGGCACGCCCAGTCTCTGCCTCCCAGACTCCAAAATTCCCACACACACACACACCCAGCAGAATACACACACTCCCTCTCTACAGAGCCTGAATGAGCAACAATGCAGCTGAGAGCACTGGGAGGTGTCAATTTATTTTGTGGTTTACTGTGTCAGTGCCTGTGTGGCATATTTATAGTATTTTATAGTTTTACAGTACTGTTGACTTACAGTATTCATCGTCTATAAATTTAAAGGAGATTTTTCCTAACTTTCTGGATAGTTCAATCATAGTCATGCATAAACAAAGTCATTCAGAGTGGTATGAGTTTCCCCTACAGTGTTGGTGGTAGGAACCAGTTTTCTTTGAGTAAGCTCAAAGAATCTTATTCAAAACTATTCTAAAAGAATGTTTCAGACATCAGGTAACAAATTCATAACTACTTCATGTAATAACTTTCTGTGACGTAGCTTTTGGAGGCATGAAAAACAGTAGACATCTGATTCCGATCATCATCATGGTGAACAATTCAGACTCGCTAAGTTTCTCTAAATAATTTCATGTCAAACCACTCTGAATGACTTTGTTTACTTATCCTTGATTTAATTATGCAGAATATTTGAAAAATCCCTTTTAAGCTGTATTTGCATCTAATAATTATGGTTTGTGTATAATGTTTATTTTCTAGTACAGCATGTATATTAAAAAATGATCTATTTTATCCATATAGATTAATGTGTTTGTTTGTTTTGCATCTGTTACAGAACTTCAAATGAACTGTAGCTTCCAAAATGGATTTCTGTGAAACGAAAAGAATTTGCTGTAATTGCTGTATTCAGACGCTAGGGGGCAGTTAAGCACTTTGAGAGTTCAAACTGCTGTGGACTAAGCGTGCCTGAGCATCGTTCAGACAAAAGGAAGCTTTGTACTGTCAGAGACCTTTAAGCTTTTAAAATTACTGTTAACTTCAAAGGGTGATGGAAACACTGCTGTGACCCTTCTGATGATGTACAATATATTATCCCCCCACCCTGTCCGTCAATGGTCAGACTCTAACCTAAGTATCATTGTACTGTCTGTGGTACTGATACGGGTAGTAAAGCAAACATCACACTGAATACTCTTTCTCCCAGTTAGGACCAGTCTCCAATCCTGGTCCTGGAGAGCCACTTTCCTGCAAAGTTTAGTTCCAAACTGTATCCAATAAGATGCCCAGACCCTCATTTAACTCAAGTACATCTGATCCAGCCAATCAGGGACTTGGGAAGAGGTTGATTAGCTGGAGCAGGTGTGGCCAACTGTGGTGGCAACTCGGCTCTGCAGAAAGGCAGCCCTCCATGATTGAGACCAGGTGAATAAATAGAATCATGTGCACTTCTGCTTGATTGGAATGAAAACCTGCAGAAACATCAGCCCTTTGCAGATAAGGTCGGACATAGCTGGACTACAGTCTGTATCTGTGCACCCAGTGGATGTACAAGGAAGGTGTTTCTAATAAAATGGCCACTGACTTTACATTACGTGCTGAAATGATCTTGAATATTTCCCAAAACCTGTTTCTCAAAACCACAGTCCTTGGCATGTTGTTGAAGACGCCAAAAGCCCACCTGTAAGTTGAGACAGAACACCAGCCTGATTTTCTCATGCACACCTTGTTTTCTTCGTTTGGTGCACCTGCACGAGTCACGTTGCGAATGAGCTTCTTTTACAGTGACGTCTTTGAGAAGTCTCTGAACTCTCTGTGAACAGCCACCCAACAGACAAAACGGCTATGTTAACAGCAATCATTGGAATTCGTTTGGTGGGGGAATGAGAGGAATCTCCTGCCTAAGCTGCTGTCTGTGCATGAGTGACGAGGGACAGATTGCTCATGCAGGTTCAGACTGCTCTGGCAGCGAGTGAATGAGCCTCCAGCACAGGTGCGGAGGACAGAGCCTGCAGGCGTCAGCTTGATGACTAGCGCTTCCCATTTGACAAAAAAAAACAAAAAAAACATTTACAACTATAAAGCAAACCAGAGGTGAGGTGACCCTTGCATTGGTAAGTTTGAGCAAGATGACAAAAATGTAACATTGGGATACTTCAAGCCATTTCACAATGAATAATATGTATAATCATATTTAGTTTTTCTGTTTGTCAACAAGTTGGAAAAACAGCAGTGCCTTATTTAAAAAAAGGCCATGAAATACTAGAGGAAAAGCTTGTGAAAAAAGAGTCTGATTTTGAGCTCATTTTTGATATATAACTGTGATCCTTGTTGTATTTAAACCCTACAAGTATTGTAGTATTACTCTTATTTCATGGTTACATTTTGGTCAGACACAAAAGGATTAAATTCTTCAAATGCCCAACAGAAAATTATTCAGTTTGGATTGTAACTAGATACAGCAAAGCAAGATCTCTGATTGGTTAGAACTTCAAGAGCTGAACTGAAGGCCTAATGTGTCGCATTTACTACTAACAGAATTAGGCCTTTTGGAACTTCTAGATAGGTCTCTGACTGTGAATGAGTGGTAGCCTTACCAATGTTTCAATGGAAACTGTGGTGGCAGCTTTATACTAAGGCTATTTACTGAAAGAGTCACTGTAAAATTGCTAATGTGGCATAATTCATCATAATAATGATAACAGATTGTCATAGTGGCCACAACATTCAGCAGATCCAAACTTCCCTTTATCACTCTCATAAAAACAGACATTATGTAAGTTTCATAGTAGTTGCTGACTAATTCAGAGTAGATACTGTATACTGGGCTGGTTTACATGACCCAGATTAAGGTTAATCCTAGACTAAAAAGGTTTTTAATAGTGAAACCCTGTTAACTTGACCATTTAATCCAAGATTAGGTTTAATCTGTGTCCAAGAACCTGGCCCAATAAATATTAAGATTAATAAATGAATGATGGCCCTATGGAGTTTAAGGGGCTAAAATAGTTTTTGATAATGGCGAGCTAGAGACTGTAGTAGATGTCTATGATCAATATCGCACCGTTCTCACAACACTTGTCATATGTTTCTGCTAACCCTCTTGCACACAGATGTAACAGCCCAATCCCACAGTTAAAGTCTCATAACCCCAGCTAAGAGGGAAAGTCACACAGCCGGTGAAATGCTGGCGCAGCTTGTCGAAAGTGACATTTCCCCATTATGACTCAGCACTTTCTTAAACCTGGAGCAATTAGAGCAGAGGCTGGGCGGAAGAGAGTCTGAACCAAAACCACCACCACCTCCCCCCATCTCCTAACTGTAATTATCAGAACGCAGTTACTTCAGCTTATCAAGTCCCTCCTGAAAATCAAATGTGACACCACATCTGAAATGTGAAGCAAATTACAGCCAGTCATTCAGTTGCTGATCAGTAATAACCTCAGGATCTGGAGACAGGCGCACTGAAAGCAGGCTCAGACTGCTTGTCCAAACAAATAAAGAGTGACGTGCTCGGGTACTTAACTGGATAAATTAGCGTTGGAAAATGCTTATTGATCAAAACAAGGCCTTTCAGAAACTCAGCAGGAAACAGCAGATTGGCTTATTTTTGGCAGAGCTGCCAGGTCCAGGCAGAAGCAACAGCATTTTTTTGACGATTTTTGCAATACAATGGATGATTATCATTCTGTGCCAAATGCACAGGGCTTCTTCTATCAAGAGGGCTGAAGGAGCATTTTGGTTAAAAGTAACTTTACTGCCATGATGGTGCAGCAGTATCAACACACATACTCAAAATATTTACCAAAAGTATTCTCTGTTTCAGGCCATGTAGTGACTGACCTGTACAATCTTGGTAAAATGCAGGAATAAGCCATGAGACATAATGCATTACTGTGATTTCACCATTGTTAAAGAGGAATTCCACCATTTTTTAAGGTTTCTGCACAGTTTAGTTACTGAAATGAAAGATGAAACAATCATTCAGAGTGGTTTAATGTGAAATGGTTCATTGTAGAGAAACTTGCCGAGTCAGATTTCTTTACAGTGGTGCTGATAGGAACCAGGGGATCATGATGTCTACAACTGAAATGTAACCATTTTATTTACTATCCAAAATTCCCAATGATCCTGTCCTGTTTTTTTTATACAAATTACAATTATTGTTTATTTTCTAAGTGAAAATAAGTTGCACATCCTGTACAGAGGACATACTCCTGCACATTTTAATTCACAATTACGCTTTATTTGCTGAATTAAACATTGTGTACTGTATGTTTTCTGATGATAGAAATATAAGTAAATAAACTGTCGCCGTATCTCTACTTTTAATGTAAGTTATTGCAAAGTTATTGTATTAAAGCAATTTCTGAAGCATTTCTATTGGTCCATTTATCATGACGTTTTCACATAATCTAAGGGCCGTTTGATGAGTGGAAACGATGTCGAAAAATAAAAACAGAAATACATGATTTTGGGCAATAGGCGTTTCCTTTTGGGTACTATTTTTGCCTTACCACACCCTGCATGTAGCTGTCTGACTTGAATGGATCTTAAAAAGTGAATTTAACCAAAAAAATCCCAAAACTATCACAGAGTAATGTCTCAGACATTGTACTCCTAACCATTTCATGTATAATGTCTGTACAGGAGCTTTTAGGGCCATTAAACAATTCTGACGCTGTAAGTTTCTCTTTGTACCCTTCAAATCAGTGGAATTCTGCTGAGTGTTTGTAGACACAATGGAAAATAGAAACAAAATACAATATGGTACAAAAAACTATGTATTCATTATAAATAATAATTGCAATAAACAGTTGGCAAGCAAAGTAGTTCAGTAACATTAGGCTATGGCTGCCAAGCAATGTAATGGTGAATGATAATTCCATGAAGAGCTGAGTGGGTTTTGATAACTTTGAGCATAAATACAAAATTTAACTGATGCATATGGTTATATGTATGGAGATGAAGCAATTTACAGCTCCATTGTACATGGCTCAGCCAATCAGATTTTAGAACTGCAACTATCCATGTTACAAAGAAGCAATCATTAAGCTGGCAAAACTGTCATCAAGAAAAAAATATATGGTGAAGAACTACTTTAAAAAGCTCACTCAGTAGCTGTGTAGACTCTGCCTTCAACAAAAGGTTAAAGCCTCTAACATGACCTGAAGTCTGAATTCCTCCTTTAATCTCTAGGCCTGCTTGACTTGATAATGAAATATATGGAAAGAGTGCAGTAGGGAAGTAGATAAGGCAGAATGGGGGCGGAAGGCTTGCAGGGGTGAGAGTGAGGGGGCCATGGTGATGCTCATAGGTGATTGATTGCCAGCGTCAAGCAGGCTTAACTGAAACATCCTCAGTCAGTTTTGCCCTAGTCAGCTTTCATGTCTTGGAAATATGACTCCGCCGCCAGACACAAAATATCACACATCTACATTATCAGGCCTTCCAGCAAATTCCACAAGAAATGATCACTTTGATTGCTTCGCGGCGGGCCTCAGACTTTCTTCTGATGCATGGCCAGCTTGAAGCGCAGATGTCCTCAATTCATTAGGAGGCAACGCGCTGATCAGATGACTGGCAGCAATTGGCTTTTCTGTGTCGACTCTTTGGCCACATGAAGGAGGGGATCAGGCAAGGAGACAGGCTGGAGGCCTGCCATTTGTCATCTGAGGGTGTGGTGGGTGCAGTGCTGGATGTGATCCACATAGGCTGGGTTGTGGCCCTTTATCATCCACTGTATCCTAGGGGTTTGATTCACAATACTGGGTTCATGATTTAATATTCTCACAATTTTTAAAATAAATTCAAATGAAGAAAAATTATGTCTCCATCAATGTTATTGCAAAAGTTACTAATAAGACTAGGGCTGGGGGCATGACGGACAGTTGTATGCACAGGTTTAGGCACTCCTGGTAAATTGATATGTTTTATTGATTTTCTGTGTGAAAATAAGTTAATAAATAAGTTACTGTTTATTTGTTGAATTTAGCATATTGAAAAAAAAAGTAAATAAAATGTGGCATGTGCAAAAGTTTTGATACATGTTATATTTTAGGTTTTTTTTTATATTCTAAACTAAATCAAAAGAAATCAATAGAAATTGCACACAAAAGTTAGCAGAAAAATGTCAGGTTTTAGCTTGTTCTCTGTAGAGGATGTGTTAACCTTTTTCACTTAGCAAATCAGCAAAATGTCATTTGACTGGGGGGTGTTCAAACTTTTGCATACAACTGTATGACACTGAATTTAGTGGTGTTGGTTTTGTTCAAAGCAATTCATATGACACTGAACCTGCTGGAGTGATTTAGGTGGAATAATGATACTGAATGTGGTGGCCTCTGTGAAGTTGAATGATGCTATCGAATGTGCTGGTGTGGGTTAAGTTGATTGCGACCTTTAGCGTAAAAAACAAATGCTCCTTTGAGTCATGGTACACTAGATTTAAACTAAGTGCTAGACTCTCTTCCTGCAGGTCCTTAGTGACTATTTGACTGGCAGAATTGAAATCAACTCTGATGTTTTTAATTAATATAATCAAATAAAGTATTTTCTCTGTAACACTTATCAGACTAGGCCACTGTTATCTTTCTGTGTATGGAAATAAAATACAGCACGACAGCTTTCTTGATATGAAAAGATTGTATACAACAACACAAAAGTATGGAGCCCCACTGGTGACATCCTGTATAAATAAAAATAATGCATGGCCACGACTTAGTAAGGCATGGGAATGAGATCCTAATGCATGGCCATGACTTAGTAAAGCATGATCTCGTTCCCATGGCTTACTAAGTCGTGGCCATGCATTAGGATCTCGTTTCCTTGCATTAATAAGTCGTGGCCATGCATTATTTTTATTTATACAGGATGTCACCAGCAGGGCTCCGTACAAAAGAGCACTTAAACACAATAAAAACACATTTTTTGTATTGCTGTTTCATGACACTTGATGGTTCTTCAAGGGTTCTTTAGTAAAGGCAATGGTTCTATGTAGAGCCAGGAGTTCTATATAGAATCATTTTCATGCGTAATGGTTCTTTACATTATGAAATGGTTCTTCAATTGTAATTAGTTCTAAATAGCACTAAAATGGGTTATTCTATTGTTACAAGCTTGACGTTGTAACAACAGATCTCTTTTCGGTGCTATACAGAACCTTTTTCAAAAAGGTTCTATATAAAACCATATACAGCACATTCTCCAACAACCTGAAGAACCATTTATGCGTGACATGGTTCTATGTAGAACTTAAGGTTCTAAATTGAACCACTGCCTTACTAAAGTAACCTTGAATAACCTTTTTTAAGCATGTAGCATTACACCCCTACTGTTTGTGGAACATGAGCGCTGTTCTCTATCAAACCTTCATGTGCGAATTTGATGGTTTTCCTCTGCTTCAGTCTGCTCATGTTCTGCGGACAGGCTCCATCTAGACCTTCAGATCTTAATGCTCTCCATACAAGCATAATCAGACCTGGTTTGTCGCTTAATCCTACTGAACTCTGCCCAACCCTTTGGAACAGTTACAGTGTTTTATTTACTAGCAGTGATTAATTGCGCATTGTGAAAAAAGACACATGTAATGAGCTTTCTTTCAAAGACCAGGGCAAACTACTATTTAATGCAGACTTTGAAGGCCGCCGCAGCTAGCACCAGACCATTAAGTGAGTTAGAGACAGCGTAGTAACACTCTTTTCATTTGTTTTCAATTAGCTCAGAGGAAATAAGCTGAAATCACCTTGAGGCTCTAACATGCTGAAAAGAAGCAAAGAGCAGTCACTGCTGGCTGCCGAATCAGAGCTTTAATGCCTTTTAAAGGTAAAATGCTCTCAAGGTAAAAGGCTCTACATAAACCCCCTATTTGCATGGTTTGTTGAAAAATGCTATTTTAGAGGAAATTCTATATTAAGTGTTCTTTTAAGTGATGCCTACATTTAGAAAAAAAGTTTTGCTTTGAATTTATTTTATTCAAAAGTGTACAGCACCATCACTGTACAGAAATCTGAGCAGAGAAATTTCTCTACAATTAACTATTTCACATCCAACCACTCTGAATTACTACATTTTCAACCACTGAATTATGCATTTTGAACAACAGAGTGAATTCCCCTTTAAAGAAAAGCTGGAAACCATAAAGCATTTTCCTTTCATACCATGACATACTTCTGAGTAGAATATGGTTTCAGGGAGCTAGCTGAGCTTGAAGATGATAGAAATATAGGTACTGTGCAGGTACAGTTTTCATCCATCAAGGTACAAAAATGCAAATGTACCTTTAAAGGTACAACAGTGGTTTTAAGGTCCAGTTGTGTGCCCTAAATGTTTTTTTCCAAGTGGAAAAGTACATATTTGCACCTTTTCATAACTAAATGTTCTAAAACAGAACAATAAAATAAAAAGCCCTGGAGACGAGATGGGGTGTGTGAAGTCAATACAACTTACAAAATATAATTTCAATGGATTGTGGTACAGTTATGTTCCCTGACTAAAGGTACTGAGATGTACCCTTGAGGGTTTCACTCCAGAGACAAGAGGGGTACTGCCCCAGTGACAGTTTACTACCCAGGGAGAAAGAAGGCCAAACATGCTATTATTGGTTAATAATGATTTCCCCCGCCCCCAGGTGCATGATGATGTAATCAAAAATCAGAAAATGTAGGGCAGAAGTCATTACTTACTAAATACTAGGACTACACTGCAAACAATGGAGTATTTCTTTAAGGAACAATTAATTGAAGGGTTCTCCAGGGAACCAAAAGTGGCTTGCTCCAAGGAATACCTTTATGTTAAAAAGTGTACGTTGCTTGTGCCCTTATTTGGCAAATATTAACCATAGCAGATATTAGACTGAATATACTCAAAGGGTACTTAGACATCTCTTCACGTGTTCTGATATTAAAGCCAAAGGACAACAGTGGAGCTGATGACAGGCAGCACATTCTAAAGCCAAGTGGTTGACGGAGAATTTCCTTTAGCTGCCCAGCACCATCACAGCCCATAAACACTTGCGAAAGCATGAAAAGATGTAACAGAAAGTGACCTCACACGCTCTGTCGAATTTTTAACAAGGTTTGATACTGAAAGGCCTGGCCAATCAGCCTCACTCAGACAGTCTGTATGCAAGCGTGTTTCTCTCTCTCTCTCTCTCACTCTGCACTCCCCCTTCTCCTTTGAGGAGGATTTAGCGACTGAAGCATTGTGTGTGTGCGAGGCAGAGTGTGTGTGCACTCACACAGACTGGTGGGCCGGCTGGGGGTCACGGGTCACTGGCCCGCCGAGCTCCATGAGGGAGAACAAAGCCTCCCTCGGGCCAATCAAAAGAGCAGGTTGGCTCTGGGCTCCACTCCAAAAGTCCCCGGCCCGCATCAGGGGTACCGGGGGTCTGGGCCCAAATATGCGAAGGAGGCAGAGCCTTTATAAGAAATAATCAAATCCCCCAGCCGTCTGGAGGGCCGCTCATGTGGGAACCGTCTATACTCTTCCATTCGGACCCCTCCGTGAAGCTTGAACGGAATCTCCCTCCTTTTCTGCCTCCCCCCTACCCCGTGCCACCCTTTTCGTCTCTGCCCGTCACTTTGAAGTCCGCTCCCTTTTGTTCTTTACATAACTCAAGCTGATTTTTTTGAAAAAGCTAATTTGTATGCGTTTCCAGTGACACGGCCGCCACCCAGAATTCTTCACAAGGAGCTGGCGGAGGGGTCAACACGATTGGCCACCTGAAGAAAGGGACCAGACACAACTAAGCTAAAACATATGATAAGGGGACCTTTGAATTATTGTCACTGTGTGCAAATCGGAGAATGGGGGATTAGGGGCTCGAGGGATGAAATCACTTGAGCGATAGGAAGTTTTTTGAGGGGAGGGGGGCTTTTCTGGTTTTCTCTCTCAATTAATTTCCCGCCTAAACCACTTATTCTCGAGCCACGATTGCCCACATAGAGTGAGCAGACAGATTAGAAGTGGACAAATATTTGCTCTAGTTTTGTTCAAATTTAAATGCAAGGCCTTCAGAAAGGAAAGTAATATCAGGGGCCCCTGTTGTTACATTCTGTGGAGAAAAGTCCATTGATGTTGACTGTGAAATGCTTGTTTAGATTAAGCATCAAAGCCTTTTTCACATTGAGGTGTCAGAGACAGTTGTTTCAGAAGAAAATAATTACAAATAATGCTAATAAACAATCCTTTCAATTAAGGCACTTCAGCTGTTCCAATTTTTCGAGTTCAAGCTAGATAAGAAAGAAATGAGCAGATCTGTTCTTTCTGAAGTGAGCGTTTATAAAGCACTGCAGCCAGCAGTCTGTAAAGGTCTTTTGGGGAGGCAGCTGAAGACTTTTCACCAACCTTCAGCTTTAATGACATACTTTAGGTGCCGTTTCCCCCCCCGACTGCTTTCCACAGGCTCTGCTGGTCCCTTTCTCTCGGGCCTTGGCCTTGCGCCAGGATGATGATCAATGTTCCTGCGTCTCTTCTGTGGGAGCCGATTGTGGAAGGTCTCTCCTCTCCTTTCTCTGGAGGAAATGGCATTTGGAGGCTCAAACAGGATGTCCTGCTGTTGGCCCTGACTGTGAACCCCCCCACCCTCTTTCGCCAGCACCCCGGCAATGTGAGATGGCTTAAGTTAATCCAGGATCCCAAAACTAGTGGAGCCTTCTTTCTTTCTCTTTTTTTCTTTCCTCTTGTTCTCGCTCATTGGGAAGCCAGTGTGAAAGAAGTCGGGGACACAATGCTTTTGCTCTGGTGTATCTCTGCTCTGGATGGACTGTCCTGGGGCTGAGCTGTCTGAAGTCTTGACCATGAATGTGGACTGTGGACAGACACTTCAGGAAAAGGAATTACCTCTCCTTAGGGACGGGGTGATCTGCGATTTTCAAAAGTCAATAAATTAGGGCAAAATTGTCAACGTTTATGAATGTTTTTGTCATTTAAGACTCTGGGAGTATTACTACCAATTTACTATTTAGTATTTCCATTTTTTTCATTTGTGGCAGAGTGGATGACAAAACCTTAATGATGACAACTAAACATTCAAATAGATAAAGAAACCTTTGAGTGTACAATAAGCAATATATATCCAGACATGTTCAAAGACAACAATTCATTTCAGTAGTAACTATCACCAAAAAAAAACTGTCATTTGAACACATAAAAGTCCAAACAAATGTTGTTCAAAGAGAAACCAAACAGATTTCTTTTTGCCTGTCATATATACTGTAAAAAAGTCTTAGAAACACTGCCTTTACTGTAATTCAACAGTTTCACTGTTTTGACTAGTTACTCTGATGTACAGTATTTACCATAATAATGACAGTAACTACCTTTGAAATAAACAGAAATGTTTGTGAAATAAAGTTGATCATTTGTTTTTGTGAATTTACATATTATTTCTGTAAATTAACAACAGCAGTTTTAAAATACAGTATGCTTTATATGCATTTAACCTAAAAAACGAGTAATGTCCATTAACTTTTACAGTATTTTGACAGTGAAAATGCTTATACAGTGTACTGTTTAAAAGTTTGGAATCACAGTTTAAAAGTTTTAAATCAATATTGTCAGTAATGAAAGACCATTTTTGTTGCTGTTAGATGTATAGAATTATTCTAAAATGATGTGTATATTCCATAGATTTCAACAATTAGTAGGAAGCTGTAAAAATGATGATGAACAGAGTAAAATAGAGCAAAATACTAAACAAACCATCCGTTTTTTTTGGTGTCTTGTTTACATCATTTCAATCTACACTGTGTAAGTTATTACTGAATAACAGTTTATCATGGAGAGTAATTCCAGATTTTTAACGTTAATGTATGCACTCAGTGGACAGAGCTTTTTTAGTGCAAGGCGATTTAATAAAACAGGAGATCATCACTCAGTATCATATACGCGTTTGAAGACAAAGCTGTCTGTATTCACTCACACACACACCAATAAATAAATAAATACTTACATACATACATACTTATTGCTTTCATAATTGTTACTATACTGTTAATACTGTCTGTGGGTAAAACAGTCTTGGCTGCTTTCTGTTGATACAAACTGCTTTTACTGTATGTTCACAAAGTAGCCCAAGTGAGGATTAGTTTAGAACATTTCACTCTATGCTTTATCTGCCGTGTGGAAGAATTTTTGTCCTTTCTCCTCAATCAAAAGGCCCAGCTCTGACTTTTTTGGCTTTTATAATTGCCTCTCAGTGCAGTTATATGAAGTAATGGACAGGTGTTTGGTGGGAGGGACAGTGTGACAGGGATTATAAAGAACCTCCCATCTCTCTCTCTCTCTCTCTCTCTCTCTCCTACACACACACACTTTTTCAGTGCAGTCTCATGGTCAGTTTCGCACTTCGTATTTGTAGATAGGCTTAATAATCCAATTTGTCATGCAAGATCAGGGCATTATATAGGTTTCACTTGTAAATGATATGTTTCACAGATCCAGAGCCAAATCAAGAATTCTCCACAGCATGAATCCTTACAATTACTGCTTAATTTAACCTCAAATGCAGGAAGGAACAAAAGGTTGAAGAAAGAAAGAAAGAAAGAAAGAAAGAAAGGAAAAAAGAAAGAAAGAAAGAAAGAAAGACAGAAAGAAAGAAGGAAAGAAAGAAAGGAAAAAAGAAAGAAAGAAAGAAAGATGAAACAACCTTCTTCTATAGGCCTAAAATATATATTCACTATTGTGCAAGATTCTGCAAGGTAAACCTGCTTCTTACAATTCTTTCTTAAACAGTTTAAAAGAAAAGAAAGAGGGTAAAAGGCCTGTTTTAAGTAAGCGTGCAGTAGGCCATTTCTCTAGATGTTGTATAGTTGTAATTACTAATCATTTCATTTCTCACAAACACTGAACAAGGATGTTTTATCTCATTATCATGAGCTGATTTAGTTAGCAGCTCACACACTGAGTACATGATTCATACCTGTTTGGTGGCAGGCCAGTTGAACATTACTGCCCAGTCTAATTATTCACCTGCACATGCAGACGTAAAGTCAAAAAAGACTTTTTTTTACCCTGTTAGTTCATGTATCTGGTTATGTTAAGCAGAATTCATCACATCACATCATTTAAAAGACAAAATGAGAGTCTTCCTGTAATTTTCCCCCAGAAACTAATGACTTTTTGTGAACTTCAAGAGAGGCAGCTTAGGAGGCACTTTCAGCAGCCTTTGCATGTGGAATTACCTTAAATTCATAGCAAAATTTACACTGATCAGTCATAACATTGAAATCACCTCGTTCTTACACTCATTGTTCATTTTATCAGCTCCACTGACCATATATGAGCACTTTGTAGTTCTACAATTACAGACTGTAGTTTATCTGTTTCTCTGCATACTTTGTTAGCCCCCTTTCTCCCTGTTCTTCAATGGTCAGGACCCCCACAGAGCAGGTATTTGGGTGGTTGATCATTCTCAGCACTGCAGTAACACTGATGTGGTGGTGTTGTGTTAGCGTGTGTTGTGCTGGTCTGAGTGGATCAGACACAGCAGTGCTGCTGGAGTTCATAAACACCTCAGTGTCACTGCTGGACTGAGAATAGTCCACCAACCAAAAATATCCAGCCAACAGCGTCCTGTGACCACTGATGAAGGACTAGAGGATGACCAACACAAGCTGTGCAGCAGCAGATGAGCTATCATCTGGCTTTACATCTACAAGGTGGACTAACAAGGTAGGAGTGTCTAATAGAGTGGACAGTGTTTAAAAACTCCAGCAGCACTGCTGTGTCTGATTCACACTATCACAACACACACTAACACACCACCACCACATCAGTGTTACTGCAGTGCTGAGAATGATCCATTATTCAAATAAAACCTTCTCTGTGGGGGTCCTGAGCATTGAAGAACAGGGTGAAAGTGGGTTAAAAAAGTTTGCAGAGAAACAGATGAACTACAGTCTGTAACTGTAGAACTATAAAGTGCTCCGATATGGTAGGTGAAGCTAGTAAATTGGACAATGAGCGTAGAAACAAGGTGGTCATTTTAATGTTTTGGCATAAACAAAATGAGGAGTTCAAAACATAATTAAATAAATAAATTCAGACAAACAAATCAAGGTCTTCCAATCTGAGTAATATACAATTCCTCTGCACACATGCATATTTTGAAGTCAGTATGACTGAAGAAAGTAAGTCAAGCTGACTTTCAGTGCTGTGGTAATGCTTTCATTTGCAGTCTCCTAAGTTCTAGGTATTAACCAGGAAACTATAAGGTACGAACTTCAAAGTACTAGATCATTTTTCTGGGTAAGATAATGGTTTGGATTAGAAACACCTCCAAGTATTGTGCAAGTTAAATGGAGTAACATGACAACGTTAACTACAAAGACAGCTTTCTGAAATAAATAGTTAGGACCCAATAAAACCACAGTAAGAATCACTGTTTTCTTATACAGCCCAGATTCAGTTCATTCATAGATAACTGACAGGTACATACTATATTACACTTTTTGTACTTTTTACATCATCTAACTACCTGGCACTTTTAACCCAACCTCACATTTACTCAGGTAATATCTAGAACCCGTTCACCATTTTAGTGCATTGCAATAAGAGTTTGTACCTCACACTTACCGAGTCCATACCTATAACTGTAAAATAAGGAGTTACCAGTACTTTTTATTTGCTGTTAACATTGACCATTAAGCATGGTGAACATTACAGAACGTAGGTCCGAAGCCTGTGAGACCAGAGTCCAGAGATTAGGACTGGGCATATGTTATCTCTGTTAGTCACCACATGCCAGAGAACGCAAATGTATATGCTAGAAGAATTTTTGAGTAGATTCCAGTTCTTAGCCCATTACTGGTTTGTAATGAGGCATTGAGATATGTAATCTGAGATTTGTAGGTGTTCTCCAGCATAATACTCGCCTGACATGATCTGTGTGTGAAACTTTATGTGGCACTACATTACGACTGTGACTGTGGAATGGACTCTGTGCTGACATTCAGCTGCTCACCCATGGACTTTGTGGAATGGCGTTAAGTGAAAGGCTTTAGTGGGCCTGTTACAAATGCTCTCACACATCCCAGCTGATATTTGGAGTGTTTACTAGCGGGGACGAACCGATTCAGAATTTCTGGGCCAATAATGATAACTAACAATTGAAATGTTTTGGCAGCCCATAACCAATCACTTCCTGTTTGCATTTTAAACAAGCTCACACTATAATCCACAAAAGACATACATTGAGCATAAGACTGGACCAAGTTATGTGCACAAACAGACCCCAGATTCATCGCTCTTGGGCACCCCTCTCGTGCAGTACTGACCTCCCATGGTTCACCTCAGTAACTCTGCCTGGCACCACAGAGCTGGAAATTCCAGCAATAAAACGGAGATAATCTCTGTAAGAAAGCAACACATTTCACATTTTACCCCCAAAATGTCTGATCTCCAACTCTAATGATGAATTACACATAACAATAGCACCTAAAGCATACATCAAACTTTACATCTTCCATATATGGGACAGTAGTGTTATCCACTGTTCTATCCATTTCATACTTCCATAAGTCTGAAAAGAATGGAAGTGACCACCATGGGTAACTATGCATATGTCAGTAAGTGCACAAGTGAAATTACTAGTCGGGATTATTGGCTGCAGGTTCAATATCAGACCAATCAGACCCTTTAAATGACCAAACTTGGGTCATTAAACTTGCACCAGGGTTTTGAAGTGGTTACATTTTCCCATTTTTCTGCCAAATAATGTATTAGCCATATCCTAGTGGATAAACAGAAGTGGGAGGAAAATAAATAATGTGGAAGTTCAACACTCCAAGCTGGTATCAACTCCTCTTTAATAGCAGAACCGCGTCATCAAAGTTTGAAAGCAACAACTCTATAACTCTAATTTACTGCTGGACAGAAAAGCCTCCTTATCATCACAGCTTTGTGTTTTTCTTTTGTAGTGATCCTTTGTTTGTAAGCTTAAGATAAAACCTTCAAGTTTTACAAGATCCTTCAGGTCTGTGCAGCATTTTTTTCTCCCAACTAATAGGAACTGCGGCCATATCGTCCTAGCCTGACCTCGCAGGACCACTTCCGACTCAGATGGAGATCTTCAAGAAACACTGTACTAACTTTCATAATCCTTAACCCCGAGGATTCGCTTTAACAAAGACAGATTGTATCTCTTTCTGCAAAAAAGGCTACAGATGAGAGAGATCCTTAAGAAAATGGAGAGAATTGTGGAGAATCTCAACTCCATCGTTAAGACCACCCACTTTGACAAACATAAAAACCACATGTGCTGCACTCTCCTGTCCTCTGATGGAGAGTGGGTTCAGCACTATGACCCCCAAGCTGCCTAATGTATTAATAAACTGCCTTCATGAACTTTTCCCCTTCAGAGTTTCCTTTATATCCACTCTTGGCCTTAAAACAAGCCCCTCTCACCACCCCCAGGTTAAAACCTTTTTAAATGAGACAATGAGTGATCCTTTACAGTAGGGCTACATTGCTAATGCACGTCCACTGCACACAGTCCACCAAATGTTTATAACTGTTTAAACAGGAGTACAGTATGAAGAGGCATGGGAGTATAAACACTATAGGCCAAACTCAATGAAGACTCAGATATTGGTTGTGACTTGAACTAAAAAAAAACTTCCTTATGAGTCAGACATTTTCTTTCTTTAAGTCAAATTCCTGATGAAATACAGCTGTCTGTGTTCAGGCTTGCATGGTTCTTGAAGGCAATTTAATATTCATCTAATAATTCATGTTGAAAATGGTAAGTCACAACATGCTTTTCTGTGTACATCGTCAGTACTTCTAGAATACTGAACTGCAACAATGTTGCAATAGTGAGTTATATTTGCGCCCTCTTGTGGACAATTTACTGCCTGCAAAACATGAGTGAGTTAGTTACAAGCCAGGTCCACAAGGATTTTTATATCTTAAGACTTAAACTGCCAATTAGAAAGAGAGTCTGTAAGCAACAACAACCTCAAGGTGCATTTTGTCTATGGTAACTTGTTGGCAAACATCTATCATTAAAATGTTTTTCGAGCAGCACAACTGTGATGTATTTAAGCCATATTGGCCACAAGCTATGTTACCTGCAATTACGTTTACTCTACTCAATGCACTTTCCGGTCAGTAATCGCACACTGACAAAGACACTGTTTGGATTTTGTATTAGGATCAAGAATGTTCAGCTGGAAGCAGGTCAGTACCTTCCAAGAAAGGAAAGAATCAAGTTTTACCACATATAAAGTTTATACACACATATAAACATTATATCATGATAACTAAACTAAAAGGTTCTTTGGGTTGAGAAACTGAACGAGACAGGAGAAAGTATACAAGGTTTGATTTCATTCTGCAAAAAACAAACAAAATACAAAAAATGCAGATTTATGAAAAATTCGTACACATCTTTACACACAGTGCCAATAATTCAGTCCCTCCAACCTTCCACATCAGGTCTCCAAAATGATCTGTAGTCCTTACAGATTGATTCATTTGATTCAAAATTACCTCTTTAAAGATACTGGTCTTGCCTTAAGGCATAACTCAACCATCGGGCCTACAGCTCAACTGCACAATCCGCCCATATTGGCCTCTATTAATTCAATATCAATTAATCAAGTTTCTTATAAAAGAACAGTCTCAAGGACCTGCAGAGTAAACTTTGATTTCCTCAGTTTAACAAGTACAACAGAGTTTTTTCCCCCAAAACTAAACCTAAAAGAAGACACGTAACCAGTTCCCACTGGTTTAGAGACAGCCAACAAAGAACCATGGAAACAGTGGTCCCTGTAAAATAAATAACATCAACAGATTCAAAAATACGGTATTCTACTGAGACAGATTCCTGTTGTATGAGTGTATTTGGCCTCAGTTAGCTCAGTCCTGCCCAGTCCAAAAGGTGTCATTCCTCAATTTTTCCAATGTTCGATTGGAACAGATTACTTCAGACGCTGTTGATGTGCAATAATTTAAGGGGTATCTGATCCTCACCATGAACGTTTGCTCAGGACATTGCCTTTCTTGGAAACAGCAGTAAGATCAAGTAGGGAGTTTTCTTCAGAAACTGCTAATTTTACAGTGCCGTTCAAATTGTCCAAAATGTAGTCTTGGAGATACGTGAAAGAAAACAGCTTTTTCTATCACACAATGGATCTGAAACTGGTGAGCGAATCTTAAAATGCTCCATCGCCTTAAAGCGCCAATGAGATGACTGTTCCCAAGTGCTTGCACAAGTTTAATATCATTTGCTCTTACACACACACACACTTGAAACTCATACTCAATAAATAGACAACGGTGTAAGGCAGTGTTGAAACATGCATTCGTCACAAAGAACAGAACAAAACATTCATACATAGTAACAATATGCACATTCTTTTTTTTTTTGGAGCATGAAATTGATGTTCCCCTTTTTTTGGCAATGTTGGATTTTCCAAGGCTTTTCAGGTGACGTCCTGATGGACAGGAAGAATTCTCCATGCTGATGTATCGTGTCCGTTTCTGAGGCACATGGAGAGATAAACATAAAGGTGCTCCAGGACCTCTAGATGAAGCTGAGCCAAAGCATTGCCACGCAATTTGATTGATTCAAGAGACAAAATGGAGGACGTCTGGTGTTCCTGCTCACGGCAGCCTGCTGCACAGGTTCCTCAAGACGTTCCAGAGGTTTCCAGGTAGCTCTGCAGCTTTCGTACTGTAGTTTTGTCCAAGGAGCAAAGGTCAAAGTCAAATGTTGTGTTTGTGATGTGAAAATGTCCAGTTTCTTCAATGAGGTTTACAATCTATAAGAGAAATGGAAGACAAATCATTACTAGGGGTCCATTGGGGCTGGTAAATTGTCCTTTATCGTCATTAAGATAAATTATTTTATGATATGCTTTTCTGAGTAGATCTTGTACATTATCAGTGTTCACACAGACGTGGGAACAAGTCACTGAGTTCTCTCAAGTCTTGACACTCAAGTCCCAAGTCAGTACAGTCATGTCTTGGGTGAAGTCCCGAATCAAAACAAGCAAGTCTCGAGTCCCGAGAAAAATGACGGTAATGGTAATATTGCTTATTGATTGACAGCATGTAAGTATATGGTAGTATATTAAATTATTATCTTTAACATTTTTTATTTATTACACTCCCAAAATTACTAAATCCATGGTGGTACGATTAACTGAGTATATCGTCTGACTGTTGTACTGTCACTTTAAGAATGGCCTAGCAGAATCTACACAGGTGAGGATAATTTGTTTGGGTCTTCAAAAAAAAAACAAAAAACAAAGAAAAAAAGAAAAAGTAGTAGGTTGACAGATGAGCACAAATGATGGCTGAAATATTTGTTCAGTTTGTGTCTGGCCTTCTGTATTCTATGTACATATACATATATATATATATACACACACATATATATATATATATATATATATATATATATAATATATATATATATATATATATATATATTATATATATATATATATATATATGTGTGTATTTGCTAAATTTACGAAGTGTGCAGGCAATAATTTTTTCTATTTCATACTGATTCAGATTTTTCTGCTTTACACACCTGCAGTAACCTATTTTGTATTTATATGTTTTTTTTTCTCCCAAGTTCAGTAGCATTCAATTCCACCCAGTAGGTAGGATCCCCTTAATCACAAGATGCTACCAGTGCTAGGAGGGTGAAAGCTAGCACAGGCTTCCCCCGAGACCCGTCAAGCGCCACCACATCTTTTCAAACTGCTGCTAATGAACCCTCATTGGACAGCAGACCACGCTCAAAGGAAATTGCCAACCACCAGAACTGTTACGTCAGCTAACAGACGCCTGTGCTGACTAGCATCGCGCTGACTGATGGGAGGGTGAGGGGGGCATGCTACCCACCCAGAGAGCGAGGCCAATTGTGCTCTCTTGGACTCCTGGCCACAGATGGCTGTAGCATCACCAGGGATCAAACTCGTCATCTCCTGATCATAAGGCCAAAGCTTAGACTGTCACGCCACTCGCGAGCCCCCTACTTTATATGGTTTTTTGGAACGCAACAGTAATCTTTGTTTTTTCCTTTGAAAAAAATAATAAAAAAAAAAAATGATTCTGATAGTGAGCCACTGCATCTCTGTACAGCTCTACACACTTGGTGGAGAATGCTAACTGGCAATTCTGATATCAACTAACAGATGCCCACATTAGCTAGTATTGCGCTGACTCTGAGAGCGAGGCCAAATTTGCTCTCAGATGGCTGTGACAGTAGTTCTGAAAATGCAGTGCATTATGTCTGTTCCAAAGTTATAAAACCTCAGAAAAACGAGATATCATGATACATATTGTGCATCGTGAAAACATCCTCCGGTATCGTGATGTTATATTTCTGCCACATTGTTCAGCCACAGGTCTCCGAGTACAAGAGAGGACTGGACATTCATCATTATCATCTGTCCCTGAGGAAATCTATTCCTCAAGCACATGAGATTTTTCCTATAACATCTAATTGAAAACAAGTTTAAGTGAAGAATCTCTGAATGGATGGCTGTTGTAATGTTTTCCTTATTTGTCTTATTTTCTTAACAATCTCCATTGAGAGCCAGGAGCCCCTCCACATGGTGCCGTGTATCCGACTGTAACGGGAGAGATGCTTTTCTAAACCGGCTCCTTATTGGTTCCAGCTCTCTCAAGTTCGGAGGGGATCGCAATGGCGATTAAAGGAAGGAGGGTGGGTGGGTGAGGGTGGGGGACTCCACAGCGTCTGCACAGATGAAACCGTGCAGTAATGGGACCCAAACCTGATCCCTTTCACACTACAAAGCCAGACCCCCATATGGAAAGAATTTCTTCTCTTTCTGCTGAACCGGGGCCAGAAACACAGAGACTCAGGGGCCTGTTATGACACTGGAGATAGAACTCAGCTGCTCAGAGACTCTCCTGCTATCTGGGTGGAGGACAGAGGATGTTTCATTGTTTAAGGGGCCATGAGGGAAAACAAAAGGCTACTTTTTACCATTAATGGCCACCCAAAATGTAATAACTGTCCATCCTCAAGTGCTCTTTTAGTGCCCATTAAGTTTATTTTCATGCAATCCACACCAAACAATCCTGACAGGAAACTAGCTGCGTAAAACGACAATGACAAAGGCAATTTCCCAATTTTTGGTTCTTCAAGTGGGGCGAAACAAAAGTTAATCACTGCCAGGTTTAATGGCAGAGGATGTGGAGTACTTAGCTGGACTCAAAAGGATTAGCTTGATTGTGCCGTGTGTTTGCACTGTCTCAACCTTGTTTGGAAGTCTCCCAAACGTATTCCGTGTCTTTTCATTAGGAATGCAAAGCAAAGCCCTGGAAAAAGAAGTATCGTTCTCCATTCTGTCAAAACAAATAGGCCTCAAAGTACATAATCAAAAGAATTATGACCGCAAAGCATTTACTGGGCCAGCACGTGGGGGGTGGGGAGGAGGTGGTGTCTGTTTCTGGTAGGATTTATCACAGGCAGATACTCACTGACATGGTAATGTAGTGAATAACAGGTAAAGTGCTCCATGATCTCAGCCTTCTTTGCAGAGTTTCATATAGTTGGTATCAGCTTCCAAGTGTTCTCTTACTGCACTCTAGCATATGTACTCATGAAACAAACCTCTTTCAGTGCTCTCTCATTACACATGCCCAGCAAACTGCTTACTCTCTTTATGGACTCAACATCTCGCACCCAATTTACCTGCTGTAATATGTGCCTCTCTCTCAGTGCCATTAGTCTTCTGTGGAGCTCCACCAGCTCATCCAAGTATGCCTGAAATAACATGTACAAGAATGTCAGTAAGTAGAACTGGGTGGATGCAGTCTAGTCCTGTTATACTTGTTAAAGGAAAATTTTGGTGAAAAAATGTAAGCAATTTTTTAACTTAATCAGCCAGTATGTGAAAGTTGCTCCTTAGCATTGAAACAAGGCTATTAAAGTACTGAAATATATATCCATTAGTACTGTGCAAACTGTACGCCTAAATTCAACGACAGTTACAGAGTTATTAACTGCAGCAGATAGTTTTGTGTCCTAATGTGACCCCCCCACACACAAATCTGATATATTTAAATCAAATCTGAGCCACTTTCATAGGTGGTCCTAAAGCAGGTATATATCTCATGCTGTCTCAATGAGAATATTCAGACTGGCAGTTGTGTTTTTTCACTGTGCATGTACATTCAGTGTTAACATGTTATCAGCACCTAACTTAAAGTTAGTGCCAGTAAACACTACAAAACCAATGCATCCGACCCTTTTTCACCTTTGTCTTGATCTGATAATGACCAGCTGAGGTCTGTTCAAGTCTTTGCAACAACAGCTTGTTTTACTAGTTTGTTCATTTGTTATTCATGATGCACACGCTTTATTCGTGTGGCATTACTGAGTTCGATGTGCACATGAGGGTCAATTCAGGGCACAGGTTTGTTTAAGTGACATACACAAGTCATCTATCCAATGCAAATGTGAGTTATGCAGTAAGAAATAACTTTTAAAAAAGGGTCTGAGCAAAAAGGCTTGTAATGTGAACACAGCCAGTGGTTTCTGACACTATGATATACTGGTATCTACAACTGACAAAATACAGGCTTCATGATGGCTGCAATGACTGTTATACACTGTATATTCATCCATTTTAGTGAAGTTTCAGTTTATAAACACATGTAGGGTAGGGGGAAAACTGTAAAATTAAAATTTTCACCAAATCGTTCCTTTGAATGTGTGATATTTTAAGCACACTAGAATCCTTGCACAGAGTCTGGACAGCACATTTGCTACTCTTTGATGCTTACCTTATCACAATCAATATTCTTGTTTTTGTCCACTTTTGTCTGCTTCATGGGACTCTTCACTTCTAGAATCTGTAAGGCAGCAGGATATTTCCATTTGTAACATCAGAATGAACTTCATGTAAGGTCACTGCATTGAAACTGGGAGAGAGGAATATTTATACAGTGCCATGACAAGTTTATATTTCTCAGTAACACAGGAACTGATTAGAAGAGTAAACTTTCAAGGTGACTGAGATTTATTTTACACATCATAAGCATAGTGTAAGCACTAAAACTGATTAGCTCCCATGTGGCAGTGGCACACACAGTAAAATATTGCTTCTATTTTTCAACATGGAAATTGAGGAAAACAGGAAAGACATGGAGAGATTATACAACAGAGGAAACACATTTTTCACTGACAATGTGATCCTGATCGGAAAATGTGCCTCAGACATTTCCTTGCAAATAACAAACTCTTACTTACGACAAGCACCACTGTCTTAAATAACTTGTATTTGTGCAAGTAAATATCGGATTTATTCATAAGAAAACAGCATTTTCCTCTTTCATCCATCCCCCCTTTCTTTGATTCAATTTCAGTAGATTTGTTTAGAATTTATTTTAGCATATTTAGCATGGAAAACAGTTTAGTCTTACCTGGTTATTGCTGGCCTTCAGGAGTGGCGGAGGCTCGCTGTGTGGGAGGGGAGAGGAGGCGGAGCTATTCTCACTGTCACTGCCGTCACTCAAACTCACCCTGTAACCAGTCACACATTCACCATCACAATGCAACTACAACATGCAGTCTTTTGCTATTCTAAAGACATTTATTCAGCATTCTGAACAGAACTTAACACGCAGATAATGAGTCTTTTTATTTATATTTATTATTATATATTTATTACGCAAAAAAACCTGCTCGACTAAAATGATGAGTACTGTGGACAGACAGTCACCTGCGATGGCGATGTGTCATGTGCGTGTGTAACGGTCGCTCCAGATCAGAGTCCATATCATTTTCGTCATCCTCCTCTGACTCTTCTTCATTGTCATCTGAGTGCAAATCTTGAATTATCGTCTGTAAAGGACCCAGCACTGGACATGCACAACACAGAAAACACTAAATACCTCACAGACTGAGTTTTAATTCAAGACACTATATGTGCCGAAAGTAGAAAGGTTTGTAATTTGTACTGAGTAGTAAAATAATGAAAACAGAAATAAATAACAATAATGCATTTCATTTTTCTTCAGCACACTGTCCTAATGTAGGGCTGATGTCACACCCAGAAGTACACTCTTGATGTGCTAAAGCTTGCCAAAAGCAGCTGGTTACCTTGGCGTTTGTGTGCAGGTCCGAAGCCTGAACTTGAACTGGAGCTCGAGCTGGCTGGACTGGGCTGTTCTGACTGTGAAAACAGAAACAAAATTAATATATATGGTATAGTTCAAAATCCGTATGAGAGGAATCCATTCATATTCACATTTAAAAATGTTTAAAGGACAGCTTCACTCTAAAGCGTTTCATAGGGTGAGTTTCTTCTCTTTAGATTGGCTGACTCTGCTGCTACCACAACAACAACAATTAGGAACTCTAGTGATTTCAATGATTTCATTAAATGTTATGTCCATTGCTAGAGTGTCAATTACAACCAGAAATAAAAAATCATTGATTCTGATGATTTAATGGGGCTGCCTTCACAAAATGATCAACCAGTCTCTCACAGGAGATACAATAAAGAACTCCTGCAGTAATATATCAGGATTGGGAATGTGCATTCCAGCTGATTTTGATATTCGAGTGTGCACAAGAGTAGGAACGGATATCCGGTTAACCGTGAAGAAGAAAAAAAAACAAACAAACAAGAAAACAGGAAAAAAAAAGTGCTAGAGACTTACTCTTTCAGGTGTTGGCGCTAGTGTTTTTTAAATAATTAAATAAATAAATGAATAAATAAATAAACAAAATAGCACAAAAAGCAACATGCAAGGAGGAGAAAATGTGTTTTATTATTCAAAAAAGCAGAGTTCTTTTCTTCTTAGCGGACATGTTAAGTTTGTCAGAGAAACATATTTCCACTGTATCTGGATCTACCCAACATCCGCTGGTGTAGTTACCCTAGTTAGCAACAAAGCAGTGCTCAGTCTCATCCTTAGCAATGTGCTCACATATATGCACTCATTTCTGAGTGGAACAGTGTAACACACATACTTACAAATACGAGCAAAACTATATCATTTTACAGTCTTATTAAAACATCAGTGTTATTAAATTGAGTTGTTAGTTTGTACATTTTCTCAGTCTTACTGTGCTGAAATGGAACAAGCACTCAAACGGTTAACCGAGTACTTGAATATCCATGCAGGTCCCTAATCAGAGCAACAGTTGAATAGTGAATCAGTGTTAACAGATACACATTTACCACATCTTGATCCTTTACAACTGTGCTACAGCTTTTCCCTGCCAAACCACTCATTTCAAATTAGTATGTCTGAAGTATCTGCTTAATTTGAAAGGACATTAGTGGTGGTTAAGGCTCTAACCGATGTGAACATTGAGGTTGATACAGCGATCTTAAGGAGCTAAAAAAATTCTATAACCGATAATGTTTTTAAATCATTTTAGGTTTAAATTTTAGATTTTAATATTATACTCCAATAGTTTGCCACTACTGTAGATGGAACTGATCCAATATCAGCTATCAGTATCAGGTTGAAATCAGCAGACAATGAAACAAATAGATGGATTGGAAATCTAAGAGAAAACATCAAGAAAGGGAATTCCCATCTTGTAACAAATCTATCCTGAAATAGCACACTCACATGTGGTGTTGTTAGAGTATTTCTTCCTGTGGGCTAGTAGGGTGAAAAGTTTGAGCTTTTAGTTGACCAAAATCTGTAATTGTTAGGATGTTATTTGTGATATTTACCAGTCTTTGATATCAGCCAATATTATCTATTAATTGAAATATGGGTCAGGCTCCAGTGGTGGTTCCTCAAAATGTGCGGATCAGGATCTTCCTGGCGACGTTTTTCAGTATAGTTTCAAGTACAGTTTTAGGTTATTTGATATATAAACACAAGAGGGATTAGTAGTAAAGCATTTAATGTCCAGTGTTTATCATTTATATGTATTCAAAAAAATATAGCTGCAAAATCTTCACACTGCACAGAGAAAAATGCATGAAAAAAAGCATCCCCTCCAAAAAAAACATTTGCCACATTACTGTTATTTCAGACTGGATAACTGGCTTTATGGCCTAATAATCATAATGATTTATGCACATATGTAGCTCAGTTTATGTACTGTTGCTAACATTGTGTCACACCTAAATCTTTCGTCTTTCAGTCTCCATGACACTCCATCAGGTTTAGTAGTAGAGGTTTAACAGCAATGGCGATAAAGGCTCAGTGCTGCTTGGTAGTCAAACCAGAGCTATTAGCTTCACTTTTCTCTCCACACTTGAGCTTTTGATGGGTTCTGGTGTCACTTCTCCACTGTAAATCAACAGCCTCCCCTAAAGCCTTTTTAATGAAGGCTGATTTATGAGAACACTGCTGCACAGGCAGTCCCACACATGCACTTCCCTCATTTGTCCATTCAAAAAAAGAATGACATTCACACACAAACAGCAGATGAAGACATATTCAGACAGCAACATCAAACATTCAGACAATAACACAAACAGCCAACTATCATTTTTCACAGCACACCACAAACTTCAGGAGTTCTGTCCTATTAAGAAGATCCACAGCACAGCACGCAATAAATGTAAATCCAGGGAAAAGCATAGTGACACTCATTCAGCTCGGAACTTCATCATTCCTAGATGAGATTTACTAGCAGCCTCTTCCAAGTGCTCTGCATGCAGATAAATTCTTGAAGACACCAAAATTTATGAAGCTCCTCTGACCTTCCCAGGCCATGTCTCACTGGAGCACGAGGCCACTCGGGACAACAGGCCTGTGGAAGTGTATCAGACCAGATTTAAACAGCCCCATTAGAGTCAGCATATCTGCCCTCTGCTACGCAACAGAATGCCTTACATGTAAAAAGCAAATTAATTACATTTTCACTGCATGCTAACAGTACTCTGTGACATTTTCAGGGCAATAAGATCGAAACTGACATGTTATGGTGAAAGGTTGGCCACACTCAGCTTTTCAAAACTATGTTTCTAATATGCTAAGCTACTGCAAACTGTTAAAGAACGCTCATTTATTAAATACTAGCGCAAAAAAAATCCCTTGACAGCATTAACTGCTACACACACATGTTCATATAAACACACAATGCAGCAGTTATAGAGTTTGTGAAAAGCAAAGACTTATTGTCACAAATATTTAATAAGGGATGTGAATTTTGGCAAATATCTTTGACCGGTAACACATCTTGCAACCTATCATTACCTGTGTATAAATGCTAAACAGAAACTTCCAGGTCTAAAAGCTGACTGGCTAAACTATGTTCTAAGCAGGACTGTGCACTGTGACTAATTTTGATATTCGAGTACTTGCAAAAGTTAATGAACAGATATGCAGTTCACCACAGAGAGGAACAGCAAAACAAACAAACAAAATATTAATATAGCACTAGAATTAGAGGCTGTATCTGTCTTCTCAATCATAGCCTTAACATCCTATGCAATGCATTCACATTCAGGCAGGAGTGTTTTGGAGAGGAACAGCTTCATTCATTCATACACACACACACACACACACACACACACACACACACACACACACATATGCAATAAAAATCAACTTTTAAAACAAACGCAGTGTTTCACTTAACTGTTAACTGTTTTGACTGCATCATTTTTTAGTCTTCCTGTGATCAGACGGAATGAACAGTGATACCTGAATAGTGATTTCAACATTTGAATACTGCCCAATGAATGGTTGTGCCCTTGAGTACCCAAGCACAGCCCTAGCTCCAAGCCATTATATGCATATATTTTGAGTGTATACATCCTCATGTACATGAATCAAACAGCCTGAAAATGCATTAAATATACCTTGCATAAGAACTTGGTTTGGTTAAACTGAGAGGCTGACAACTATAATATTTTCATGATTATATAAAGAAAACCAAGCAAGTCGATGAAATGACTGGAATCTATAATGACAGTTTCCTAAACGTTCCATATTCCAAAGATCGAAGGTTATATTTACCACTGGTTACTACTTTAAGTAGTATCAGTAAATAATTATTTATTTGTTGGTTAATGGTTAATTTGTTTATTATTTACATCTCTAATTTCAACATGAAAATAAACCTTGTTAGAAAACTTATTTCCAATAAAACACAGTCTTTGCAAAGCTAGGTGATCATAAAGTCTTAACCAAAAGTGCTGCCATCTCCAAGCTTCTAATGTTGATAACAGTGAGCTGCAGCTTGTGTTTCACATATGTTAGCAGGATGTGGATAAGTTAGCTTAGGTGAGCTGTGTGCGAGATGTTATACTGTTCCGTGTGTTGAAGCGCAGCAGTCAATCCAATGTGGTTAAAATTAAAGCGCCTGCCACTGAAGGGGGGAAATGTGACAGTTTTACTGGGCAGGCTCCAACGGGCTACGGTATTTACAACACCTTCACGCACGTTTTGGTCATCAGTGCTTTCTGTAACTTGCTGCTGCTGCTTGATGCCATCAACAGCAGAACAACAGTCAAGGACTTACAAAGAACACCAGTATTTACAGCAAACAGTAGCATTCAAAACAGAAGATGAGTAATTCATCCACAAAAGCACCTGCCAACTGAAATTATTTTAAGAACAGGGAGGACTACATTCCTTAAACCCAACCAGCACTGATTACATTTCTTTTTGCACAAGCACAGTTGGCATGGTGTAGAAATATGAAACCAGCCTGAAGAAAATGGCCCAAACCCCCAGATAAAACTCACTCCACAAGGTTTCTACTATGACCAGGCTTATTGTAACAAATCAACCAATTATTCAAACAGGAAAAAAAGGAAGAAGCCCCCCCACCTAGGAGTCTCTGCCACATTCGCAGCTCAAACTCTGCTCCTGGCCGTATTTGAAGGGTTTAGAGTTTCACATTAAGTCCACCCTGCATTTCTGTGGGGTTTGTAACCCTCTGCTGAAACTCCCCTCTCAGCGCCCTGCACCTTTTACAGCCACACCGAAAAACCAAAGACGCGAGTTTTGAAAGGGTGGAAAAGCACTGAGGACCATCACAATACTATTAACTTAATTCCTGTTGGAGAATGTCCCAACAGGAAATCTAAAGACGCCATTAAAGTTAATCTGAATTAATTTGTTTACATTCTTCTCTGATGAGCCCTCTGAAACTTAGCCGAGCCTGTCTGCAAAGAGCAGCAAACAGAACTTACTCGGCTCGACTGCAGAGGAGAACACTGCTGCTGTTTTACATGTGAGACAGCGAGAGGGAGAGAGTGCAAGAGAGCGAGCAGGACAGCTCAACTACTTCAGTAAAATAGAAACAAGTCTCCCAAAACAGGGATGCATGAAGATGTCAGAATAATATCTGTATCAGCATACCAAAAAAATCAGACAGATATTTAGATTTGGTGGATATTCTACACCAATATTTGATGATGTATTTATTGTATTCTGGAAGAGCAGAATGTTTAGGTGATGCTGGGAAATATCTGCATTTTATACATTTTACTGCATTTATAATCTTACAGAAATCTAATTATTTCTACAGTGTATGTGTTTTTTCTTTGTAATGCTAATCCAGGAGCATTCAGTTCAAAAATCTGAATTATTGTGGAGAAAATAAAACATGAACATTAAAATACAAACCTATCTCATAGCTAAAAAAGAATTTTCTCCACTTATCGAAATGTATTTTATGTAGTTTTAATCTCGGTGCTAAAAGAAATGTAATGTAATACAACATTTGCAACTTTTATAGCACCAGCGCTACAAGCTTAAAATATTTTGGTAGAGCCCTGCAAAATGGGCTAAACCATGCAACCATGAACAATTTCAAAACTAAAACTAACCTGATTATATTATTGAAAACTAACGATTTGAAATGATTTGACTGATATTTCAAACGGATATTTGATGAAGCACATGCTGTAATCTGGAAGAGCAGAATGTTTAGGTGACAATGGGCTACTGTGCTAACATACCTGAATTTTATTTATTTTACTAAATTTTTAAACCCTTTACAAAGTAATGTCACATTGTGATAAACCACATTGTATGGTATATAATGCTAATATACACAACTTCTTGGGGCAAACTATAAAAAGTTCTAACTAAAAACTATTTAGAGCACAGAAATTTTGAATCCATGACTTGAGCTGTCAAAGCTGGGTTGACCTGTTCTGGAATAACCCAGATATGTTTTAGCATGCTCCAACTCACAGCTCCACAGAACCAAATATCTTGCTTCAAATCTGCAAACTACAGTCAGATCAATAAGATCTTACCAGTCGTCCAAAACAAACTTCCAGTAAACTGCATCTTTGTTCGTGCTGGTAAACAAAGCTGCAAACAAAGCGCCAATCTAAATCTACTCACACTGAATAGGATAAAAAAAAATAGAAGAAATTGATAGCGACACTAGTGAGTGCAATAAGCAGGGGCTGGAAATAAATTTTCCTCGAGCAGGCAGGGTGGTAAAGACACTTAACTTTTACCGCTCGCAGAGTCAGAGCGAACCACAATGCACTTCTTTGAAGTTTCTTTACCTTCTTTCTCTGTTTTTTTTTTTTTCCACCCCTCCTACTTCTCTTTACACCTCTCTGCATTTTACAGCCTGTTTGTCTGTCTGGGAGTCTAGCTGACATCAAACGCATGCTCACAGTCTCGCGCTGTAAATCACACAGTCTTTCTCTGACTGAGGGTCTGACAACCCCCCAAAGTAGACACTTGTAAAAGCATGGACAAAAAGCCCCGCACCCCTCCACCAATAAAACTGATGTCATCACTCATGTGGAAAAGACTGGCAGATCTTTAAGCACCAACATCATCTGGACTGTCTTAGAGCTCTGACCTGGGTGGTGGAGATGAAAAGAACAGCAGAGTGAGGGAGAGCGAGGCAGAGCTGGAGCTGGTATGGCTCTGCCGAGCTGTCACCCACTCCTGAGTGATGGCCAAGCAGTGGCTGCACTGTAAAACGCTACATTACTTTTTTACAGCTAATGAAAAAGCAACTTCAATCAAAACAGACATGGCCTGCAGTCTCATGTGGACCGCCAAAACCAAAACGACGCACTAAAGCAGCAGAGCTCTAAACAGAACTAATCTATTAGCTGACTTATGTCACTTTAAAGGCTTACGCTAGCCTGTCCTTGGGCTGCTCTGGCACTGAAATTGTGTTATTTAGACAGGAGAGTCAGAGAGAGGATACAACTATGTGAGATATGTTGAGTCATACAACATACGAAATGTGCAGAAGTACAAAAAAATACAGGCTTGAATACTGCTGTTTTCAGCTATACAACTAGCTGTTATCTATAAAAATGTAATACAGCAGCAGAAATGTAAGCAAATCTATATAGAAATACCTAAAGGGGAATTTCACTGATTTTACCAAAATTTCTATTAAGATGTAAAAAGAGTCAGACCTCACAGTGGTGGTAATAAGAAACACGCTGCCTGATGCCTCAGAAATGATTTTTCAGTGATCTTTTGAGACAACAATTTGGCCTAAAACAACAAATGTTGTCCAAAGAATTTTATCTACTACTTTATCATTAAAAACTTTACATATAAAATCTCACAAAGCATGTGTAAGTTAATTGGTCATATTGGATAATAAATAAAATGTCTATGTTTGAGTTGTAGACATCATGGCCCCTGGTTCCTAAGAAATTAAGACAGTAAGTCTACAATGCACCATTTTACATCAAACTACTCTGACTGACTTTGTTTACATCCCAATGACAATTCTGAAACAAAAAAAAAAAAAAAAATCAGTTGAACTCCCTTTTAAAGGAAAGTGTGTGATGATTTAGACATGCAGTCTGGGCAGTGCTAAATGGTGGGGCATACGCTTCAATTACTTGTTAGAGCCAGCAGCATTGTAGCTGCAAAACAAAAGAAGCAAACTAGACTTTCCAGACTTCAGAATCTCCAGATCAACTAGATTTAGGGTTAGGGAAACACTCCATACATGTAACTTTTTGTCAAACTAGTGCTTTAAGCGAGTCTGGACACCAGCAGACACATGACTGTTCCCTTAGACCCCGTTTACACCTGGACACTTCATGCCACTAGTACCTGGGTTGGATACTGATAAGATTTCAGCCACATGCATTTACACTTGATAGTCAAATGTGTGTCTGGTTAGTCGGACTGAAAGCCGATTGCCGCGTGGGATGAAATATGCAAATCTACTTGTTACACGCAAACCAATAACCAACTGTTTATTGGTTCAGTCTCTTCGTCTGCTGTTTGTTTTGCACAGCAGTTTCTGTCCACATTGCTGTTAAGCATTTCATTTCGTCGACCACAATTATCTTCCTCAGACACGGCTCACTTCAACAGTGCTTTACTGACTGACAGGACTGTTAGATGTCAATTGGTAATTTTCAGAAAATGAAAAACAGCAGAAACTCAGTCTTAAAGAATATAAATATTAAACAAGTCATTAATAAATAACCTTAACACAAGCCATTAATAAGTAACCTTACAAGTTAACCAAGAAACTTAAACCAAAATAGTTATCATCAACGCTCACAATGTTGAATTCTCAAACAAACTGTCCTTGCACTGGCACTGACAATAGCCTATGTTTTATTGCTCTAAACGGTATATACGGTCATCCATGGCTTGATATCTTCTTCCACTAAAACTGTTTTTATGACCAACTTCACAACCAACAGTTTAAAACCCACATGAAGGTAGCTGACTTCACACTAGCTGACAAGAGGCAAGCTGGAGAGACAGTGAACAAAAGGCGGCAAAAGCTTCAATAGCCAGAGACTAGCAAAACCATCCAGCTGGGCTGAGGCTTTACGACCCCTTGCCTCAGCCAGGCCGTCATAAATCTCCAACTGCTCTAAAACTGACGACCAGGCTGGTGTAGGTCCTTTGTCCCGTTCACTTCCCAGCCACCAAAGAGCTCCTCTGTAGGGATGTCATAAACAGATTTAGGGCTAGGGTTAACCTCCGCACCCCCAAAAATCAACCTCCAATTATCATTCATCTGTGGGCCTGACAGAACTGTGTTGTTATGAGACACCAGCGGTGCTCAACCTGGCCAACGACTGAGGTGCTTAACACAGAGTAAATTTAAGTGCAGGTTATGAAAAGTTAAGTGCAGGTTTGGGGTATGTGGAGAAACAAAATACGAATGCTATAGGGTTACATCTACAGGCCACAAGTTAGATAACAACACTATTACACAAAAATAAACATGAACATTTTATTTTTTCCCCCCAATAGATGATGGACAGTAAAATGTATACATTAACCTAGAACAAAAGAGGCTGACTAAATGTTGTCAGCAACACAGCACAACTGCTTTTTAATTGGATTAGTGATGATCCTGCACACGTTTATTACAATATTAAAAATATCTACCTGATTCTCACATTCTGATGCTTCTGAAGGTGAAATGAATTAAGAGTTAGAGATGTTACAATACAAAGTGTCTTACTGTATTGCAGCATACTGTATATTGTTGCATCGTGACTAGCATATCAGCTTGTGGCTAGTGTGTTCACTTTGGCACAACTAAGTGTGACTAAACTTATATTGGGACTGTTTACTTTCAAAATGTATACGTTTATAAATGTTAAATGCTCTAACACCTGAAAAAAGAAACGTAATAGGCAAATTTTCAGCCACTCTATTTTAGCAGTTCTGAAAAACATACAGAATCAATACACAGCTGTATTCATCTAATCTAATTCTGAAATTCCTGTACTGTTTAGTAAGAGTGTGTAAAATATTTTAAACTGAAGCACTTCACTTAAGAAGAACATCTAAAAGTAAGGCTGAAACTACTCAACTACTACTAAACTACCCCACAGGAGGAAATAAACAACTAAATACACAGGTAACGTCACAGCTGTTAGTGTGCGCCATTTCAGGATACATTTGTGACAGGATTGCATCAAATACATTTTTTCCCTACAATATCAGATCCAGCATTTTCTTCTATTGGCTTTTGCAATATTTGTTTATAACAGTGCCTTATAATGACTAGTTTTTAAATCGTTCACAAACTCTGGTAACAGTTTACTTGGACCCTGCTATATAATGACATAAACCATGTCATAACCATGTCATGGAAGATGTCATATGCCATCGTGACAACCCACCAGTATTATAACAGAGTTAGGTTACCATTACTAGTAATTGACCAGTAAATGTTTAGTAAATATGTCATCACAGCAAAAATTAGCATGTAACCTCAGCTGTCATGACAAACATTATGACATCCGTCATGACAATTACAGGTGACATGGTAATGGTAACATGACACTTTTGTTACTGAACAAAATCTTGTCTTGAGTTAAGACATGACATGTTCATGGAATTGGTATGTAGCAGAGCTCAAGTAAAGTGTTAGAGCTTATGAACAACTAAAAAAAAATTATATATAGTCATTATAAGACATTTTTATCAAGAAAGGTCATCTGCATTTGCATCAGGCCGACCTCAAAAGAAATTGCTGGATCTAATATCACAGAAAAAAAAATAATTCAATGCATTCCTGTAACAAATCTATCATGGAATATCACGCACTCACACCGTGTGTTGTGACGTTAGACTGTGTATTTCTTCCTGTAGGGCAGTAAAATGAGTAGTTTCAGCATGACAGCCTACATTTAGATTTCATCTTAAGTAAAGTGCTTAAATATTTTAAAGCTTAGTAGCTCTTTAAGAAAAAATATCAAATCATATTGGCACTGAAAGAAAAACTGCTATTGTGCCATCTCTAGTAAGGACATCACTGCAAACCAACAAAATATTTTCTAACTTCACTTTTGAGTTTTAAAATATATCTAAAAGTATTAGGGAGAAAATTAACCCTTGCGTTCCTAATTTAAGTGTACTTTTAATTTTCAGTGTGACAACCTAACATTTTCAAACGCCGTTGTGTTTTCAGTGTAGGGCGAGATGTTTGAGAACAAGAAACCTGCACTTTTATTTCCCTTAAACCAGCCACTGAAAAGTGAACACTTCCCTAATGCAGTCAAACTGGCCAGAGGTTGTAATATTTTTGATCTATATCCAACTCTAGTTCTTACAATTCATTTCCTCCCTGCTAGTCATTTACGAGCAATTACTGGGATCAATTAAATCCAACTGTGGTCAAAGTTTGACATTCTGACCACAGAGGAACTAGGAACAAACACGTCATTTCCTTTCATTATTAGACCTCATAGCTCTCAGGCACACAGAGTGGTTTGCTATTGCTGCTCGCGTATGAATGGAGCCGGGCTAGCAGACATGGTGACTTGCGGAGGAAAACACCTGGCATTTGTCAGTTGTCATAAACGCAGACGTGTTCTTCCTTCCTTTCACTTGTTTTTAAGCAGAGGGATTAAAGAAACTTAAGATATTCATTGCATCCTTTCTCCATTCTCCTTAGGTGCCATAAAGCCATATATCTCATCTCGCCACTTGCTTTTAAGATAATAAACCAGACCTCCCTTAGTGAGACTCTTTCTTAACCAAAGTGAGAGGATACGACAGTTGTCTGGCAGCTCCAGTGGACCACTACACCTAGCTGATTCCCTTTAGTTGAAAGCAGCCTTATGCTGAGACAGGGTAATGTTATGCTTTGGAAGGTTGTTGAAAACTTGTACATGTACAATACAATAATCATTTACTGATTAAAGACCAGAGAAACCTTTTACAGGAACCACATAGTCCATCAGAAATTTATGGTGGTAGAATGACGTCAGATAAACAGACTGTTAATCTGCTGGTACAAATCCTGTGGTCACTTACTACTCAAAAAACCCAATCAGCCTTATAGTGGGTATTGATTAATTGATGATGGTGTACTGTGTGTGCACACAAACAGGGAAAAAAATCAATTCTTTTCTCCTCAGTTCTCCTCAGGAGATACATTAACAAAAGTCAGCCCAAGAGTCACAGTGTGGAACCTTATCTGGCATCCACCTCAACTGTAAGGACCAGTTTCATCTGTATTTTAGAAATGTAGTGACCCTATCTAGATTACAACTACTACACATCTCCAATAATCTTGTGCCATTTAGGTACTGAGTCAGCCTTTTGTTTTGTGGAGATTGTATTTTAAAGTGGCTGCCCAAATCCCAACCTTTTCCACTGCTGTCCTGGAAGGCTAAAATGCCTGGCTACAGGCTATGTTTATTTCCTGCACCCCCACCTAGAAAAATGGGGCCTCAGCTCCTGACCTCCCACCAAGTTTATTAGCCCTCTTCTCAGACCAGTCCTGCCTTACTGGAATTCTCCCTTTGCCTTTCCTAACCTCTCTGCTTGAAGGATAAAGGACTTCACAATGCTCTGAGGGAACACTCTGCAAAATGGGCATCCCTGAGACTGCAGAGCTGTTGTACTGCATTTCACACACAGCCAGCTGAAGCTTGACTAAAACACAGGACACCATGTATCTAATTATTCTAAGACATTCTAGAATAAGTCTTTACAAATCCCAAATGCACCATTCACTGCAAGCGATGCACAAGACTCATGAAAGGTGTCGCTTGACAACAAGAGGTAATATACAGGAACGGCACTCACATAATCGCAAGTGGTTAGGCCATAGAAAAAGCACAAGCATAAGCAGGACTTACATCTGATTTGGTAGAAATGTTGTCGTCCATGTCCGAGTCATTTGGGTCCACCACATCCTGAAAAGGAGGCAACGTGGGCGCTTTTCTTCTCTCAGACAGCTCGTTATCCCGCAACTTAGCATGTCTGCCTTGCGATTTGTCCTTTAAAACCTTTTTATCTGAGTGTTGGAGCAAGCTGGACGAGGCCTGCAGCTTCTGCGATGGCTCTGAAAAACTACCTTTCCGTTTTTTGGTTACCTGGCCCTCATCGTCCAACGTGGGCCTCCGTTTACTTTGGCCCAAGCTCGAGAAGCTAACCTCAGTGGCTCGGTGCTCCTTAGACATGGCTTTGGGCTCTTTGAAACCCATCTTAGGGATGGGCTGCTCATCCCGCAGCGGCTGGTTCTCTTTGGGTTTCTTTGAGGAGTCTTTGGAGACTTTGCCCGAGTCCCTGCTGAAGTCTCTGAAGGCACTTTTAGACTCTTTCGAGTCTTTGGAAGGCTTGTCCTTGTGCTCCTTGGACGGTTTGTGGAGCTTGAGGGAGCTGCTACTGATGCTGTTGGTGGTGGTGATGGTGAGGGCATTGCTGCTTTTGGATCCGTCCTGCAGACAAAGAACATCAGACACACATTAGATGCGATATAAACTTCACAGGCTGAGCTTCAAACTGAAATCTATGCACTTGGATTATGTTGCATTTGCTAAGTACTGAGAACATGGAGTGAAGGGAATTTATTTAAACACAATACAGAGCAAACAGCAATATTTTTGGATATGAAGTTTATTAAATTGGCTTCTGCCTATGGTCTGAATTATTCTTTAGGATGGGATAAAAGTCCATGATGTACTTCAAATACCATCAGCAAGGAGCAATCATAACAATGAATAAGTGCTTAATTAATAATGAACAAGTGCTCATTTATAGCAGTGTGGCAAGCCAACTGCTATAAATGAGCACAAATGTTTGCTCCTTGTTGAAATCTGAATGCGCACACTGTCCAGTTTTTGGACTTTCCTGAAAGAAGGCACGCTCCGTTTTTCTGGGGGAGGGGGGGGTTGAAAGGCACAGAGTTGTCTGATGGGTAGCATGGGCTCTGAGGGACGAAAGCACTTCCTCCTCTAATGACTGGGCTGTCCTGTCCCAAGGTCAGGCCTGGTAGCCCCTGTCAATATTTTACTGACGTAGTAAAGCCATTAGGCAGTCTAGACAGAGGAGGTGTTATGATCTGCCCAAACTGCGTCTAAAGCTTTTTATTTTGCCTATCTGCTATTGACCCTGGGACCCCTGAGCACAAAGAGGCTTCTTCATGGATAGCCAAAGAAAACAGCTATACTTTGCCAAAAAGCTGCAAGTGTATATCTCTAAACGTTTTACAAGACTGAAGTGCACAAAACAGCTGTGAACTACTGGGAGCCAAAGTAAAGTAACGCCGTAACCACGTCACCATACCCACCCCTGCGTGTAGCATCAAAAGTCTAGTGAAAAACTAAGTGTATTTAGGAAATAGAATTTGAAACTGAAATTTAAAAAGTTGTGAAACTTCAAGCTGTAGCTGTTTCTTAAATATAGAGTCAAAAATTCAAAAGGTAAGAAGTCAGAAACCAAAGAAAGAATAAATCAAAGGCATCAAAGATTTGCAGTACTCCTGGTCATTCTACGAACAGAATGCCACTGGAGTCTACATTTGCCGCTTTGTAGGTCCAAAATTACTCTAAATACATTACAGAGCCCATAACATATTACTTTAAACTCATTTATGCTTTTGTCTTCTCCGGTAGAGTTATCATTTTACAGATCTATGGTTTTGTTAGGACAACAGAAACATGCTTCACAACAGTGGTGACTGACGTAAATGATTAAGACAAATGAATACAATAATCCAGTTGAGGTCTCAGACTTAGCTTACCTTATTACAACATTACACTACTCAATGACTCAAACCGGCAAAAATCTTTACGCCGCAGCATCACATTAAGCACAGCGCAAAAGACAACAGTGGACTGTTTTACTGTTTGCTAAGCAGGCTAGTGTAGCTGTGCAGCATGCTGACTGCTAGTGACCCTTGATCCGTCAGTAATCCATCACATGCAAGGCCCTGTTTAGATTGGGAACCATTTCCATGTGCACTACGAGACTCTTGTAACCTCTCTATGCGTGCAGACGTACTGGCTCACAGTAAGCAATATGGCACCGGAGACTAAAAATAAAACCTAATCGAAGAAACATGGAGGTTTACAGTCATGCGCGATTTACTAGCGTAATGGCTAATGTGGTTTAATCGGTGCAGAGAAAAAGGTTTTAACTTCTGAGGCTCCCTGTGCAACGCTGCTGGAAACAGTAATAACTTCTCCCCCCAACACTGCAGTGGGGTTTCATATAAAAGGGGACTTTTTCTGTTGCTTAAATGGGTCTTTCAGACAGACAGAGAAAAAAAAAAACTGAAAACGTCTCGTGTCTCGATAAGTATTTCACAGTTCATTCAAAACCCCTCGTGTAACGGGACACCCTGTTGCTCAGTTTACGTCATCGGAATGTAAGCATGTGCTTTCTCAGCAGCCAAGAAATACTCGGCTTAAGCCAAAGTTTAACGTCTCACAAATCCGCAGAGTTAAATACCCTAAACATCTTTGAACTTGCCAAATATGCAGGATTAAGAAGAACTCTTTGAAGAGCTGGGAATTGGTTTGGTGGCGGCCGAGGGGGGGTGGACGAGTCATGCTCCGGTTAGTTTAGGCTGCAGACCCTGCGGTTCTAAACCTGGAAATCTGTACTGACCTTTGACCCTGGGAAGGACTTGTTCTTTTTGCCATCAGAGAAGGTCAGTGTCAGGGAGCTGCTGGGTAAAGTGGGCAGCTTCAGGTGCTGACCGAACAGAGACGTGGAGCCCTCCTGCATGACCATTACCTGAAAGATAAATAAATATATATGTAGAAAAATAAGTGAATAATTAATAGTGCAATAATTCAGTGGTTGAAAAGTAAACACAGTCATTCAGAGTGTTTTGATGTGAAATGACTCGTAGAGAAACTCTGGTTTCTTTACAGTGGTGGTGATAGGAACCCAGGGGTCACAGTGTCTATGTAGCTATTTTATTTACCGTCCAAAATCACCAGTGAACCCACATGTGTCTGCGTTTTTAATTTGTAATGGTGATAAATGTTAAAACAGTAGTAAATCTGAAAAAACTAAGCATTTTTTGTTTTACCTCAGAAGACCCTTAGAAGCTTAGTAGAAGCTTCTCTCAAAACTCATAAAACAATGTCTCAGGCATAAAGCAGTGCATTTATAACCATTTCATGCAGTACCTTTCCGTGTGGTAGCTTTCAGAGGCATTTAACACGTCAGAGGTCTGGTTCTTATCATCACCACCGTGAACAATTCTGACTCATTAAGCATTTCATATTAAATCTCTGTGAATGACTGGTTACATCTTAACCACTGAATTATGTAGTAATGTTGAAAAATTAGTGGACCTCCTGTTTAACTAAAATCAAGTGATTAAATGAGTCATCTGCACTGAAATATTCTGGCTGAAAATGGTCAAAAATGGCAATTTTTGGTTATAAGAGGGGAAAAAAAGGACATTTCTGACCCAACAACAACAAAGATTAAACAAGCTTACCACCAACTATCAAAAACAAATAAATCATTTTAATAGTCATGAAAATAAGAAATAGTGATCAGAACTGCTGTTTGCCTGCTTTGCTCTTCTGCACCGTCAGCACAGACATGTTCAAATATTCTGAGATGCAACAGATGAAAATGGTAGTGTGGAACCATTTAGTTTCTAGGTATATTAGACAAGCAATTCATATTACTGTTCATGTTGAGTATCAAGAGAGGTCTAGTTGACAGCACAGAAACACAAAGGAATGTTCCCACTAGTACGCCAAAGCTATCTGTGGCTGCAAAACAGTGCAAAAGGGCAAAGTTTAAAAAAAAAACAAAAAAAAAACAAAACAAAACAAAAAAAAACAAAAAAGAACAAAATAAACTGTCTTGGATATGTAATCTTTCTCTGTTGTTAAGCATCTTACATATCATAGGCACATACTATAGCCTACACACTTTTATAATATTCTGGTTTTTGGCCCAGCGTGTTCTGAATTTCACTTCTGGCCAAGAATTTTTATTTCAGTAAATCACTAGAATGAACCTTTGCGAAAATTAGGTAAGAAAACATTACTCTGTGAGATAACGGAGAAATAAATAATTATTAAAGCATTTTAAACATAGATTCTTCAATTCTCCAAACTGTCTAATATCAACTTTGTCAGATTTTGAGGTTAGTGGATGGACATTAATCAACATTTTCATTGATTACATTGATAAAAACACTGATTCTTACTTTAGAATCCTCTGAGCTCCTTTTGTGAGGATCTCGTTGCTGTCAAGGAGAAAACGTGAAAGATTAGATACCATCTACTGGCAAAAGTCTGTGTGCTGATTTATATGATTTAATGACAATGTCTTCCAGCGGCTGAAACAATCTGGTAAATTGGAGAAGCCCTCTCAGTCTCTGCCAAGCTAAATTGACATTACACCACCTCTTTCTTAATTAAACAACTTCCAGTGCAACTGCCCCGCTGCCAATCACTGGTGTCGATTTGGACCACGCCCCATCTGTAAAGCAGCCAGTATTGGGGGTATGATGTCATAGCCACAGCCATAAAATGGTCGAATTCCTGGAACAAACCCTAGGAGCGGGCAAGCTAAAACTACAGCAATGACCTTGCCAGACACTTCATTTCCTTAGATGCGAACTTCTTACAGAATGATTCATGCTGGATCCGGTCTAATACTATTTCATGAGCTGAAGTTTCAAAGTGGGACCAAGACAAACAAAACATAAATGGCAGCCTTTTAATTCCCAAAAAAGACTGTGTGGAGTCCTCTGGCATGGACCCAAGGACGGGCTGGGCTTTCCTGTAGTGATAGATGCTTCACGTTACAACTAGCCCACTTTAGTTCATCCAGCACAGCTCCTCATCTTGGCTGATGAGAAGCATAATTCCATTAGGGGCTGCTAGCTGACATTGGCTTTTACTCTGGAGTCATACAAGGGCAAACAGCCCGAGGAAGCGGCACTGCACTCTCACCTGTGTGTATGTTCAGCTCTCCCTGATTGAGCAAATGGGCCGTGTCACCCGCATAAACACTTCGTTGACATGGAAGTACAGCGAGATAAGAACTGAGCCCTCATCCGGAGCTCTGATTAATGTTTTTATTGTTTTAATTTCTGTGACTAGGTCTGATGCCTGTATCAGTGAAACACATTTAAAAAATATATAAATTACCTATAAATTCATATCTCTGTTTAAATAACCTGTCTTAGTAGTAAAAGTGGAACATATGGCAACAAACGTAATGTCATGATAGTTTACCATGATATTCGCAATAGATGTGAACAAAATAAAACAGACAAAATGCACCAGCAAAGCAGGTTATGAAGGTTATGAAAAGCTATCTTTAGATTAATTGCATAAACTACTTAAGAAGGAGCAAAAGAAGGAAAAAACACAGCTGGTGAAAAACAAATAAAATTAGATGATGCCAATGGGATAACGTCCAACCAGGGGTGGGTAGTAACTTGTTACATTTACCCAAGTACATGTACTTTAGTAAAATTCTGATGGATTTGTACTGAGTGTTTTCAAATCATAATACTTTTACTTCCACTCAAGTATATGGTGAGCAACGGACTGTACCTTTCACTGTTACATTTTAGCCATTTCTATTTAGTTACCAATTCCTTTTTTGTGTTTAATTTCATTATGTTTTACTGGAGACAACATCTGCACTGCTTTGAGATTGGACACAACTCTGACTTTGGAGTTTTAGCATTTTATTTCAGCCCAAAAGAATCCAAAAAGACAAAGAACAAAGTCTAATAAACTTCAGTTCCTGTGCTGACAGATGCTGGATTTACTAAGAGGTTCCACTGTTATTATAGGTTACTCAGTACTTAAGCAGTTTTTTGATCTAATACTTTTGTACCTCTACTCAAGTTGTGTTTTGGAGAAATACTTTTACTTCAGTTATTATTTTACCCAAGTATTAAAACTTTTACTTGAGTGTGGGTTTAGACTACTCAACCCATCTCTGTGTCCAACTGGTTAGTTGTTACTATGCACTTACTACACACTGGTTGTTTACAGGCTCTATAATTGGTCTACATCTGTTTTTTTTTATGATAAATGTAGTTGTTCAGTGCTCTAGGGGTACTGCCAATACTCATTCAGAAAAATGTACTGTGTAATATCTCAGCAGCAGTAATAAATCATATTTCCCAGTTCCCACCCTTGCTTAGCAGTCTTCTCTAAAATGAATTGGTGTAGAGACACTTGTTTTGCAGAAATATGTCTGGATTTGAAAAACTGTCAGCGGGTTCATAGCAGAAACTCCTAATTCCAGACCTAAGCAGTTTTTCCTCTTAATAAAAAAATAAAATAAAAATCACTGCTATTGCCCCCTGTAGTAAACAAAAACACAGAGGCAAATGTTTGAGGCTCATTTACTTTGCTCACTTTGCTCAGTGTAGACTTATTATGAGCTTCTTGGCTTTCAAGCTAAAGAATAACCAACAGGTCAACAGATGTACTCTAGAACCTTTGTCCTCATCTCCATACGTTCACCAGACAGGTTCATTCAGCACCCCACAGGATTTCATGTAAGTGACAGTGCCCATTAAGCCACCCTTTGTCCAGGAAAGCGTGCTGCGCTCTCTGGCCTTCACCCTTGTGTACAGTACCCCTCCAGCCTTCAGAAGCTTCTTGCGGAACTCCTCCGTCGGGTTGTTGAAGGTGAGCTTCTCGCAGCGCAGGTGATTGACAGGTGGATGACCCTCCAAATGCAGGAACAGATCGTAGTCAAAGCGCACTTTCTTCGGTTCTTCCTGGTAAAAAGAACAGAAGGCACTCAAATTTACTGCATTCATACGACACCAGGGGAGTCTGAATTTGCAAGTGTTGAAGTCTTAAAAAGGCCAAAGGAGAACAATAGAAATGAGAAAAAAGAGCCCCTGAAGTACCTTATTTCTGAAGTAAACTTCAATAGGCAGGATAAAGCCAGCGTATCCAGACTCCTCCACTTTATACGGTGGATCTTTGCACACTGTTAGAATAAGAAAAAAAAATATTTGAAGCTTTTTCACTTGACCTGGCAACCTTCTCAAGATATTTTATCTCGGTATAAAGGTCAAAACATAAGAGACTTTGACAAAGTTGTTATTAAAAAAAGGCAGAAAGAAAGAAGGAAGAAAGAAAAGTAAGGCAGAAAAGAAAAAGAAAAAGAAAGAAAGAAAGAAAGAAGGAAGGAAGACAAGAAAAAGAGAAGTCATAAAAAAAGAAATGAGGAAAAGAAACAAATAAACAGGGAAAAAGGCATGAGAAAGAAAGAAAGAAAGAAAGAAAGAAAGAAAGAAAGAAAAAAAAGAAACAAAGAAAGAAAGAAATGAGAAGAAAAAGTAAAAAATTAAAAAATAATACAAAACAAACCAGTAAAAAGGAAAAAAAGGAAAAACAAAGAAGTGAGAAAAAGCAGCGAGCAAAAGCACGAAAGGCATGAGAGAGAAGAAAGAAAGGCAAGAGAAAGAAATCAAAAAGAAACAAAAAAAGAAAAGGCATGAGAAAAAAAGAAAAACAAAATGGTTAAAAAGAAAAGACAAAGTGAAAAAAGAACCAAAAAAAGAAAATGAAGTGAAAAAAAAGGAAGGAAGGAAAGAAGGAAGGAAAAAAGAGGAAAGAAAAGGAATGAAAAGGAAAGAAAGAAAGAACGAAAGAACAGTGTGTAAGATGATGATGTAAAACAGTGTAAGTCTTGCACAGTACAGACTCTGATCTAATCTCAGAACAGTTCCTGTGAGAAGAGCTGAAGAGACAGCAGATATTTATACACTTGCAATCAGGCAATCAGCCACTCATTACTTAGCAACATTACATGAGTCTAGCGTGTGTGTCAAATTAGGCATGAACAAAGCACTAGTCTCCTGATAGCACGAGATGACATCGAGTCTCGGCGTGACTTGAGGGGAAAACATCCCCAGATACTGAGAGAGATGGAAATGAGAAAGAACACATATCTGTAACACAAAACAGCAGCACTCAACTGCAACAAACACACACGCACTGAGGATTCTTTTCTTCAGACGGGAAATAGAGATTTCAGTGCCCAAAAGGGATAAAATAATAAGAAACAAATGTCTAAATGGTTAGTTTTGCAGAACATAATTAAACAGTCATCTTCAACTAAAATCAAAGTTTCAACAGGGAAACAACCACGGAAAATATTTTTAGTACCACTCTGTATACGCCAAACTGTCCAACTCTCATTCACTGCCAAAGAGCACTGCGAATGGCCTGTCAATCAAATACTAAAATACACTATATGTATGACAAATAAATAGATCATTTCTTAACAAGTTTGGCACAGTGTTCATAATAAGGTTAAAAAAAATGAATATGCAATTTGCCTCTAAATATGGTTAATAAACTGAGACGTGTTCTGAGCTTTCTCAGAGACTCTAGTGGGTGGCAATTTAAAACTGAAATGGTCATGCTGCTTTTCACTAAAGGTGGGTGGAATGCATTATTTTTCATTTTGGACCTGATTAATTTGCAATTATTCACTCAAATGTAGTTTTTAAAAACGAAACAAAAATTCTAGGGATTCTACATCTGTCGTCACTCACAGTCTAAGCACTCTGCTTTCATCACCCACACAGGTACATGAGCACGCATAACACTCGCACACCCCAAAGCAGCAGGCCTAGTCGCAATTATGCATTTGGGATGAAATACTCAGGGGACACTTGTTTGTCTTGATCCTCTGCTGTCCCACAGGGCCTTCCAACAGTACCAGCAATTAGTCACCACCCACCGTGTCTGCATACAGAGTCGAGGACACCTGGAGACAAATTACTATCACTCTAATTGTCCTCCAAGTGTAGTTTTGCCAATAAAATACAGCACAAATTTAGAGATTTCTTATTAAGCAGTATTACGAGCACAGAGCTGCTGATAATTTCCTCCTCTCCAACAGCACTGGTACATCTCACCTGCTGAAAATTCCATGTAGTCCAACACAAATTTTAATCCTTGTGTTGGAACAGCTCATAGAGTAGCTTTCTGAAAAGGCTCAGGGCTGTCACTATCAATTATCATCATTACTTTAAATGAGTTTTTAAAAATGAAAACTGACTTAACTGAACAATAACAAGCCACAGTGAGCTTTTGCAGACATCCTCAACCTAAACTGAATACTTTAAAGGGAAATTTCACTCCTTTGTTTAAAATATAAAACAGTCATTCTGAGTGGTTTGATGTAAAATTGCACCAATCTAGAGAAAGTCACCAAACCAGAGCAGTTCACAGTGGTGCATTACATACACATACACAGTGGTGCATTACATTACAAATGTATTATATAAAATAATAACGAATGCACTGCCCAATGCCTGAGATGCTGTTTTACACTAGTTTTGAATTCACGTTTTCTTTTTTACCTAAAATTGTACTTAAAATCCATTCAAGGTGGAGAGGTGCATGCAGAACATTTAAGGTAAAACAGAACTCAAAGAAAACACTTTTTGTCTGATACCACTATTTTACCATTATCAAAATAAAAAATAAAAACTCAGAAACACTGGTGAGTTTGGACAATATATAAAATGGCTACGTGTGTGTTGCACAATACTTCTTCATGGGCCTTACATCATGGAAATAACTCATTATCAATCAGGTATACCACTAGAAATACCACTAAAGCTAAAAAACAGCAACATACCATTGTCAATATCACCACATCCTTGTATAGACAACAAAACACCCAGCACTAATTACAACTATTCCTCAGCATAAAGCAATAATAATCTCACTTCCTGCATATGACAACAGGCTAGCAGCACAAACTCAGACATTTGCTATTGGACACCTTTAACCTGCTAATAGTTGAAAAAAAATCAGACAAGTAACATGAAGAAAAAAACATAACCATGTAGATAAGCAGTTAACTCCTCAGACTCCTCTCAGTGCTTATCTCAAAGCAACTTGCCTAGCAGTTCCACAGCAACTTGAGTTCTCAGGTTACATGGCAACCACGTCTCTCTCTCTCTAAAGGCTGAATGACAGGTCTGCTGGCTAGACAGCACGTGACCCTGATCCCGAGGTCACGGCACCCCAACCCACTACCCGCTGCACAAATATTGTGGGTTGAGATTAATTGCATGACTGGGTCAGGTTCAATTATGAACTGCTAAATCGGGCCCATTCACTGTGGTGAATTTATGCTGTATATTAACACTGCCACAATGGGCTTCTTTTAAAAAGAAAAATGTATTTAAATAAATAACCTAAAACAGTTATCACATTGTGAGCAAGTGTTTTACATGGCAGAGAAATACAGTCTCTTGAACAATCGTTCAGATGGGGAACCAAACGTAACAAAAATAAAATAAATAAATAACAAAATTTCCTAACTTGGAAGGTTATGGGGAAGACAGCAAAGCCAAAGTGACATACAGTTGTATGCAAACATTTGAACATACCCTGGTCGAACGACATGTTCTATTGATTTTCTAAGTGAAAATAACACAACATCCTTTACATGGAATAAACTTAAATATGACCTTTTCTGCAAATTTTAATGCACAATTTCTATTTATTTTGCAGAGTTTAAAATATGGAGGGAAAAATAAAGTATAAAAAACAAAACGATGCCATAACTTTTTCACAGGCCACATTTTATTTTTTTTTCCTTCCCCAGTATGTTAAATCCAGCAAATAAACAGCAACTGTGCACTAAAATGTAGAGAAGTGTGTTCTCTGTAGAGGATGTTTATTTATTTTCAACAAAATTGTAATTTGAATAGGGGTGCCTAAACATCTGCATATGACTGTACATGAAGTTAGAAATAGAAACACGTGAAACAATGACTTTTTTTTAATCATTCAACCAAAACTTAAGTAACAGCATTTCTTTCCTTTCTTTTTTTCAGGAAACATCACGTATTGCTAAGTCAGTCTGACGGAAACTGACTGAAAATGACACTCTGATCTAGGACGAAATCAGTCCTAACCAGAAGAGAATCACATGTCTACACTGGGAAGCTGGCAGCTCGTTACTGTGGCTGTGGAAGTCCTGCAAGTTGAAAAGGTCACTTTACATTTGGAAGGGGGTGCTTGGACGAGCAAAGTGCACAATACACTCATTGACCTGTAACAGGAACTCTGCCAACAACCACACCAAGCAAGAGAGAGAGAGAGAGCAAGCGAGTGAGGGAGAGAGAGAAAGAGAGAGAGAGCAAGCGAGCGAGAGAGCTTAGAGTTTTTCTACATTGGAAAGAGCCAAAAAGAGTCCCCCCTTCTCTCACACACACATACACTTCGAGCCAGGATGCCAATCACAGAACAATGCCAGTCAGAATGCATTTGCCCTCTCTCCAAAACTAGGTCGTAATGAGGCAAGGCCGGAAGATACTGAGCCAAACTGCAGAACAAGTCAGGGGAAAAAAGACAAGTGAAATAAATGAAAAAAGTGCAAATGAAGAAGAAAAAAAAATCCAGTCGACATTAAGACCACTGCACGACTCAACTGTTAATCTAGTAGATTCTATCAGCGTTTCAGGCCTCTGAGAAGAACGGTTAACATAAACGTTTTAAAAGTTGATTCAGATTACATTTCCTTCGTAGTAGCGCTGGTCCGTGAGGAGAGAATGCAGAGCTCCCTCCACACTCAGATTACCATCTTGCAGTTGAAGCAAAGACTCCACAGAGAGATATATGTCAGTAGCACAGGCAGTGTAAATAATCCCTCAGTAGGGCAGACCACCTGCTTTCAAGTCAACCAGGGCCAAAACCTCTTACATGCATGCCATAACTCCTTTTTACAATGAGAACCAAAGCAACTATTTGTGAAAACGAAAAGAGAGTTTTGAACTGAGAATGGGCAATACAGCACAAACACATCAGCTTTGATGAGGTGGAAAAACAATGCACCAGCATAACAGCACTGCAAACTCACAAAGGGTTTCAAAAACAGTGTACAGTGTACAAATGTTTTTTATCCAGCATTTTATATACTGTTCATGACATCTAATTAAACTGGACCAATTGTGTATCATTGGTCAAACTTGTGATCTAATAATAGAGCAAACCTTTAAACAGCCACATCACTCAGAAGCCCTGTTGTATTTCATTACAACAGGATATGCAGTTGCGGTCAGTTTTGCTCAGAAAAGTGAGGGACTTCACCGATCATGAATTTGTATGACCAGTTCCAATTTCTTTTTACAGCCAAATTGGTCGATGGCTGATTTTTTTTGGGCTCACAGCATGTGGGCTAAATGAACACATGAAGGCATACCAGCACTAGCACATCCTATTAGCCAGAAACACAATTCAAATAACATTTCTTGCCCTTTAAATAGGCCAAAATGGCATTTTAAAAAGTGCTGTACAAAAAGAGCTGACTGGTTATTTGGCACAGTAAGTCATGCATAATTATGCACATACATTTTAGGCCTGTAACCCACCAAGATGGCATTTAAAAACTAGTGCCAACCATGTTCAACTGACGATTACCTTCTGTCAACTCACTGACCTCTCATCTCCTGTGAAAATCTGCATCAAAACACACTGCAAAGACTACAGCTGACAATTGTAATGCATGCAAAGAAAAAAGGAACTCCCTATAGAAGGAGTTGGCAGGAGCCTAAAACTGTAAAACTGTCATAATGTTTGAATGTGTTATATGATTCAAATGTCTGTGTTCAAGCTAACCCTGGTGCATGAAAGTAAACCACCGTGAGAAGCGCTGAGTGGGTAAAAGAGACTGCTTAAAAGTGAACATTTGAACATTAATTAGTGAAATAAATTGTGTAGTCACATGTTTATAATTACGTGACAAAAAGTAAAAATGTCCATGAAACAAGTGAGTATCTCATGCTTTGTTAGTGTCATCAGAGCCCCCTCAGAGCTTTCATGTGTTTGTGTTTATTACATTTCTTTCCCATTTGCAATGCGATAATCACATATTACCTGTTTACATAGTCAGACATTTAAACAGAAAACAGTCAAAAATGCTTATTCTTAGCGCTAAAATGACTGCTGATGCCAATTTGACAAGCTGAATTGGCAAGCTTTGATGAGGACTGGCTACAGCCAACGTTGCCATACAGGCAGCACTGACTACAAGGTGATGATCAGCCACTGCCACCATCACTCACCAATGGCCCGGCGGTGTTGGTCAGCTTGGGGGAGGCCAACAGTCAGCTAAGTGCGTCCCTGGCCTTAGCATAGGTGTAGCAGTGGCATTGGAATATAAGACAAGTGCACTTTTTTGCCTCACAAAAATTACATCATAAAATCGCAACACAGTTCAACCAAAATCAAAATAATAAATTGGCTGATTATGTCTGAAGTAAAAATCCGCTGATTCGGAGCTCGGCCGATTCAGACTGAGCATCCCTTAAACAAACATACTGCATGTGATTCATAAGGATAACTAGAGATGCCACAATACCACCTTTTCTTTTCTGATACCGATATTAAAACCTTGAGTATTGACAGATACCAATAATGATCTGGTATTTTTTCCTTTGAAACTACTAAGCTTTAAAATGAGCAGTTTTTAATTGAAGCATTTCACTTAAGATCACCTAAAAGCAGACTATTATGCTTAAACTTGTCAAACACTGCGCTACCCCACAGGAAGAACTACACAGCTTACATCAAGTCACATAATGGGATTACAAGACTGGATCTGATTCCTTCTTTTTTCCCCCCCTCCGATATCAGACCCAGTATTTTCTGCCAATATCAGCCCAATACAGACACCCATCGATACAGATATGCCATCTCTGATGATGAGCAGGTTATATCATCACACCGCCCAACTCCAATTTACTATACAAATTAAAATACACTGCAAATGCAACAAAAGCCCAAATCACTGATGCTAGTTTAGCACATTTTTCTAAATTAGGTAAGCATTCTCATAGGAGTAATGAGCCAATGGGATTACCATCAGCACAAAGTGAGTTAGATTTGAAGTTCTATATGAGGTTAAACAGCGATATGGAACATGCTGATTAGGTGCTAAGAGGAATGAAGGCTCTACCTCTAGCTAATCACCTGCTAACGTCAATAGGTCACTATGCTCCATGGACCGCTGTTCCTGTAAGAAAAAATCCCCTGTGCTCTCCAAGTTAGCAGTAACCATGCGAGAGATGGGGCTGAGACACAAGGGATAGGGATCTCGGCCACTAAAACAGCCAACTCTGGGAGACACCACCATGTCACTTTGCTGCAAGATCCACAAGACCTGAATGGCTAGGGTGGTCAGTCATTCATTAGAAAGGAGGTGGTGGAGCATGGCTAGCACATGCAGGAGTCTCAGCTTGGCCCTCATCAACTCTTCCCATTTATTTTCTGTCGAGCTGGGCTGGCCTGAAATAACAAACCATTTGTGAAATGAAAAAGCTAGTCAATAATTGGTCCCAGGTTTGAGCACTATAATGATGACTGCCAAACACTGGGAAGGCTCCCATCTCTGCACCCAGCAGTAATGGTGACAGTGCTGCCTTGCCATGGCTTAAGTGGAAGACCCAGTCTCATTATACGCTCCACAGGAAGGCACTAATTCTAATACAGGCACTTTAGAATATTTAGGCGCATTTTCCTGTGTAAGAGAGTGGGGGGAAAAAAGATTTTGGGTGCTGGTAAATGTTCAATATTAAAAAAAGACACTGTTAAACAGAGTTATTAGTATTTGGAAAATAAAGTAAAAAAAAAAAAGTAGGTAGGTATTTTCAGTAGATATTATACAAAGTTAAAATAACAACGAGAAAAATTAAATATACTCCATATTTAGAACCAACACTACACCACAGCTAATTTCTGATAGTGGCATCCTATGGGGTTCAAATAGTATGGAAGTACTAAGCTAACATTGATTCAAATCACAATTTATTTACCAAAGACATGTGAAGCTTGTAAAGATAAATGTTTATTCAAGTTCTTAACAGATATATTAAAGTATTTTACCTTCTAGTATTTTTACAGTGAGTAGAGCTGCTGTTGCTTTCCTTTTTTTGGAGGGTTGGAGGGGGGGCAGGTTCAATTGTCTCCCTAATTTAGTCATATCCAATTAATATATTGGATCAATATTCAATATTCCTCCAAAGGCTCCAAAGTATGTGAAGCCAGCCACATCTTTTCAAACTGCCACTAACGCAACATAATTAGACAGCTGAACGCGCTTGGAGGAGAACACTAACCATCAGTTCTGTCACGACAGCTAACAGATGCCTGTGCTGCCTATTTTCGTGATTAAGGGCATCCTATCCACTCAAAGAGAGCGAGGCCAGTTGGGCTCTCTTGGACTCCTGGCATCATCGGAGATCGAACTTGCAATCTCCTGATGGAAGCGCCAATGCTTAGACGGTTGCACCACTCATGAGCCCAATGTTTTCTTGTGATTAATTTTATTCATTATTTTCCATTTAAAGAAAAGCCAAACAACCCCTCCACCCCAATTCCAACCCCGACCCACACCCACATGGGACTTATCAACAGAAACTGACCATTCATATAACATAGTACACATGAAAATTGAGTTGCACCACTCAGGAGCCCACTGTTTTCTAACATCTGACAAACACATTTGTCAGGCTGACACTTGTAATGACAGTCAGAGACATCATATACCTCCAGGAGGCACAGAGTGATGTTTTTTTCCCCTCAAAATTTGTCCCAACCATCGGAAGTCAAAGGGGGTCTCCCAGTCCCTTCGTTGGTCCATTTGTCATGGAAGACTTTCAACCAGTCAAAATCCAGACACCTAGCTTTTTATTCTGCTTCTTCAAACAAACTTCTTTCTGTGTCCATTATTCTTAGTCAGATAGTCACACCACAACGGTCACGCTCAACTACAAAGAGCATCACACATCAAGCACTGTGCTTTAAGAAAAGCTACAAGGCATTTACACACAGGCCAGTGAGAAATGGTCTTTCAGGGCTAATGTAGCTCCAGAGAGGCAGCTAATCAAAGGCCTGGAGAAGTGGCTTCCTGTCACGTACAACAGTTTGTTTGGATAGGAATTTGCTCCAGTTTGTCACAGTGGAAGAGACAGGAGTTGTTAAGCAGCAATCTTCAAAAGGCCCACTCGTCTTGAGCATTTTTTTTTTTCTAACTATTAGGGTTAAAACGTAAAGCAACAGGCGGGGAAGGAGAGGCTTATCGGAGGTAACACCACAGAACCTGGCATATGGGAGCACTAAGTCTGCACATAGAGGTGTAAACTGACACCTTGTGTGTGGGAACCATGGCAGCTGAGGAGCTTTCTCATTAGGGAGAGGGTTTCCTTTGGGTGTGAGATAAGCCTCTTATGGCAGTGGTTCCCAATCCCAGTCTTGGAGTGCCCTGTGCTGTAGAATTTTCTAGCTCTAACATGCTCATGTCAACAGTTGTGTTAAAGCAAGAAAAGCAGTGGTGTAAAAGCATGAAAATATGCCGGACAGGGGGACTCCCTGTAGGATTGAACCATTACTACGGTCGTATTGTTCCATGCCACATGGTAACGGTTTGTTATTCCACCTGTGGTGCTGTTAAATCAGGACTAGGCAGTCTTCAAGAAAAATTATCATAGATTATTGTCCCTATTATGTTGATTGAATGGAGTGTTTTTAAAAATGATGGATGATTAGGCATCACAAAAGTTGTGGAAGTGATGAAGTGCCAATTTGGGAATACCCATGCCATCTGACTGGAATACTTTTGCTGCATTGAATGCAGTTAGCTAAATGTCCCAAGGAAACTTTGCTGGGCACGGCTTGTAAGTATTCCATGCCAAACTATGTACACATCAAACATGATGTGAGTAAACAACATGGAAACAAATTATTTGTACATGATTTTTCGCGTCAAAATTACACAGATCTCATGTGATTAAACCAAACTCTAAAATACTTTTGTTGGAAACTATGAAACCATTTAAAAACAAATTTTCCATATAATATAATAATAAGTGCCAGATTGCCAACTGATCATTACTAGTTCTTAGAGAAGGTCAGTTTTAATTAATGATATTTTTAAAATTTGGCTATAGACCAAGACCTGGACACATCAAGTCTGAATCAAGATCAAGACTTTGTAGCAATCGAATTCGAGTCGAGATCAAGACCAGGGGGTATGTAAAAAAGTAGGAATTCTCAGTTAGCCAGATCACTAAAGACCAAAGATGAGGACTGTCCAACAAGAGTGTCTGTTAGCTTTTTCTCTATTGGACAAGCTTGATTTTGGCCTAAATTATCTGGCTAAACGGAGAAATCCTGCTTTGTGAAATACCCTGCTGGAGGGATCAAGACCGAGATGACTGAGAACACCAGATGCATTTGAAATGCATCGTTTCAGTCTAAACTACATTAGACGTATTTGACAAATATATTTCACATGTATTTATTTTCCAAATGGGACTAACAGGCTACTTTTCATTTTTGAAAAGTGAAAAGATTCCAGAGAGTTTTAACGCCCTCATAAAATCAAGTGCTTTCACACACAGGTTGGATGCCTGTAACTCCGTTTGAGCTGCTTTTGGAGATGCAAACACCACACATGATGAAGCAGAAACCAAACTAATTATTATTTTGACGTTGGTCAAACAGTTGCTGTCATCTTGGTTGTCTGCATGCCAATGCTAGAGACGACTGGTCAACAGAGTTAAAGTCGCTTGTAAAAGTTTACAAATCAGAGGGCAAATAAAACAATGTTTGAAGTGAAAAATCGTGTTTGGTGTGCAAAGTATCAAGAAACATGCAAGCCAGTGATACTGCTGGTGCAAATGAGCACTCCAAACCCATATCACGGTGCACGTACATGACGCCACCAGCCTAAACCAGCGCAATTACATTTGTTGCTAAGCATCTCCATCCCCATGGTGGAACTCTTTAGACTGTCACTTCCCAGCTGTGCTTTCACAAATGCTAAAAAGGCAGCCCAGGAGCGCTGCTCACTTCATGGCATGTTTTCAAATCTACATTGGCCGTGCCAAGGCACTGCAGGTCAGGGAAAATGTCCAGATTTAGGGGTGAAGTCTGAACTTTGTGGATGGTGACATACAGCGGTGTGTGAGGGGCCTCTCCTCGGTGCGGCTATACAAACAGTACAAGCCGCCGAGCTCCAGTGAGGTGTGTCCTGCGCAGTAGAGATACGTTGGGTGCTGTCGAAAGGGGCTATGCTTGTAATTACAGCTGCTGAATCCCCTCAGTCAAGCTGGGGAGCCTTATCACTGTACCATTTGTCCTCCAGAGTAGGGCTGAGGGACTAGGCAGGGAGCCATGGCAACTTGTCTGGAGTGGGTAATGAGAAAACAAGCAAGTGGCAAGTCAGCCCACCCATGCCAATCAAGACCACCAAGTTTGGCAAGGAGAAGACTGCACTGTCCATGTCAAAGGCAAGCAAAAATCTATAGGTAATGGGACCAAGATAAAATCTTGATACAAGTTCAAGGCCACGAATATATATATACATATTATATATATATACATATATATATATATATATATATACACATATATATACACATATATATTATATATATATATATATATATATATATATATATATATATATATATATATATATATATATATATATATATACGCTGTATATATAATTGAGAACTGTACTTGAGCCTGAAACTCGACCTGACATACAGAATTGTATTTGGATCCAACCCAGAATAACACAGAATCTATTCTATCTATTCCCAAAAGGTACTGAATAAAATCTGACATGAATAATATCACAGTGAGACACAAAAAAGAAATAACAATGAGCAACTGAGCAAACCACTAATTTGAAATTTTACTCCATTACTCCATCTGATCCCTAAACTCTTAATGAAATATATCACATTAGCTAACTTAACACAGGTATTCTAAACTATTCAAACAGTTTAGTTATCTTCCCAGCATGAACCTGGCTACAGTCAATGCTCCATAAAGCCAAAGAAACATAAATGAAACTAAATCTGTACGGACACGTGGAAAAGCACACATACAGAACTCTGCCGACCCCCGATCTCAGTAGTTCTGCATCCCAAGGAGGGAATGAGGATTTTGTAACTCTATCAGTTCAGGGAACAGGAACGATGTGCTCTTTTTCAAGCCTTTCAAACATAACCTCAAATCTTGCTTTCTCGAATGATGCAAGGCTTGTAGAACTTTTAACTCCAGAATACTGCCTATGTACATATACAACGTATTCTCTTCTTCAATTTACTGTTTTTTAATAATTAATTCTTTAAACGGCTGCCCTGATTACTCGATTGAACTCAATTTTAAAAATGTCATTAATTAAAACTGACCTTCTCTAAGAACTAGTAATGATCAGTTGGCAATCTGGCACTTATTATATTATATGGAAAATTTGTTTTTAAATGGTTTCATAGTTTCCAACAAAAGTATTTTAGAGTTTGGGATTTTCTGCATGGTTTGTAATTGCCCAGTATAAGCCCTTTTTTGTTTATGGCCTTTAAAAAATTTTGATTACACATCATTAATAACTTCAATCATCCAAATAATTACTAAATGCTGCTTTGTTGTTAATACAATCAATAGCGACATCTGTGTTTTCCTCTTCATTCTTACACATCTCTTAAATTTGCTGAAGCCAGTGGAAGCCGTGCGAGCTGAACACAACTCTGCCCTGGACTGAATCTCCTAAGGCATTCCCATTCCTCTTTTGCTTTGCAACTCAAAGCAGACCTTGAAATCAAGGTCCAAAGCCCAGTAATTGACCATTAGGGGCTGGGATGTAGCACAGCATACATGCACCCATTCCAGACGCCCTATGGGCATCAACTGGGAAAGATTTACAAGAACCAAAGTAGCGCACTCACATCCTTTAATTGGCACCATACTAAGGTGATCAGTCCCTGGATAAGATTTCACGATGCCTCTCATTAAAATGCCATTAATGGCAGCCATTGAAACTGCTTTAACTCTGAGCGGTTCCTATGATTTAATTTCCTGTGCAGTATTGTTTTCAGCTTCTTGCACAAAGCTCTGTGGCTTGTGGGGGGCTTAGTTTCAGAAAGCTAGACTGTATTTTAGCCAGCCTGCGGTGCTGTCATCGACCAGTCATCAGTCTAGGGAGCTGGGGTGGTCTTAAAGTGCTGCTTGCTCTCAATGTCACCTTCAGGATCCAGTGCTTTGGTTATCAAAACACATAACAATGGTGAAAGTTTCCGATTTTAAATTTGAAGCTTAAAATAGTAAAAGTTCACAATTTTAAAAAGTTGGATCTGATTAACTTGCTGAAAAAGTACAGCTTTTTCAGCAAGTACAGTACAGTGTAGTTACAGCCAACTTTTTTTTCCAAAGGTCTTAATCTTGTAAAGAGTAAATTATTCAAAATGATCACCAATGAACATAAACGTACCATTAACTGAGGAAGTTACACTATTAAGCAATTATTGGGCTAGCAACCGTACAAAGCCAGTTTCTTAAAATGGAACAAGCTGGACCACCATTGTTGCTTCACAGTACCCACAAGTCTCATGCATAAAGACAAAGCCTGCTCTAAACCCTCAACAAAATAAAATGAAAGTATGCATCATTCACACACCATCACAACCTCTATCCAAGTGCTCTTCATTCAGGAGGAAGAGTGTGCCAGCTCAAGTATTTGAATTATTACTGTTCTCTTTCACATTTGAAGTCACTTTTGGTAGCATGTAGAATGAATGATTTCCACAAATTCACAGAAATATTAGTGAGGGGACAAAGGCATTTACTTTTGTACTCTACAAATGTGTAGAACACAAGTAAATCCAATAGGGCAAAGTGGACACTGTACAGGTTCTACATGTTTCAGACTGCAAAACAGATGGTTCGGGTGCTACAAATTGACTGGCAGTGCATAAAAGTGCTCTGTACAAATCACAATGATTTTGGCATTACTGTGTGAAGCTATTTAAAAAAATAAATAAATGAATACACCGCGCTGATCGAATAATATTTGACCACTAGGCATGGTAAGAACTCTTGGTATAAACCAAGAGGCTGAATTTATACCCTTAAATTGAATACTTTAAATTAAACCATTAACTGAATGATTCATGGTATAGCAACATACAACATAAGGAATGCCACATAAACATCTAACAACCTTGAAATGTCACAAAAACAAAACATTAACATTTCACAACCTGCAACGCACTAAATTGAGTTAAACTGGACTAGTGTTCTTCTTCTGATAAATCATGCAGTTGGTCAGTGTTCTTTAAATACTGATGTCCACAATATGCTCGATTTGCCCAGCCCTATATAAATTAGCATGTTTATCACAGTAAACAACTACAAGTTTCTACATAAAACACGGCTACGTTATGATCTGAATGGCAGGCACAGATCTATGAATACAAAAAAATGGGGAAAAAAAAACAAAAAACAAAACTGCAATATACAATGACAGGAGAGTGAAAGTTTTAAGGCCATGTAAAAACAAAACAATCTTGTTCAGCTGCCCATGGTTAATATGGATAACCTCTGCAATAGCCGACTGTAAACAAGTGATCTCATTTGCAGAAATAATTATTGTGATTAACAATTAATAAATAAAACTATTCATAGAACATTTACATATTTTATCACATGTTGTTGTTTGATAAAAGCAATAAACCACTTGAGGCCATGCATCACAATGACTTTACCACAGGTACAGTGTGTTGTTGGGGACTCAAAATGAATTACAATCACCTCACTTGTGGTAAAATCACTAACACGAGGCCTTTTGTGAGTTTTTACTCTACTCTATGATGACTATACTGTCACTAAATTGCTCTTACGCTGACCTTAACACATACTTTTCAGTATAGTATAGTAACAGTATAAGTCAATACCACATCACAATGTGGTCTGGAGTTACTGTTCAAAAACCATATCACTATATCTAGAAGGAAAAAGTCCTTGGTGGATAAAATGAATGTCTGGAATGGATAAATATGACTGTTGAATCAAGGTTTGTAACTAGTGAGTAGACCTTTAAGGACTACTATAGCGATGAAAAGCCACTTTCCCAATCTCTTACCCACTAGAGCCCTGCTTACAGATGCAACACAATCTCCTCATATCGATTTGGCCATCTCCCACGGGTTCAATGGCCATCTTATTAAAATGGGCTCTGATGAGCCACATAAAGCAAAACAGTAGCAAGTCCAATAACTTCAAGGACTAAGACTGTAAGCTATGCACAGTCCAGGTTAAGTCACAAAAGGTATTCACTTTTCTGTCTGTACTGTCCCTGGCATTGAAGTGAGAGTGCCAGAAATATCTGAACTAATCATATATAAATCTTAAAAGGCAAAAACAAGGGAGTCTTTGAGAAGTGACCATGTACAAAGCGGTGCTGCCATTTATTTGCCAAAAAAGAATGAGAAAAATCAATTCTGAGCATTTCTTTTACTACCCAAGACTGACATTTCACACTGAGCTTAGAGTGTGTGGAATTTATGACAATTTAAACAGCTTCTTGCTGCCAGCCAAGCAGACAATGGCCACGGCAGGATTCCCCCACCGCGAGAGCAGAGGCTCAGATTTCACTTCACACACTCGCCAAAACCACATCTACAAATGAAACCCCTCTAGTTCCCTCAAATGCAAAATCTATTTAAAAAAATTATTCTTTTTGGCTTCTCAAAACGAGCGCTGCATGCCCACTGCCTTTGGAGACAGATGAAGGATATGTATATGCAATGGCGAAAGACCACAAAAGCCCTGTTGATGCATCAGCTGGAGATTTCCCACAAAAATACCATTTCATCGTGATTTGGATGGCTAACAGCATGAGACAAAAACAGATCCAAAAAAAAGGTTAAATTAAATCAAAAAGGTCCTTTGGCTCACTTACAGAGTGAGGGGTGCAGTCCCCTCTGCCTAAAATCAAAAACTACTTATCTACGTTCATTGTGAGGTCAGGACACTACTGATTAATGATGACTCTAGCAGTATCTTCAGGTTTTGGAAAACAAGATTTGACATGGATTTTCTACACACTACACTGTGGCGACCTGTGGTTTGCTACTATCAAGGGAAAAAAGTTTTACAGAAACGTGTTAAACAAAGGCTAGGTTGTGTCTCATGTTAAGGAACACAGAGGATTTGTGCTGCATTTTGGCAATTTTAGGAAAAAAAACTTCTCATTACACTCACTGCTGTAATGATGCCTGGGGGGCAGGACTAGTCTCCTTGGGTAAGAGTAGGGATGCATGACCGGAATCGGCCAAGACCAGAATAATCTGATTTTTTCCCCCAAACATAAAAATCGGCCAGTTTATTATTTCGATTTTGGCACATCTGTGTTGCAATTTTATGATGCAAATCATGTGATCCAGTGCACTAACACTATATTTGAATGGTTCTGTTAAACCTATACCAAAATACAACATTTTATTTTATTCTTCTTATTATTATTGAAACAGACAACTGATTTTTCACACACACACAAAATATAGAAATATATGTAATACATGACAACAGATTTTTTTTGAATCACTTTTCATACCACATTGTGAAATTATTATAATGATGGGAAAAAGTAATGTTCTGTGTTAGCTTAGAGAAGTTCATGAATACAGATTTAAATAAATAAATAAGTAAATAGGTTCTACCACATTATATTGCAGTGATCCTAGACAAGCATTGCCACCATGATTATCAGGAGAAAAACAGGACCTCAGTTAGGAGAAAACTAGTAACCAAGTAGAAAAGAAACATTAGTCATGTCTTCAAGTAAAAGAAAGGCCACAATGACTGCTACAATCATAGAACATTAAAACGTGTTTTTGTTCTCAGATATAGTAGACAAAAGGGGCAGACAAGTGGCATAAGGCACACAAACCAGGGCGAGAGACTAAAAGACTTTGCCAACAGACAGCTTTTATAAACCGTGGTTCAATAAACCACTTCCTCCAGCCCCCCCTCCAGACTCCAAACAGGGGGAGAGTAAGCATTTATGGCTGAGTTCCTGTTTTGGACTGCTGCTCACAAGTCACCCCCACCTTCCCTTTCATTCCCTCTTTCCCTCCCTCTCTTCCTCCATCCCTCCCTTTTCCGCTTTTTTCATAGCAGTGGAGGAGGCAGCCTGCAGTCTCATGGCCTCAGCCCTTTGTGCACCACCTATACAAATAGGTACCATTTCTGCCCAGTCGTAAAACAATTACTGGCCCGTTCCTGCAGATGTTCGATTTGAGGCCTGGCTGCTGACGGGGCCAAAGGCTGGGGCTGAACGATGTGAGGTTACTGAGGAACTCTTCACTTACCCCTAATACAGAAACCTGTCTGTAGGATCAGCAACAGCACAGCTTTTGTCCTTCTAAGGTTAGCGGCTTAGTGACTGTAGCAATCAGACTGTCTCAGCAGGAAAGTGCAAGGTAAGCTTTTAATTGTGCACATACCAGCAGATACTCACAAAACAATGAATTTCTCCACTCAAGCTGAAATTTGTTTACAAAGTGTGTAAGGGTACAAATTAATTTGACATGCAGAAATGAGTATAGTAAAAATAAAAAATAAATAATAAAAAATTATGAATTAATAAAAAAAAACTGGTACTGAGATGACTTAGTTGAGACAATGGGCTACATAAAATTCAATTTTACTGTAAAAAAGGCAGTGTTGAAACAAATCTATTTAACAGAAAATTACATAAGCCTCCAAGGCTAAGTTTATCAAATCTATCAGAATTTAATTTGTCCACTCTTTACTTCACTTTACCTTTTCTGTCCTTCCAATCTCAAACCCAGCAAGTTACAGCTGTGTCCTCACAACAAAGACTGTTCTTAAAAGCTGTCACTGACATCATGTTCCCCTTTAAAAGAGACATTAACATACACACAACCAGCTACCCAAACACACCTTAACTGCCTTGCAACTTTGTGTATCTGAAATGACTTGCATAACACAGGCTAAAGTCAAAGGAAACATGTAGAAAATAAACAGGAGTCTGCAAAACTGAAGATCAAAAAAATAATTAAAAGATAGAGAAAACGGGACCCCTAACAGCCATACAAGACCTGGTAGACCACCAAAACAGTCACCATTAGGTAAACACAAGCTTTCCTATTTGAAAAAGAGGAGAAAAATCAAGCTCCACTCTTGCTTCAGATCTGAAAAAGTCCACAGCTGTTTCTGTCCATCCTTCCACTGTGAGAAGACAACTCAGCGCTCTGAGCTGTCAAGAAGCTGTTAATGAGAAATGGAAACAAACAAAAAGCAGGAAAATTGCACTAGAATACCGAAACTGGACATCTGAGTTTAGGGTTTATGGACTGATGGGTCTAAATTTGTAAATGTGCTTATTTGGACTGAAGCAGAAATACCAACTTCTAAAACTGAACTTTGGAAGGGTGGAACAATTTCTGCAGATTTCTCTGAAAAAACAAAAGCAAGTCTCCCAGAAAAGAATGAGAGCTGTAATAAAGGGTGACCATATTATATTTATTTGATGCTTTTATCTAGTTTTTATCTTTTTCTGTGAAATGTTTTCTGCCTTTTCCCCCCCCAGTGCTTAAAAGAAAAGAATAATTTGTTGTTAATGGCTGTTTTGACTGGAAATTAAATGAATGAAGGGTGGTCACCATATCCAATTAAGTAATCTTGGACAACTAGCTGAAAACAGGTCATCTTTCAGGACTTGGTATAAAATTGACAGTCATATCACTGCAGCTTAATACTGTGTACAGGCATAAAAGCAACAAAGGGTGAACCAAAAATGGTTCCTCACAGAGCATAGGCATGATGTAAAATATGAATGTGTCAGCGACATCTCCTATTGGCAAACAGTGTTCCAGACAGAGGACAGACATATCATACCATACAGCCAGAGACCCAATTATTTCAGCTCTGTGTGTGTGCGCGCATGCACACGTGCATGTGTGTATACCCAGTCAGCCATGTGTGAGTGTAGGAATGCTGAAGGCATTATGAGCTGAAAAACCAGCACTGCTGATCACACATTTCATTAGAATAAGCGAACATGGAACATCTCAGGTCAAATATTTTAAGAACTACATGAAATGGCCCAATATAAACGCAGT